>NC_041220.1:9148300-9165416 GCF_002837175.3 Physeter macrocephalus
CCCAGCCGCTCCGGGGCACGTGGGATCTTCCCGGACCGGGGCGCGAACCCGCGTCCCCTGCATCGGCAGGCGGACTCTCAACCACTGCGCCACCAGGGAAGCCCTAGAGTTTGATTTTGATAGATCAAGCTGAGGATCAGAAAATGTGGCTTCAGCAGGTCATGATTTCGTGGGCTGCAGAAGAAAACACAGGCTTTCCTGGCTCTTAATGTCTTGTCATAAAATCATTCACTGTCTGCAGTATCCCTTTCCTCCTCACTGTCTTTTTTTTTTTTTTTGGCCGTACCTAGGGGCATGAGGGATCTTAGTTCCCCGACCAGGGATTGGACCCATACCCCCTGCAGTGGAAGCTCCGGGTCTTAACCACTAGACCTCCAGGGAAGTCCCTCCCCATCACTGTCTTTTAAAAAAAACACTCTGACTGAGGTGGACAGAGTCAAAGTTCTCATGAGGGTTAAAGGAACGATTCCGGGACTCCAAGTACACCTTATCACCTAGCCCAGTGGTGAAGAACTGAGGCAACTTAGCAGCACCTTTGTACTTTGTGCCAAATGCATTCCCATTTGCCCCTTTTGGTTGGTTGGTTGGTTTGGTTTTTTTTTGTCATTCCTTTCTCTTCTGTTCTTTTTTTTATTATTTTGCTATTTGTTCAAAAATCTTTATTGAGTTCCCGCATTGTAGCAGATGTTAGGAATTAAATGATAAGTCAGGACACGGTCCCTCTCTCTCATGGAGTTTACAATGATTCTCGCTCCATAAACGAC
Organism: Physeter macrocephalus; assembly: GCF_002837175.3. Lineage (NCBI taxonomy): Eukaryota > Metazoa > Chordata > Mammalia > Artiodactyla > Physeteridae > Physeter > Physeter macrocephalus. The sequence goes on from NC_041220.1 coordinate 9,149,065, forward strand.
AAAAAAACAACAACAACAGCTAATGCACATAGAGCGCTTACTATATGGCAGGCACTCTTCTAAGCGCTTTACGTTTATTAATGAATTTAATCATCACACAACCATGAAGGTTTATTGTTGCCATTTTGTAGATGAGGAAACTGAGGCACAAGGAATAAGAAATGTACCCCAAAGTCACAAGGCTATTGGTGGATCCTGTATACTACTTGCTACCTTTTGGGTTTTTTTTAACCGTATTTACTCTCCTACCAATGTAGATGTCACCTGGGGTGTTATCCTGATCTACTCATTTATTCATTCATCCACTCGTCACACTGTTATTAAACATCTTCGATGTGCCAGGCCTGTGGGCAAGGTTCTGGCCAGCAAGGAAGGAGTCACCGTCTCTGTCACTGAGAGGATCACAGTTCACTGAGAAAGACAGGACCATAAACACACAATTCGAGCACAACCGGTTAAGTGCAAAGGCAGGGCTATGTACCAAGTGAAATGGAAGCAGAGAGGAAGAAATGACGAGTTTTGCCTAGGGTTGCTGAGAAAGAATATACACAGAAGGGAAATTTTTTATTAGTGTCTTGAAGGTAAGTAGCAACTTACTAGTTAAAGAATAATAGGAAGATCAATCTATAGAGAAGAGAGAACACATGGAAAAGCCTGGAGTCATGCTAGTGCAAAATGTTTACTGACAGTGATGACGTAGGTGGGTGGAAAATAGCAGGACTTAAGGATCAGAGGTTGAGTTGAAAACAGTGACCGTTGACATGCTCACAGGCGTGTAAGCTGGGGAGTGATGTGTACAGATCTGTTCTCCAGAGAATCTCTAGCACCATTTTGAAGGGCATCAAGGCTAGAAGGTCCTGAGAAAAGGAAGAACAAGTTGGTAGCTATTGCAGCCACTAAGCAAGAGTCAATGGATCAATTAAGGCATTGGAGGATGGAGAGGATGGAGACATCTTAAAAGAAGGAGCGGGACTTCCTTGGTTGTCCAGTGGTTAAGACTTCACCTTCCAATGCAGGGGCATAGGTGGGTGGAAAATAGCAGGACTTAAGGATCAGAGGTTGAGTTGAAAACAGTGACTGTTGACATGCTCACAGACGTGTAAGCTGGGGAGTGATGCGTACAGATCTGTATTCCAGAGAATCTCTAGCACCATTTTGAAGGGCATCAAGGCTAGAAGGTCCTGAGAAAAGGAAGAACAAGTTGGTAGCTATTGCAGCCACTAAGCAAGAGTCAATGAATCAATTAAGGCATTGGAGGATGGAGAGGATAGAGACATCTTAAAAGAAGGAGTGGGACTTCCTTGGTTGTCCAGTGGTTAAGACTTCACCTTCCAATGCAGGGGGTGCGGGTTCGATCCGATCCCTGGTCGGGGAACTAAGATGCCACGTGCCTCACGGCCAAAAAACCAAAACATAAAACAGAAGCAATATTGTAACAAATTCAATAAAGACTTTAAAAATAAACAAATCAATAAAAGGTGGAGCGACAGCACTTGGTGCTGCTTAGGGTTGGGAGCAAGGAGGGGTCAGGAGACTGGGGAGGCAGTGCCACCCAACTTGAAATAGTAGCTCAAATTCTACAGGGTTACTTTTGAGCCAGTCTGCTCAGGGTACATTAAAAGCAGCTTTAGTTGGACTGTGGGGGCCCAGAAAAACAGTAGCTGACTCATACGTAGCTATGTAGCTCTTACAGTGTAGTCGGGCATTGTTTGAGTTATGCAATAGGATTAATTCAGGTAATCCTGACAACAACCCTTATAAAGTAGGTGCAATCATATCCCCATTTTACAGATGAGGAAATCAATAAACAGAGAGGTACATTGATTTGCCCAGGGCCATACAGCCGATAGAATGGAGGACTCAGGTTTTTTAGACACTTTGAGACTAAGGGTGGAGTGCCGTGCTGGGGTGGGGCTGAGGGATGCAGCACATTACAAGGCAGACTTTCCTAAAAATCCCCTTTAAATATCCTTCCAAAGTTTACACTCACTTCAGCTGCTAATCTCTCTCTCCTCCGCTCCAGGGGGCTCTTGCCGCCACACCGCTTTCCCTGAGAGCTTCCTCCTCCTCCTGCCTGGCCTTTATGTTCCCCTTACCTCTGAGCTTACCTAGGGTAGGGCAAGTAAAATCCCCTCCAGAGCTAACTGGAGAGAATCAGTTATTTTTGGAGAGAATCAAGCCCTGTTTTAATTCCAGGGCAAGGTTGGAGGAGGAGAATTTGGGGAATGGAAAGGAACTAAGGGGTTGGATTTGACTTGGGGCTTGTTTTGTCTGTGGAGTCTCAAGGACGTTCAAGGGGAGATGAGAAAAGAAACCACAGGGAGAGAAAACCAGAGGTTTGAAGTTCTCCTTTTGAAAATACTTAGCAAGTGTTTGGTTTCAGACACTTCACAGAAATATTCCAACAGCATCTCCCTGAGCATTCCTTCGAGAATTTTGGAAAGCAGCCCTTGTACACAGCTAAATATTTTTTCTAAATAACTTTGAAAAGGAAACTAAACCAATTAGGCATCAGTGGCCAAGGTCTTGAGGCCTATTTTTTTTTTTTTGATATAGGAATTTTTTCTGAAGCTAGTTTATGATTCATATTATGAAATTTGCCATTTACTCAAGTGTAAAGAGCCACGTAGGAGCATGTGCCATAATATATGTACCAAAACTTTGATAGATACATGTATGTATAGGTGGTCATTTTAATTTAAAAAATTTTCCTAATTATGAAAAAACACATATTGATCATAGAAAACAAAATACAGAAGTGAAAAAATTCATCTTATATGTCATAAGCACCATGAACATCTTGGATGTGTTCTCTAGCAAACTTCCTTCCCTCTTTTTCTTTCTTTTTGATGACTGCATTTCTCTTATTTTATAGTTATAATTGTTGCTGGTGTTCCATTTCAAACATAGCTATCTCTTCCACATGATACATAACCTGCTACTGAAAAAAAAAAATCTTTGTTTAAACAATTATAAAAATAATACATTTTCATTGTAAAAAAATTAAAATGAAAATTCAAAGTCATGCAGTACAAAAGTATATGAGTCAAAAGTATACATCTCCCCTCCTTTCCCTGGTTTCATTCCTGGAGGTACTTCAAGCAACAGTTTGATGAAATCCACAGGTATTCTCAAAGGTAAATCAACTATTGGGGTTAATTTTTCTCTTCATATCTGTAAGCTAAATCAATATAAACATATTTTCTTTAAAATGTTTTAGTGTTTTATTCTAATTGTTTTTCGGACTGCTTTTTTGTGAAATGTTTTTTTTAACAATTATGCATTGTGGACTGTTGCTAAAACACCAGAATGCCAGTTTGCCTTTGCTTTGAAGGACCTGGAGGAAGATTTTACACCGAGGGTATTAGTGGTATCATTGGAATGCAGTCATTCTTTGAATAGAGTCTAATTATGGACTAGATCCTCTTCCTTCTTGACCTTTCTTAAAAATAAACTTCTTGGGCTTCCCTGGTGGCGCAGTGGTTGAGAGTCCGCCTGCCGATGCGGGCGACGCGGGTTCGTACCCCGGTCCGGGAGGATCCCACGTGCCGCGGAGCAGCTGGGCCCGTGAGCCACGGCCGCTGAGCCTGCGCGTCCGGAGCCTGTGCCCCGCAAAGGGAGAGGCCACAACAGTGAGAGGCCCGCGTACCGCAAAAAAAAAAAATAATAATAGTAAACTAATTTTTGAATAATTTTAGATTGACAAAAAAGTTGCAAAGATAGTACAGAGAGTTTCTATGTACACTTCACCCAGCTTCCCCTTAATGTTAGTATCTTATATAACATACTATGTTTGTCAAAGCTAAAAGATTAACATTGCTACAATACGATTAACTACAGAAATGTATTTGCATTTTACCAGTTTTCCCACTAATATCCTTTTTCTGTTCCAAGATCCAATTCAGGATACCTGATTGCATCTGGTTACTTCACCTTTTTAATTCCATTGTTTCATTGCCTAAGAGAGAGTGTGGGAAAGGAAAGGGGTTAGAGACAGAACACATACTGACACATTTGAGAACATGTAAAATGAGGTTGCAGTCACTGGAGTTCTGGGATTCTTGGTGAATGTTATTCTACTCAGTCATCCCGCCTCCTCTGGGCAAAGATATTTGAGGGGTGGCTGTACTAAATGTCATCTGCGAGTGGAAATCCTCATGATGTGCTTTAAGAGATGAGCGATGTCACACGACCCTATTCTCAAAAGTAGCTCCTAACCCCACCAGCCATTCTCCTGGAAATTACAGCAACGGGGATGTGTCTACCCCTCTGGACAACAGAGGCCTTCACAGGTTGTCATTAGAAGCACAAGTCTTCATCTTGATTTATCAGGTCTGTTTCTTGGGTGGGTTGTCAGGCAAGTTGATATAAGGGAAGAGCTTGGGTAGGTGTGTAAGGGAGATGCTGAAGGACTGATCTGGGCACTTGGGAAGAACCTGGAACACACTCAGGTGTTGGTGTTGAGGTACACTCGTGGGAACTGGGCGCCTGGGAGTGTGTGTGGGGGGGTCACTGGCAGGTAGAAAGGCTGGAGAAGAGGAAAAGTGAGACTGTAGAGGAGGGTCCATTTCTGGAAGAGATGCTAGGAAAAGACAAATCCAGCCTTCTTTTTTTTTTTTTTTTTTTTTTTTGCAGTACGCGGGCCTCTCACTGCTGTGGCCTCTCCCGTTGCGGGGCACGGGCTCCGGCCGCGCAGGCTCAGCGGCCATGGCTCAAGGGCCCAGCCGCTCTGCGGCATGTGGGATCCTCCCGGACCGGGGCACGAACCCGCGTCCCCCGCATCGGCAGGCGGGCTCTCAACCACTGCGCCACCAGGGAAGCCCCCAGCCTTCTTTTTAAGCTTTCCTGCAGCTAAATAGGTGCTGGAAATAGAACACAATGCCCAAAACACCCAGGAATATTGTTGGTGTTCAGCCAGTTTACACTGAAACAGTCAGACCATTCTGAAAATATTGAAACACTTCCATTTCAGTTGGTAAAGCAGTTGCTTCCCTGAACCCCCAAGTGCCTTTCACTGCCCTGGATGCCCTGCCCCTCCCCCGGGACCTCTGCCAGAAGGTCTACAGCTGGCAGAGCAGGAGCCTCCAGAATCCTTTCGCAGTGCCAGGGCCCCCCATCCTTACTGATGACTGAGCCTAAGCAGGGAGCAAATATTTGCACAACATTCCTGCTGATAAAGACCATGGCCCTGGGGGCTTCCCTGACGGCCCAGCGGTTAAGACTCCGTGCTCCCAGTGCAGCGGGTCTGGGTTCAATCCCTGGTCAGGGAACTAGATCCCACATGCTGCATTGAAGAACCTGCATGCCGCAAACCAAATAAATAAATTAATACTTAAAAAAAAAAAAAAAAGACCATGATCATTTGCTGTGTTTTAAGTGTTGAGAGGCTTCCAACCATCAAGGCTTCCAGACACAAACCAAATTTCTGTAATATAGATAGAATCCCTCCACCAATAGGTCTTAAGTTACTTTAAAAAAAAAAAGTAAAATATACATAACAAAATTTACCATTTAACCATTTCTAAGTATACAAATTCAGTGGCATTAAGTTATTTTTATAGCCTACTACCAAGAATGCAATTTTTATCCTGTTCAGACCACTCTCTAAAAAGGATAACTGAGGGCCCTAGGGGTCTGTGCTTTGACTCACACTGTTTGCTTCACAAAGAATGCCTTGCTCTTTCATCTGCTTATTAAAAACCAAAATATATCTCTTTATGGCCACCAATCTGCATTCATCTCTCAGCTGAGACTAAGCCCTGCTTGCTTTACCCTTGAAGCACACAATTTGAAACTCTCAAGAATTTCCACTTCTTCCTTGTATCATCATTTTCTGTGTGTGTGTGTATGTGCTGACACCTCCTATACACGTGTTTCTCAAAGTATTGTTCAGAGATCACCTGTATTAGAATCACCTGCTTTAAAACAATGAAGATTCTCAGAGGCCAGGGCCAAAAATTCATTTAACAAGTCTGGAAGAGAGCCCAGAACCTGCCTTTTAAACAAGTTCCCTAAGGAATCTTATTCACACTAAAGTTTGAAAGCAAAGCTTTGGACGAGTGCTCCTAAAGAGTAGGGCTTTGTCGTGCTTATCGTTGCATCTTTCTCAGCACCGGGCGCTCAGTACTCAGTAAGCTTGGATCAAGCAGCCTGGTTGACTGTATAGCAAAAATGTGAATGTGTTTTCTCTTAATCTCTGTGAATCTGACAACTGTTTTTCTGTGTTTGCTTGTTTTTGCGTGACCAGCGTTTAGTCCTACTACTGCTAAAAGCACCTCATTTTCCTTGTTTGTGCTGGAGAACTAGTCCCTTCAAGTATTACATTATGTAGTCCAGATGGAGTTAAAGCTACTCACTGGCTCCAGAAGTAGAAATGTTAGCCATGCCAGCCTTGGAAGAGTAACAGTTTCTCCCGGGTACAGTGATTTGTTCATGGGTGTGCATACAGTCCAAGCTGAGACAGGGGAGTCCATCCTAGCACTCGATTCCAGTAAGCTCTTTTCTGAAGCTGAAAAGGCAAGGGGACAGATTCTCTGCTGGAGCCTCCTGAAAGGACTGCAACTCTGCTAGCAAAACATAAAAAATAAATAAATAAAAATAAAAATAATAAAATAATTTTAAAAATCAGGGATCACACACAAAAATGGTAATTATGGGAGGGTACAGAAGTGTTAACCAACCTTAGTGTGATAAACATTTTGCAATTTATACAGGTATCAAATCATCATGTTGTATATCTTAAGCTTATATGTCAATAATATCTCAATAAAGCTGGGGAAAAAAAAGAAATCAGGTAAATTTGGGCACTTGACATTTAGAGTCTTCAAATAATATTATTTAATATTTTCAAACATCTTATGTGATAATCGTAAAGAATGAGAAACATGGGAAAGTAAGTGACTTGCTTTACAGGCTTATAGTGAAAAAGTCATATGCATACACAAGCCAAAGGTACAGTGGAAAGTGATATAATACTTCTCATTTTATGCTGACATCTCCAAATGGGCATTGTTCCAGGTCACAGAGAGTAAGCTAAGCTGTTCATGAAAGCAGTTCCTGAAATTTACAATTTGTTTCAATTAGGATATCCCTGTTCATCAGGAAATATCTCCAGTCAGGTGGTTTTGGGGAGAGATTGCTACCTACGATCTGAGATATTAGACATACTCTTTCTAGTAATAACTCAAAAATTTACATTTAAATGGACATCAACTTTAATAAAAAGACAGCTTCCACTGAGAAGACTGATATTCTTGGGATCTGGCCTTTTAAAGAAGCACAGAATAGCTAGCACATCTGAATCTCAGGACTGTGTTTCGAAAACTCTCATGTTCTAGCTCTGGCTCTGATTGCTAATTTCTGACAAATATTTTTTTAAATTTAATTTTTAGTTTATATTAGAGTATAGTTGATTTACAATGTTGTGTTATTTTCAGGTGTAGAGCAAGGTGATTCAGTTATACATATACATATATCCATTCTTTTTTAGATTCTTTTTGCCATATAGTTTATTACAGATTATTGAGTAGAGTTCCCTGTGCTATACAGTAGGTCCTTGTTGATTATCTATTTAATTTATAGTAGTGGTGTATATATGTTAATCCCAAACTCCTAATTTATCCCTCCCCCCTTTCCCCTTTGGAAACCATAAGTTTGTTTTCTATGTCTGTGAGTCTGTTTCTGTTTTATAAATAAGTTCATTTGTATCATTTTTTTAGATTCCACATATAAGCGATATCATATATTTGTCTTTCTCTGTCTGACTTACTTCACTCAGTATGACAATCTCTATGTCCATCCATGTTGCTGAAAATGGCATTATTTCATTCTTTTTTATGGCTGAGTAATATTCATTGTATCTATGTACCACCTCGTCCTTATCCATTCCTCTGTTGATGGACATTTAGGTTGCTTCCATGTCTTGGCTATTGTAAATAGTGCTGCAGTGAACATTGGGGTGCATGGATCTTTTCAAATTATGGTTTTCTTAGGATATATGCCCAGGAGTGGGATTGCTGGATCATATGGTAGCTCTATTTTTAGTTTCTTAGGAATCTCCACACTCTTCTCCACAGTGACTGTACCAATTTACATTCCCACCAACAGTGTAGAATTGTTCCCTTTTCTCCGAACCGTCTCCAGCATTTACTGTTTGTAGACTTTTTTTGGCGGCGGGGGGGGGGGGGCGCTTCTCACTGTCATGGCCTCTCCCGTTGCGGAGCACAGGCTCCGGACGCGCAGGCTCAGCGGCCATGGCTCACGGGCCCAGCCGCTCCGCGGCACGTGGGATCTTCCCGGACCGGGGCGCGAACCCGCGACCCCTGCATCGGCAGGCGGACTCTCAACCACTGCGCCACCAGGGAAGCCCTGTTTGTAGACTTTTTGATGATGGCCGTTCTGAGTGGTGTGAGGTTACCTCATTGTGGTTTTGATTTGAACTTCTCTAATAATTAGTGATGTTGAGCATCTTTTCATGTCCTTTTTGGCCATCTGTATGTCTTCTTTGGAGAAAGATCTATTTCGGTCTTACATTTAGGTCTTTAATCCATTTTGAGTTTATTTTTGTGTATGGTGTTAGAGAATGTTCTAGTTTCATTCTTTTACATGTAGCTGTCCAGTTTTCCCAGCACCACTTCTGACAGAGATTTGACCTTACTGCATTTTGTGTCTGTGTCCTACAGGTTCCCACTGTGAGGAATTTCCAAATAAAAAGTACCAAGAAAATGACAAGTAGTAATATGAATAGAGATCATTTTTCTTATGTTTTCAAATAGCGGTTCATCCCCAGTCTCAATCTGTGTTTTCTCTCTTTATTTCTATTATTATTACTAGAAATCTTATGGCTGAGGGATTACCTACCATCCTGTTGTCATGACTTCCAATTTGTCAATCAAGACAGCTTGGTACTATATCCAGAGACAAGGGTTTTCCAGTAAACAGGCAATGATAGGTAGGAATGGTATAAGATTTTTTTTTTTTTGTCTTTGAGGTTAAAAATCAGGAATATCATACTGTGTCGTATTGATAAAATGAAGGTAAATATAGAAAGAATTACAGTCAGCCTCATTTATCCAGTATACCTTAGATAACGTGTTGTGGATTACAATTTTAAAAACTCTTTTACTGAGGTATAACATATATACATGTACATATATAAATATGCATAACTTGTGTCAGTCATAAATAACACAAGTATTTTTATTAGGTATACACTCAGGTAACCTCCATCCAGATGAAGATGTAGAAAAATTTCAGCCCTCCATAAGGTACAACTTTTATTGCATTTTAAAATAATATATTTAAGTTGTAATTAAAATAAATGAAAGAGGGAATTCCCTGGCTGTCCAGTGGTTAGGACTCTGCACTTCCACTGCAGGGGGCACAGGTTTGATCCCTGGTCGGGGAACTAAGATCCTGCAAGCCACTTGGCGTGGCTAAAATAAATAACTAAACAAATTTTTTAAATTAAAAAAATGAAACATATTTAACTATTTGACATAACAATACTGAATAAAGTTTTTTAAATTAAATGTGATCATACATTACAGAAAACTTGGAAAATAAAAAGGATCACCATCCATTGTTTTACCACCTTCATAAAACTATTTTAATTTTTGGTAATTTCATTCAAGATTTTTTTCATATATTTTTTAAAAATTGTGAGCAGAGTATTATAAAACTTCAAATCCTGCTTTTTTTTTTTTTTTCCTGCAGAAAGCTTTATTGATTCCATTTGGTCCAAGACTTGGGAGAGGGCTCCAGGTTGTTTAAAAAGCTGTCTAGCGGCTGCAGAGAGGGGCTCCAGGCAGAAGCCCTGACACCAGAGGAGCTCTGCAGAGGCCGCTGGGCTCTGGAGGCTCCTCGTCGTCGTGCTTGAGGGTGGTGAGCCTTTCAAAGGTACTGGCCCAGCCCAGCCTGCAGAGGTGCTTGCCCATCTTTTTTTTTGTGTGTGTGGTACGCGGGCCTCTCACCGCTGAGGCCTCTCCCGTTGCGGAGCACAGGCTCCGGACGCGCAGGCTCAGCGGCCGCAGCTCACGGGCCCAGCCGCTCCGCGGCATGAGGGATCTTCCAGAACCGGGGCACGAACCCGCGTTCCCTGCATAGGCAGGCGGAATCTCAACCACTGCGCCACCAGGGAAGCCCCCTTACCCATTTTCTTGATGAGCTTTACCTGCTCTTCTAGGAAGCGGCTCTCCAGGAAGTCACGGAGGTGGGATCTGCAGGGGCAGAACCCAGGGCCTGCAGGTGGGAAGGGGCCTGGTTCAGGTTCTTCTCCCTGAGAATGGCGGCCTCCACAGCGTCCTGGCTTTTACCCCGTTCATCTTGAGACGGCTTCTGCACGTCCTGGAAGAGAGCAACAGCTGCCATGCTGGTTTTGCATTTTCAAGAGACGCTTAGGCCCTCGCACTTCTCCTCAGCCTATTCATGGAAAAAGCGGCCCATGCCCTCCGGAGCCACATCGTCGTGGTTGAAATAGAAGCCCAGAGCGAGGTAGGTGTCAGAGGCTTGCAGATGCATGTTGACCAGGCGGGGGACAGTGGCCTCCATCTTGGTGGAATAATTTTGACGAATCTAGGAGCTCGTGGTTGATCGGTAATAAGGAGTTAGCCTCCAAAAATGGTGATGGCTGGTCCCAGTGGCCAAGGACCGCTGAGTAGATGATTCGTTAGGTTGTGACCGGAGAAAAGGTTTGAGGGTGCCCAGAGGCTGGAACAAGGGCGTGGTCCCTGGGTCTGTTCCGTCCAGACACTATTGAAGCAAGAGACAGATCCGCGGGGCCGCTGAGTGCACTGCTCAAATCCTGCTTTTTTTACCTAACATTATATTGTATTCATTTTCCATGCTGTTTCGTGATTTCTTATATTTATGATTGTTTATTTATAATTATTTGATCCTGCATAATATTGTATTGACAAACGTACTGTAATTTTCTTAACTGTTCCCCACCTGTTAGAAATGAAGCTCGCCCAGCAGTTTGCTCTTTGCTGTGATGAAAATTTTTGCACATAGGGATTTTTCAGCTTGGTAATGGGTTTTCAAATATCCATTTTACTAAAAGCAAAGAAAATCTACGCCTTTCTTGTAGTACTTCTGCCAAGATGTTAACTCTGCCTGACTTACCTTTCAACAAATACGGAATCATAGTACACAGCTCTGAAAGGATCCTTAGCAGTAATGTGGTTCTGCTTAATTTCTATAAAATTTCCAAGAGCTACTCACCCACCTTTAGTCTGATCACTTCCACTGGTTTTAGAATTACTCTTGCCATATTATTATGGACACATAAAACTAACCTGTGACTTTCTGAGCCAGCCTCTTGGGCTTCCTTATATGACATCACTGCCACCATCCCACCCCCACCCCCACCCCCGCTCCTGTAACTTCTATCCACTGATTTTAGTTATTTATTTGCCAGGCCTCCTCTTTGTGCTGCTGTCTTTTGTTTCTCTCTCCAGTTCCTCCCCACCCTTCTCCACCCTGCTTTCTGCCCCAGGAGGCTCTGACCTGCGTGGCCTGAATCAGCTCTTGGCTGATGGGGCCCCCAGCAAGGATAGAACATTCAGGGTGTTTACTCGGCTGGTTGCCTCGCTGCAGGATAGCTTAAAGCTGGGCTGTGTCCCTCCATCAAAGATCACAGATCCTCTCGAGGTGACCTTCTCCACAAAACGTTTTTACGTTCCTCTTTCTGGGTTTTGTTAACTATTCTCTCACACGTCCCTTCAGGCCCCAGCGTACTGCACTACCCTCGACACTTTCCTCTGTGCTTCCCACACTTTTGTAAAGAGTCCCTTTAATCAACCTATCTGGACTATCCTAATTTGAGTGAGCCATCTGTTTCCTGTTTCCTGCTGGGATGTGTCTGCCTCACTCTACATACGCTCATTTCTTTTTCAATTTATTTAATTAATTTATTTTTGGCTGCGTTGGGTCTTTGTTGCTGCGCGCGGGCTTTCTCTAGTTGCGGCGAGCGGGGGCTACTCTTCGTTGCGGTGCGGTGGCCTCTCGTTGTGGCGCACGGGCTCTAGAGCACAGGCTCAGAAGCTGTGGCTCGTGGGCTCTAGAGTGCAGCCTCAGTAGTTGTGGCGCACGGGCTTAGTTGCTCCGCGGCATGTGGGATCTTCCCGGACCAGGGCTCGAATCCATGCCCTCTGCATTGGCAGGCGGATTCTTAACCGCTGCGCTACCAGGGAAACCCTACATACGCTCTTAATAGACGCAACCAGATTGTCACAAAACTGGAGTTATAATGATTTGCTCTATTGATACTGCTGGCTGAACAGTCCAGAAATACTGTCCTGGCCGATCCAGCTCCCCTCTCGTATTCATCACCGCATTGCTCACTTACTGCACAATTCCCCAAACTTCACTAATGAACTTAGATGGAAACATTTATCCGCAATGGCTTATGAACTAAAAAAGTTTGTTTTGCTTTTTTTTAAAGTTCAGATTTTTATCTCATGAAAATTCTCATGTTAGATAAGTATCTGCACCAGAGCTATTTTAATAATGGCACGAATAGATCGTGTAAGGGCTAGATGTGTATTTTTCCTTGGTGAATGTGCAATGCGTAGCAGGCTATGGATGAAATAATAGCTCTGGGAATCATAACTTGAAAAAAGAGTCCACCTCTCTGAATGCTCAACTTATTCCATATCTGTAATACAAGCTCCTGCAGAAACTGAAGTAATTCTTCCAAGCTTTTGGAAACGTTATTTGGCAAGTTACTTTCTGGGTGTTCTCCGTCTACGTTTTCTTGATATGTTTCTCCTCCTGATTAACAGTTGGACTTGTTTTGCTCTTTCAGAAGAGGGGGTGTGTATCAGTAAGGGAGAAAAGGTGCGAAGAGCTGAATCCAGGCCAAGGAAAACTTGGGTTTCGTCACTGCATGTTATAGGCGTCTTCTCACTCCTCACTTTCCTTACTTGGTCTCATCCACTTCCATGTTTCCTACTTGTCACAGATGGCTGCCAGATTCAGATCTCTGGCACAGACCTCTCTGAGCTCCAGACCCACAAATGCAACCGACTTCTTAACATCGCCAAGTGGAGAGGTCTCAAAATACCTCAAATTCATGACCTTCTTTCCCAAGCCCAGGTTTGCTCCCCTTCCTGTGTTCTCTGCATCAGAGAATGACACCGTCATCCATCCAGTTACACAAGCCAGGCACCTATGGATCATCCTTGACACATGACTCTTCTTATCTTCTTATCACTTCTCACCCACTTTGTCTCCAAAGTGTATCTCAGACACACCCACCCTGTCCTTCTCCAGGGCCGTCTCCCCAGTCCTGCTACCATCACCTCTTGCTCTTGCCTGGACAACAGCATTTTCATCCTAACTGGTTCTCAGTATCCACTCTTCCCATCCTGTCAACTAGTTCTCATGCTACAGTTCAAGCGATCGTTTTGAAATGCAAATATGTTCACGTTAACACACACACAGCTTTCCTCCTTCGATAATACTTCAGTGACTTCTTTTTTCTCTTATCATAAGAATAAAAAATTTTAACTAGGCCTATGCATCACTGCATGTTCTGGTCCTATCCTACTTCTCCAAAGTAGTCTTATTTCTGCTGTACCACTTACTAACTCTGTAACCTTGGATTGGTTACTTCTCTGTGCCTCAGTTTTTTCATCTCTGAAATGGGAATAATAGTAGTATCTTTCCCTTGGGACTGTTGTGAAGACCAATGTAAAGTGCTTAGATCTTACTAATAGGTACTCCACAAATGTTAGCTCTCATTAGCACGTCTTAGCTCTCTTCAATCCCTCTAATGTTTTTTCTCAAGGGTGCCATACTTCCTTCCATCATAGGACCTCTGTATGGCCTGCAAAGCCGAAAACATCTACTGTCTGGTCCCTCAATACACACAAGTTTACTGACACCTGACCTAGGCAATTGATTTACTCTTATTGCTATTAAATGGACAGGAAACTATTAGAAAATACATATATTTTAGGGTAGGAGAGGGAAAAAAATCAATAGCTAAGAAATTTGGGGTAATAGTTAAGGCCGTATTAGAAAAGTACATATATTGATTATTCCCTCTGTATAAAAATAAATTTGATGTTCCAATTTTAATAACTATCAGCATAGCTATAATATGCGGGGTGATGGGAAGATAGGTTCTTTGGACAGGTTGCAGTTAGGAAAAAAAAACTTTGTTTCTTTAAGACTAAGGACGGAAACCTTCGAGTCAAGTTCACCTTACTCCCTCCTTCTTTGTGTCTCCCCTACCCACAGGGCTTTCAGCTGCCTGGGGATCCCAGGCGACTAGCTGCTGCTTTGCATACCAGGCTAAAAGAAGCAGGGACTCCGTGTGAGAAGGGTTATCAGGTGTAAGTGAGCAAGCTGCCTGACTTATGACTCATTCTTGGCAGAATCAGCGAGAGGGTACTGGATTGCAGACGGATTGCCTCAGCCCTGAACAGAAAGGCATGCGTGATAACAGAACCAAGGAAAATGTCAAAGAAGAAAAGACAGTTTTACAGCTAAACACCAGACAAATAACCGATTGCCTTTTCTGTGTCTCTGGAGTTGGCTGTTGTGATTAAAGTTAGTTACCCTTGAAAAAAGAGAGCAGTTAACTTAGGATTTTGCAGGAAATAAAGAATTTCAAGAGGAAGGAAAACTGAGTGTACAGGAAGACCAGTCAACAGGTCAAGGGGGGCAGCTGTGAGAATTTTCACGTTTTGGACAGTGTCCTTTTCGTTTAAGGGAGAAGCTTCTTTACTCACTGTTAGTAGCAGTAATGCCCTAGACCGTAAAAGAGAGCAACCCTCCTTTCCCCTTGCACCATGCATTCTGCTGGATCTGTTCAGTCAGCCATTGGGTAGGGATGGGGCGCCCGTTCTCACCTAAGCACCGAGCATCCTCAGTAGCAAAGCAGACAGAAATCCTGCTTTTGTGGAGCATGCAACTGGGCAGGAGACGAGGACACCATAAACCCAGAAAATCCTTATATTCTCTAATATTTAGAGGCCGAGAGATGCAATGTAAAAAATAAAGCAGGGAGGGGTTAGGGGTGAAAGGGTGGGTCTAGCCTTAAAAAGTGTGGTCAGGAGAGGCCACTCTGAGAAGGTGACACGTGAGCAAAGACTCGAAGGAGGCGAGACACGAGCCCCGTGCACGTCAGGGACAAGGACTCCAGGCAGACGGACCGAGGGTGCAAAGGTTCTGAGATGACGCGTGCTTGGCATTGAGAAGGGAGTGTAAGGAATCCCAGCGGTTTCAGGGAAGCAGGCAAGGAAGCATTTAGGAATAGTATTGGAGAGTTGAGGGGCTGGTGGCTGCACTGTAGAGCCTTATAAGTTTTGGCTTTAACTTTGCGTGAAATGGGTGAAATTCTCTGCTTTAAAGTGGAGATCTGAGACCTAAGATCTGAAATCTACTGCTAAGTCTCCATACGTTCCGCCACCCCGTTTTGCCCCTAACCATCCCGACCCTCTTCAGAATATCACCGTGACACCAGGGCCAAGGTTAGAGATGAGGGAAGCACTTGCTTCCCATGTAAAGTTTAAGGGGGCACCAAATCTCTCAACACTTACTGATTTTCCTTCTGCCTCAGTCTCTGATATGGCACAATGCACCACTGTTATTAATCCTGTCTTTATGTAAATATTGTTATTTTGCTCGTCGTGAGTCTTTTTCTTTTTTTTTTTTAAGATTGTAAATTAATTTTATTATCTCGTGTGATGTTTACATTTATGTGTCAACTTGGCTGGGCCACGGTGCCCAGATGTTGATCAAACATTAATCTAGGCGTTTTAGTGAGGGTGTTTTTGGATGAAATTAACATTTGTTTTTGAATTTTATTTTTTATACAGCAGGTTTTTATTAGTTATCTATTTTATACATATTGGTGTATATGCATCAATTCCAATCTCCCAATTCATCCCACCCCCCACTCAACCCCCCCACTTTCCCCCCTTGGTGTCCATACGTTTGTTCTCCACATCTGTGTCTCTATTTCTACCTTGCAAACCAATTCATCTGTACCATTTTTCTAGATTCCACATATATGCGTTAATATGCGGTATTTGTTTTTCTCTTTCTGACTTACTCCACTCTGCATGACAGTCTCTAGATCCATCCACATCTCTACAAAAGACCCAATTTCGTTCCTTTTTATGGCTTAGTAATATTCCATTGTATATATGTACCACATCTTCTTTATCCATTCGTCTGTCGATGGGCATTTAGGTTGCTTCCATGACCTGGCCGGTGTAAATAGTGCTGCAATGAACATTGGGGTGCATGTGTCTTTTTGAATTATGGTTTTCTCAGGGTATATGCCCAGTAGTGGGATTGCTGGGTCATATGGTAATTCTATTTTTAGTTTTTTAAGGAAC
>NC_041220.1:9165903-9169557 GCF_002837175.3 Physeter macrocephalus
CTCAGCGGCCATGGCTCACGGGCCCAGCCTTTCCGCGGCATGTGGGATCTTCCCGGACCGGGGCACGAACCCGCGTCCCCTGCATCGGCAGGCGGACTCTCAACCACTGCGCCACCAGGGAAGCCCTTCTGCCCATTTTTTAATTGGGCTGTTTGTTTTTTTGATATTGAGCTGCAAGAGCTGTTTATATATTTTAGAGATTAATCCTTTGTCCGTTGACTCCTTTGCAAATATTTTCTCCCATTCTGAGGGTTGTCTTTTTGTCTTGTTTATAGTTTCCTTTGCTGTGCAAAAGCTTTTAAGTTTCATTAGGTCCCATTTGTTTATTTTTGTTTTTATTTCCATTACTCTAGGAGGTGGATCAAAAAAGATGTTACTGTGATTTATGTCAAAGAGTGTCCTCCCTGTGTTTTCCTCTAAGAGTTATATAGTGTCCAGTCTTACATTTAGGTTTGTAATCCATTTTGAGTTTATGTTTGTGTATGGTGTTAGGAGGTGTTCTAATTTCATTCTTTTACACGTAGCTGTCCAGTTTTTCCAGCACCACTTATTGAAGAGGTTGTCTTTTCTCCATTGTATATCCTTGCCTCCTTTGTCATAGATTAGTTGACCATAGGTGCATGGGTTTATCTCTGAGCTTTCTATCCTGTTCCATTTATCTACATTTCTGTTTTTTGTGACAGTACCATATTGTCTTGATTACTGTAGCTTTGTAGTATAGTCTGAAGTAAGGGAGCCTGATTCCTCCAGCTCTGTTTTTTCCCTCAATTTTGCCTTGGCTATTCGGGGTCTTTTGTGTCTCCATACAGATTTTAAGATTTTTTTTGTTCTAGTTCTATAAAAAATGCCATTGGTAATTTGATAGGGATTGCAGTGAATCTGTAGATTGCTTTGGGTAGTAGAGTCATTTTCACAATATTGATTCTTCCAATCCAAGAACATGGTTTATCTCTCCGTTTGTGTCATCTTTGATTTCTTTTTTTCAGTGTCCTATAATTTTCTGAGTGCAGGTCTTTTACCTCCTTGGGTAGGTTTATTCCTAAGTATTTTATTCTTTTTGTTGCAGTGGTGAATGGGATTGTTTCCTTAATTTCTCTTTCTGATCTTTCGGCTACTTCTTTTCCATTTGGATTCCTTTTCTTTCTTTTTCTTCTCTGATTGCCGTGGTTAGGACTTGCAATACTATGTTTAATAATAGTGGCAAGAGTGGACATCCTTGTCTTGTTCCTGATCTTAGAGGAAATGCTTTCAGTTTTTCACCATTGAGAATGATGTTTGCTGTGGGTTGGTTGTATATGGCCTTTATTATGTTGAGGTAGGTTCCCTCTATGGCTACTTTTTGGAGAGTTTTTATCATAAATGGGTGTTGAATTTTGTCAAAAGCTTTTTCTGCATCTATTGAGACGATCATATGGTTTTTCTTCTTCAATTTGTTAATATGGTGTATCACATTGATTGATTTGCATATATTGAAGAATCCTTGTATCCCTGGGATAAATCCCACTTGGTCATGGTGTATGATCCTTTTAATGTGTTTTGGATTCTGTTTGCTAGTATTTTGTCGAGGATTTTTGCATCTATATTTATCAGTGATATTGTTCTGTAATTTTCATTTTTGTAGTATCTTTGTCTGGTTTTGGTATCAAGGTGATGGTGGCCTCAGAGAATGAGTTTGGGAGTGTTCCCTCCTCTGCAATCTTTTGGAAGAGTTTGAGAAGGATGGGTGTTAGCTCGTCTTTAAATGTTTGATAGAATTCACCTGTGAAGCCATCTGGTCCTGAACTTTTGTTTGTTGGAAGATTTTTAATCACAGTTTCACTTTCATTACTTGTGATACATCTGTTCATATTTTCTATTTTCAGTCTTGGAAGGTTATACCTTTCTAACAATTTGTCCATATCTTCCAGATTGTCCATTTTATTGGCATAGAGTTTCTTGTAGTAGTCTTTTATGATGCTCTGTATTTCTGTGATGTCTGTTACAACTTCTCCTTTTTCATATCTAATTTCATTGACTTGAGTCCTCTCCCTCTTTTTCTTGATGAGTCTGGATAAAGGTTTATCAATTTTGTTTATCTTCTCAAAGAACCAGCGTTTAGTTTTATTGATCTTTGCTATTGTTTTCTTTGTTTCTATTTCATTTATTTCTGCTCTGATCTTTATGATTTTTTTTCCTTCTGTTAACTTTGGGTTTCATTTGTTCTTCTTTCTCTAGTTCCTTCAGTTGTAAGGTTAGATTGTTTATTTGAGATTCTTCTTGTTTCTTGAGGTAGGATTGTATTGCTATAAACTCCCCTCTTAGAACTGCTTTTGCTGCATTCCACAGGTTTTGGATCATCGTGTTTTCATTGTCATTTTTCTCTAAGTATTTCTTGATTTCCTCTTTGATTTCTTCAGTGATCTCTTGGTTATTTAATCACATGTAGTTTAGGCTCCATGTGATTGTGTTCTTTACAATTTTTTTCCCTTTAATGTATTTCTAATCTCATAGCCTTGTGGTCAGAGAATATGCTTGACATGATTTCAATTTTCTTAAATTTACCAAGGCTTGATTTGTGACCCAAGATGTGATCTATCCTGGTGAATGTTCCGTGTGCACTTGAGAAGAAAGTGTAATCTGCTGTTTTCAGATGGGATGTCCTATAACTATCAATTAAATCTATCTGGTCTCTTGTGTCATTTAAAGCTTGTGTTTCCTTATTCATTTTCTGTCTGGATGATCTATCCGTTGCTGTAAGTGAGGTGTTAAAAGTCCCCCACTATTATTGTGTTACTGTCAATTTCCACTTTAATTATGTAATGACACTCCCTTCTGGCTTGTAGCGTTTCTGTTGAGAAACCAGCTGTTAACCTTATGGGAGTTCCCTTGTATGTTATTTGTCATTTTTCCCTTGTTGCTTTCTTTTATTAAATAAATTTATTTATTTTATTTATTTTATTTTTTGGCTGCATTGGGACTTTGTTGCTACACGCGGGCTTTCTCTAGTTGCAGCGAGCGGGGCTACTGTTTGTTGCGGTGCGCGGGCTTCTCATTGCAGTGGCTTCTCTTGTTGCAGATTACAGGCTCTAGGCATGTAGGCTTCAGTCGTTGTGGCACGCGGGCTCAGTAGTTGTGGCTTGCAGGCTCTAGAGTGCAGGCTCAGTACTTGTGGTGCACACGCTTAGTTGCTCCACGGCACGTGAGCTCTTCCTGGACCAGGGCTCAAACCCGTATCCCCTGCATTGGCAGGTGGATTCTTAACCACTGTGATCTTCCAATATTTTCTCAGGTCCTTTCTCTCTCTCTTCTCCTTCTGGGGACCCCTATAATGCGAATGTTGGTGCGTGTATTGTTGTCCCAGAGGTCTCTTAGGCTGTCTTCATTTCTTTTCATTCTTTTTTCTTTATTCTGTTCCATGGCAGTGAATTCCACCATTCTGTCTTCCAGGTCACTTATCCATTCCTCTGCCTCAGTTATTCTGCTATTGATTCCTTCTAGTGTAGTTTTCATTTCAGTTACTGTATTGTTCATCTCTGTTTGTTTGTTAATTCTTCTAGGTCTTTGTTAAACATTTCTTGAATCTTCTTGATCTTTGCCTCCATTCTTTTTCCGAGCTCCTGGATCATCTTCACTATCATTCTGAATTCTTTTTCTGGAAGGTTTCCTATCTCCACT
>NC_041220.1:9169710-9178305 GCF_002837175.3 Physeter macrocephalus
GAATACTTTTTCTGGAAGGTTGCCTATCTCCACTTCATTTAGTTGTTTTTCTGGAATTTTATCTTGTTCCTTCATCTGGTACATAGTCCTCTGCCTTTTCATTTTTTCTATCTTTCTGTGAATGTGGTTTTTGTTTCACAGGCTGCAGGATTGTAGTTCTTCTTGCTTTTGCTCCATCATGGGTCTTTGTCATTATTTTTGATTTTTAAAAATACTGCATTAGGGCTTCCCTGGTGGCGCAGTGGTTGGGAGTCTGCCTGCCGACGCAGGGGACACGGGTTTGTGCCCCGGTCCGGGAAGGTCCCACATGCCGCGGAGCGGCTGGGCCCGTGAGCCATGGCCGCTGAGCCTGCACGTCCGGAGCCTGTGCTCCACAACGGAGAGGCCACAACAGTGAGAGGCCCGCGTACCACAAAAAAATAAATAAATAAAAATAAAAATACTGCATTAAAATATTATTTGATTGGCTGAGTGTTTTTGGCACCCCTTCCCCTTAAATGTTGTGGCCAAAGCGAGTGCCTCACTCACCTCGTCCTAGTCCCCACCCTGATGCTCTCTCTTCTCCCTGTTTCCCCAGTGTCAGTCTAAACCAGGGGCTTGCAAACAGTTTTGGCTATGGCTAGACAGTAAATGTCATAGCCTTCTCAAGCTATACAGTCTCTGTCACGCTCTGCCACTGGAACACAAAAGCAGCCATAGACAATAAGCAAACGTGAGAGTGATGATGTTCCAATAAAACTTTATTAATAGACACTGAAATTTGAATTTCATATAATTTCCTTTTTTGTGTTTAATCTGTTTTACTTAATCTAGAAGCTTGATCAGATTTAAGTTAAATTTTCTTAAGTTATAATTATTATTTTACTTAATTTTAATTTTTTAAAAATTTTAATTGAAATATAGTTGATTTAATTTCATATAATTTTCATATGCACAAAATATTATTCTTCCTTAGATTCACCACCCCCCCCCGGTCATTTAAAAATGTAAAATTCATTCTCAGCTCACAGGCCGTACAAAAACAGGGGGCAGAGCAGGTTGGGAAGCCTTGAACTGTAGGGTCGATGCCCTGAGGAGGCTCTTTTAAAAGTACTGTTTTCTCAGGACTTCCCTGGTGGTCCAGTGGTTAAGACTCTGTGCTTCCAATGCAGGGAGCATGAGTTTGATCCCTGGTTGGGGAGCTAAGATCCCACATGTGGCTTGGCCAAAAAAATAAAATAAAAGTACTGTTTTCTCACCTCTTGTGGTTGCTCAAACACCTCCAAGTTTACTACATTCAGTGCAGACGTTCAAGACCTCTGTGTTTGGCCCACACTTTCTACTGAAACTTGTTTTCCTCTCCTCCCACAAACACGCACAGACTCACTGTCCCCTAAACACACCAGGTTCATCGTTAGCTACCTGCTTTTGACCTTGTTTCTTTTTCTGTCTAGAATCTGCCCTACCTTCTTTCTCCAGCATCCTGCAAGGTCATTCTTCTTTCCTGACTCCACTGGCCAGGTGTGGCCTCCTCTTTGCCTCTGAATTCCTACCACAGGTGTCAGTAATACCCCTTTTAGTTCTTAATTCTAGCTTCTCCTTGTTTTTCTCTGTTTTATATGTGTACGTGTTCTGTTGCAGATGAGACTCCTTATCCTTTGTAAATCCTTCAGAGTGCCTGGTCCAGAGCTGAGAATATGATGGAAGCTTGATACTCAGGAACTGACTAACTCTATCTAGTATGAGTATGTCTTCTCTTAACAATCAGCCTTCAAATAGTCAAACAGGACTGATGACATTCTTAGGACGGGCCCTCTGAATCTGAAGGAGGTAATCGTTTTGATGGGATGTACAGATTATCTATGCTGTCTTGCCTCCTTTACCCTGTGATTAGTGGCATTTTTGTGCCACGTGATTGCTAAGATTGTTATCCCATTGCCTTTGGATGTACTTCCGTCATACCCCCTACTTTGTCCTGATTCACCAATTTACTAAAAGAAACCCTCGGGTTAAACAGAGACCTGTTTGACCTCTTTCCATTAATAGAAGAGGAAAAAGGAATGGTCATTGATTAAACACCTACTAAGGTAGCAAGCCGTCTCTTGGTGATTTTCAGATGAGGGGACTGAGCTTCAGAAAAGTTCACAAACTCATCTGAGCCTAAGTGGTGGAAATAAAATGAAACGTACAGGAGGTAACTGGAAAGGAATTTATAGGAGTTTAACCTCATTGATAAGACTGAGGCATCAGGGACTTCCCTGGTGGCGCAGTGGATAAGACTCCGTGCTCCCAATGCAGGGGCCCCGGGTTCGATCTCTGGTTAGGCAACTAGATCCCACATATATGCTGCAACTAAGAGTTTGCATACCACAAATAAGGAGCCTGCCTGCCACAACTAAGGAGCCCACCTGCCACAACTAAGGAGCCCACGTGCTACAACTAAGGAGCCCATGAGCCGCAACTAAGACCTGCTGCAACCAAATAAATAAATATTAAAAAAAAAAAAGACTGAGGCATCAGCTCTCTTACTGTACTTGCCTCATCTCTGTATCTCACCTTCCCACCCTCACCCCTCCCAAACTCTCTAATATTCATGCTGCATTGATGAGATAATGTGTAAAGCTCATAGCAGAGTCTGACACATGACACTCACTCCAAAGGTGTTCTGTTTTCTTTCTCTTAAATCTCTTCTACTTCTATCCCCCAACGTCTACAGGCCACTTTAAAATTGAATGGCTATTTTATATCTATACCTACATTGTATTTCATTTTATGATTTATCAAATTACATTCAGGTAGGAAATCAGAAAGGTAAATATTCAAACACATGAACTCCAGAGCATGTAACCTAGGACCTGGTATTTTGTGGTCGGTGCACGGCAAATTCTTGTTGAGCTAAATTGGCATTTGAGTAATTTCTCTAGATTTAACTATAAAATAATCAGGTCACACATTTGGCTGAAATCTTGCTGCTCCTGTGTTCCATTCCTTTCAATGGTTCCCCATTGCTTAATAGAATTCATTTTGAGGGCCTGGCCTCCCAAGCCTGCCGTGGTCTCCTGTCTTTCTACCTGGTTACCTGTACTTCCACGTCCATTCCAGGCCCCAGGCAAATTGGCCTAGTCAACCTCCTCAGACAGATGGGTTTAAAGATCTGCGGCTTTTTTGACTTTAAAACTTGACTGTTATTTAAGAAACCACTCTACATATTTCACCTTACCTGTGTTTCTTTGTTCATTCCAAGTCTCTATTTCAGATTCCTTTGCATCCATTTCTATAAGTTGAAATTCTCCACATTCTGTATGGTACTATGCAGTGGCAACATCCTCCATGAAACTTACCCTGACTTCCTTGGCCAAAAAGATCCTTTCCCTCTATGAGTGCCTGTAACCCTTTTCTCCCAACCATGATTCTTTTCATATATACCCTTTATTATAGTTACTAATGTACAGGTCTCATCTGGTCTGTGAGATTTAGTCATCTTGGGGCACAAATTCCATGGAGTTTCTCAAGTGGTGCCTTGTATAAGTGAGGTACTCAGTAAATGCAAATTAAATGAATGAATGGAAAGTGAACACAAAAACAAGGTAGGGAGTCCCCTCCCCTTTTAGGACTTTACTCTATCAACCACTTATAACGAATACTTCCTTAACTAGAGAGTGGGTTTTTTGTTTTTTGTTTTTTGTTTTTTTCATTAGGTAGGAAACAATTTCTTTTTGATGGAGTGTGGAATTTGGAAGGAAATATTTTAAAGTTCTACTTGGGAGTTGAGAAAATGAGAAGTGTCAACGTGTTTATTGCTGGAAGTGTTGCAATAAGAAAGCAAACTTATACCATTGTATTGTCAGCTCACCCACCACAATAATATTTTAATTCATATCACTACTCCTAAAAGAGAAGAAAGTGATGCGTAAATAATAACGAGGCACCTGCTTCAAACTTGCGGGTCTCAGAAGAAACAATCCTCAGCTTCTGATGTAGCAACCTAAGGAGATACAAACCTACTTCTGATGACAAGGGCATGGGGGAAAATATTTTAAGTAAACTGAGCTCTGATCACAAGGTGGGCAACAGTGGTTACATATCTCTTTTTAAAAAATGTATGTATTCATTTTTTCTTCCAGTTTTATTGAGATATAGTTGACATACAACACTGTATATGTTTAAGGTGTACAGCATAATGATTTTTTTAAGTATTGTTTTTAAACTATTTTTAAAATTTTATTTATTTCTTTCTTTTTGGCTGCGTTGGGTCTTCATTGCTGCGCGTGGGCTTTCTATAGTTGTGGCGAGCAGGGGCTATTCTTCTCATTGCAGTGGCTCCTCTTGTGCCGGAGCACGGGCTCTAGGCATGCAGGCTTCAGTAGTTGTGGCTCGCGGGCTCTAGAGCATAGGCTCAGTAGTTGTGGTGCACGGGCTTAGTTTCACCGCGGCATGTGGGATCTTCCCGGACCAGCGCTCGAACCCATGTCCCCAATAATATTTTAATTCATATCACTACTCCTAAAAGAGAAGAAAGTGATGCGTAAATAATAACGAGGCACCTGCTTCAAACTTGCGGGTCTCAGAAGAAACAATCCTCAGCTTCTGATGTAGCAACCTAAGGAGATACAAACCTACTTCTGATGACAAGGGCATGGGGGAAAATATTTTAAGTAAACTGAGCTCTGATCACAAGGTGGGCAACAGTGGTTACATATCTCTTTTTAAAAAATGTATGTATTCATTTTTTCTTCCAGTTTTATTGAGATATAGTTGACATACAACACTGTATATGTTTAAGGTGTACAGCATAATGATTTTTTTAAGTATTGTTTTTAAACTATTTTTAAAATTTTATTTATTTCTTTCTTTTTGGCTGCGTTGGGTCTTCATTGCTGCGCGTGGGCTTTCTATAGTTGTGGCGAGCAGGGGCTATTCTTCTCATTGCAGTGGCTCCTCTTGTGCCGGAGCACGGGCTCTAGGCATGCAGGCTTCAGTAGTTGTGGCTCGCGGGCTCTAGAGCATAGGCTCAGTAGTTGTGGTGCACGGGCTTAGTTTCACCGCGGCATGTGGGATCTTCCCGGACCAGCGCTCGAACCCATGTCCCTGCATTGGCAGGCGGATTCTTAACGACTGCGCCACCAGGGAAGCCCCCAGCATAATGATTTGATTTACATACATCATTAAGTGATTATCACAATAAGTTTAGAGAACATCCATTATCTCATATAGATACAAATTAAAGAGATAGAAAAATAATTTTTTAATTAAAAAAATTGTTTTTCTTGTGCTGAGAACTCTTAGGATTTACTCTTAAGAATTTTCATATATAATGTACAGCAGTGTTAATTATATTTATCATGTTGTAAATAAGTACATGCCTAGTACTTATTTATCTTATAACTGGAAATTTGTACCTTTTGACTGCCTTCATCCAGTTCTCCCTGACTACTCCCTGCCTCTGGTAACCACAAATCTGATCTCTTTTACTATGAGATTGTTTGTTTGTCTTTGAAGTACAATTGACCTACACCACTGTGTTAGTTCCTGTTATACAACATAGTGATTTGATGTTTCTATACATTTCAAACAGATCACCACAATAAGACTAGATATAGTATGTCACTGTACAAAGATATTACATAGTTATTGACTATAGTCCCTTGCACATTTCATACCCAAGACTCATTTATTTTGCAACTGGAAGTTTGTACCTCATAATCTCCCTCACTTATTTCTTTCCTCCTCCAATCACCTTCCCCTTTAGTAACCACCTGTTTGTTCTCTGTATCTATAACTCTATTTCTGCTTTGTTATGTTTGTTCATTTGTTTTGTTTTTCTGATTCCACATATAAGTGAAATCATACAGCATTTTTCTTTCTCTGTCTTATGTCATGTAGCATAATAACCTCCAGGTCCATCCATCTTGTCAAAGATGTCAAGATTTCATTCTTTTTTATGGTTGAGTAATATTCTATTGTATTCCAGTGTAACGCATCTTCTTTATCCATTCATCTGTTGATGGGTACTGTGGTTGATTCCATATTTTGGCTGTTATAAAGAATGCTGCAGCGAACATAGTGGTACATATATCTTTTGGAATTAGTGCTTTTGTTTTATTTGGATAAATTATCCAGGAGTAGATATGTTGGATCATATGATACTTCTATTTTTAATTTATTTTAATTAAATTTTTTTTGGCTATGCCACTTGCTTGTGGAGTCTTAGTTCCCCCACCAGGGATCAAACCCATGGCCCTTGCAGTGGAAGCATGGAGTCCTAACCACTGGAATGCCGGGGAATTCCTGCTTTTTAATTTTTGAGATATCTCCATACTGTTTTCCATCGTGGCTGTACCAATTTACATTCCCACCAACAGTGCACAAGACATCCCTTTTCTCCACATTCTCTCCAACTCTGGCTATTTGTTGTCTTTTGGATAATGGCCATTCTGACAAGTGTGAGGTGATAGCTCATTGTGGTTTTGGTTTGCATTCCCCTGATGATTAGTGATTTTGAGCATCTTTGTGTGTGTGTGTGTTAGCCATCTCTATGTCTTCTTGGAAAAATATCTGTTCAGATCTTCTGCACATTCTTTAATAAATTTATTTATTTATTTATTTATTTTTGGCTGTGTTGGGTCTTCATTACTGCGCATGGGCTTTCTCTAGTTGCAGCGAGCGGGGGCTACTCTTCGTTGTGGTGTGCAGGCTTCTCCTTGTGGTGGCTTCTCTTGCTGTGGAGCAAGGGCTCTAGGCACGCAGGCTTCAGTAGTTGTGTCACACGGGCTCAGTAGTTGTGGCTCACGGGCTCCAGAGTGCAGGCTCAGCAGTTGTGGCACACGGGCTTAGTTGCCCCACGGCATGTGGGATCTTCCTAGACCAGGGCTCAAACCTGTGTCCCCTGCACTGGCAGGCGGATTCTTAACCACTGCGCCCCCAGGGAAGCCCGTCTGCCCATTTTTTAATCAGGTTGTTTGTTTTTTGATATTGTGTTGTTTGTGTTTGTATATTTTGAATACTATCAGATTTTCATTTGCAAATATATCAGATATATCATTTACAAATATCTCCTTCCATTCAGTAGGTTGTCTTTTTGTTTTGTTCATGGTTTCCTTTGCTGTGCAAAAACTTTTAATTCAAATAGATCCCATTTGTTTATTTTTGCTTTTGTTTCATTTACCTTAGGAGACAGATCCCAAAAAATATTGCTACAATTTATGTCAAAGAGTGTTCTTCCAGGACTTCCCTGGTGGTGCAGTGGTTAAGAATCTGCCTGCCAATGCAGGGGACACGGATTCGAGCCCTGGCCCGGGAAGATCCCACATGCCTCAGAGCAACTAAGCCCGTGCACCACAACTACTGAGCCTATGCTCTAGACCCTGTGAGCCACAACTACTGAGCCCACGTGCCACAACTACTGAAGCCCGCGTGCCTAGAGCCCGTGCTCCGCAACAAGAGAAACCACAACAATGAGAAGCCCGCGCACCACAATGAGGAATAGCCCCCGCTCACCGCAACTAGAGAAAGCCCACTCAAAGCAATGAAGACCCAACGCAGCCAAAACTCAATCAATAAATAAATTAATTAATTTTTTTAAAAAAAGAGTGTTCTTCCTATGTTTTCTTCTAGGATTTTTATGGTTTCTGGTCTTACATTTAGGTCTTTAATCCATTTTGAGTTTATTTTTGTATATAGTGTTAGAAAATGTTCTAATTTCATTCATTTACATGTAGCTGTCCAGTTTTCCTGGCACCACTTATTGAAGAGACTGTCTTTTCTCCATAGTATATTCTTGCCTCCTTTGTCATAGATTAATTGACCATAAGTGTGTGGATTTATTTCTGGGCTGTCTATTCTGCTCCATTGATTTATCTGTTTTCATCCTAGTACCATGCTGTTTTGATTACTGTAGCTTTGTAGTACAGTCTGAAGTCAGGGAGCATGACCCCTCCAGCTCTGTTCTTCTTTCTCAAGATTGCTTTGGCTATTACAGGTCTTTTTTGTTTCCACACAAATTTTAGAATTATTTATTCTAGTTCTGTGAAAAATGCCGTTAATATTTTGATAGGGATTGTATTTAATCTATAAATTGCCTTGGGTAGTATAGTAATTTTAACAATATTAATTCTTCCAATCCATGGACACAGTATAACTTTCCATTTGTTTGTGTTGTCTTTAATTTGTTTCATCAGTGTCTTATGGTTTTCTGAGTACAGGTCTTTTACCTCCTTAGTTAGATTTATTCTTAGGTATTTTATTCTTTTTGATGTGATGGTAAATGGGATTATTTTCTTAATTTCTCTTTCTGTTCTTTCATTGGTAGTATATAGGTAGCAACAAATTTCTGTGTATTAGTTTTGTATCCTGAAACTTTACCAAATTCACTGATTAGCTCTAGTAGTTTTCTGTTAGCATCTTTAGGGTTTTCTATGCATAATATGTCTTCTGCAAATAGTGACAGTTTTACTTTTTCTTTTCCAATTTGGATTCTCTTTATTTCTTTTTCTTCTCTGATTGCTGTGGCTAAAACGTCCAAAACTATGTTGAATAATAGTGGTGAGAATGGGAAACCTTGTCCTGTTCCTGATCTTAGTGGAAATGGTTTCAGTTTTTCACCATGGAGGACGATGT
>NC_041220.1:9179442-9190329 GCF_002837175.3 Physeter macrocephalus
CGATATTTGCTTTTCTCTTTCTGTCTTACTTCACTCTGTATGACAGTCTCTAGGTCCATCCACATCTCTACAAATGACCCAATTTCGTTCCTTTTTATGGCTGAGTAATATTCCATTGTATATATGTACCACATCTTCTTTACCCATTCCTAAATGTCGATGGACATTTAGGTTGCTTCCATGTCCTGGCTATTGTAAATAGTGCTGCTGTGAACATTGGGGTGCATGTGTTATTTTGAATTATGCTATTCTCTGCATATATGCCCAGTAGTGGGATTGTTGGGTCATATGGCAGTTCTATTTTTAGTTTTTTAAGGAACCTCCATACTGTTTTCCTTAGTGGCTGAATCAACTTACATTCCCACCAGCAGTGTATGAGGGTTCCCTGTTCTCCACACCCTCTCTAGCTTTTATATATATATATATTTGTTTGTTTGTTTGATGATAGCCATTCTGACTGGTGTGAGGTGATACCTCGCTGTAGTTTTGATTTTCATTTCTCTAATAACTTAATTTCTCTTTCTGATAGTTCATTGTTAGTGTGTAGAAATGCAACAGATTTCTGTATATTAATTTTGTATCCTGCAGCTTTACCAAATTCATTGATGAGCTTTAGTAGTTTTTTGGTGGTGCCATTAGGATTTTCTATAGAATCATATCATCTGCAGGCAGTGACAGTTTTACTTCTTCCTCTTCATTTTGGATTCCCTTTATTTCTTTTTCTTCTCTGATTGCTGTGGCTAGGACTTCCAATACTAAGCTGAATAAAAGTGATGAGAGTGGGCGTCCTTGTCCTGTTCCTGATCTTAGAGGAAAAGCTTTCAGCTTTTCACCATTAAGTATGTTGTTAGCTGTGGGCTTATCATATTTGGCCTTTATTATGATGAGGTGAGTTCCCAACTCTTTGTTGAGAGTTTTTTTTCATCATAAATGGATGTTGAATTTTGTCATAAGCTTTTTCTGCTCTGTGGAGATGATCATATGGTTTTTATTCTTCAATTTGTTAATTTGATGTATCACATTGATTGATTTGCAGATACTGAACCATCCTTATATCCCTGGGATAAATCCCACTTGATCATGGTGTATAATCCTTTTATTTTAATTTTATTTTATTTTGGCCATGCCACATGGCTTGCAGGATCTTAGTTCCCTGACCAAGGATTGAACCTGGGCCATGGCAGTGAAAATGCCGAGTCCTAAACACTGGACTGCCAAGGAATTCCTATAATCCTTTTAATGTATTTGTTTTTGTTGAAGATTTTTGCATCTAGGTTCATCAGTCGTGTTGGCCTGTAATTTTCATTTTTTGTGGTATCTTTGTCTGGTTTTGGTATCAGGGTGCTACTGGCCTCATAGCATGAGTTCAGAAGTATTCCTTCCTCTGCAATTTTTTGGAATAGTTTGAAAAGGGTAGGTGTTAACTCTTCTGTAAATGTTTGGTAGAATTCACCTGTGAGGGCATCTGGTCCTTGACTTTTGTTTGTTCAGAGTTTTTAAATTACTGATTCAATTGCATTGCTGGTAATTGGTCTTTTTATACTTTCTATTTCTGCCTGGTTCGTTCTTGGGAGACTGTACATTTCTAGGAATTTGTCCATTTCTTCTAGGTTATCCATTTTATTGGCATATAATGGTTCATCATAATCTCTTATGATCCTTTTTATTTCTGTGATGTTGGTTGTAACTTCTCCTTTTTCATTTGATTTTATTGAAATTTTCTTTTTTTGAAGATTCTGGCTAAAGGTTTATCCATTTTTTTTAATCTTTTAAAAGAACCAATTCTTAATTTCATTGACCTTTTCTATTTTTTTTAAGTCTCTATTTCATTTATTTCTGCTCTGACCTTTTTTTAAAAATATTTATTTATTTGGCTGCACTAGGTCTTAGGTGTAGCATGTGGGATCTTTAATGGAGGCATGCGGGAACTTTTATTTTTTATTAATTTTTATTGGCATATGGTTGCTTTACAATGTTGTGTTAGCCTCCACTGCACAACAAAATGAATCAGCCATACACATACAGATATCCCCTCCCTTTTGGACTTCCCTCCCATTTAGGTTACCATAGTGCATTAGGTAGAGTTCCCTGTGCTATGCAGTATGTTCCCATCAGTTGTCTATTTTATACATAGTATCAATAACATATATGTGTCAATCCCAGTCTCCCAGTTCCTCCCACCCCACCCCTTTCCCCCTTGGTATCCATACATTTGTTCTCTACATTTGTGTCTCTATTTCTGCTTTACAAATAATATTATCTATACCATTTTTCTAGATTCCACATATATGCGTTATTATACGATATTTGCTTTTCTCTTTCTGACTTACTTCACTCTGTATGACAGTCTCTAGGTCCATCCACATCTCTACAAATGACCCAATTTCGTTCCTTTTTATGGCTGAGTAATATTCCATTGTATATATGTACCACATCTTCTTTACCCATTCCTAAATGTCGATGGACATTTAGGTTGCTTCCATGTCCTGGCTATTGTAAATAGTGCTGCTGTGAACATTGGGGTGCATGTGTTATTTTGAATTATGCTATTCTCTGCATATATGCCCAGTAGTGGGATTGTTGGGTCATATGGCAGTTCTATTTTTAGTTTTTTAAGGAACCTCCATACTGTTTTCCTTAGTGGCTGAATCAACTTACATTCCCACCAGCAGTGTATGAGGGTTCCCTGTTCTCCACACCCTCTCTAGCTTTTATATATATATATATTTGTTTGTTTGTTTGATGATAGCCATTCTGACTGGTGTGAGGTGATACCTCGCTGTAGTTTTGATTTTCATTTCTCTAATAATTAGTGATGGTGAACATCTTTTCATGTGCCCCTTGGCCATCTGTATGTCTTCTTTGGAGAAATGTCTATTTAGGTCTTCCACCCATTTTTTGATTGGGTTGTTTATTTTCTTGATATTGAGCTGTATGAGCTGCTTTTATATTTTGGAGATTAATTCTTTGTCAGTTGCTTCATTTGAAAATATTTTCTGCCACTCTGAGGATTGTCTTTTTGTCTTGTTTATGGTTTCCTTTGCTGTGCAAAAGCTTTTAAGTTTCAGTAGGTACCATTTGTTTATTTATTTATTTATTTATTTTTATCTCATCAGAAAATTCTTGATTGAGAAGGTACCAAGCTCACAGTTTTTCCAGTATTCTAATTTTTGCTTGAAACTCCAATTTTATCACTGACAACAAATACTGTCTATGGTTTTCTCTGAAGTGACAGTCTCACTTTGTTTATTTTCAAGACAATATCTGCCAAAAGCCTGATTTTGAATAACCATGGTTTGTCAGTTCTTCTTTCAAGTAAAAATATTCCATGAATAAAGTAGTTAATTCAGTTTGCACATCATACAGTTGCTTAATTGCTGTTCTCAAGACAGTCTTCAAACTTGGGTATCCAAGAAACGTTTTCAATTGTACTTATCATTTTATGACCCAGAATTTTTTTTTAAATTTACTTAAGGATAGAAACTTAAAACTTTATTACTTTTATTGCTTCATCAAAAACATAGTGATAAAAACTAGAACAGTTGGGTATTATCGCCTCGATTTGTGATAAGGCAGCAGCAGTTTTTTTCTGTTTTTTTTTTTTAGGCAGCAGCAGTTTTACTCGTCGTTTTTTAAAAATCTTTTTATTTTTTAACATCTTTATTGGAGTATAATTGCTTTACAATGCTGTGTTAGTTTTCTGCTGTATAACAAAGTGAATCAGCGATATGTGTACATATATCCCCATATCCCTTCCCTCTTGCATCTCCCTCCCATCCTCCCTATCCCATCCCTCTAGCTGGTCACAGAGCACTGAGCTGATCTCCCCATGTGATGCAGCTGCTTCCCACTAGCTATTTATTTTACATTTGGTAGTGTATATATGTCAGTGCTACTCTCTCACTTTGTCCCAACTTAAAAAATATGGAACGATTCATGAATTTGCATGTCATCCTTGTGCAGGGCCCATGCTAATCTTCTCTGTATCATTCCAATTTTAGTGTATGTGCTGCTGAAGTGAGTACCCATTTGCTTATTTTTTTTTAAATTTCCATTACTCTAGGAGGCGGGTCAAAAAAGATCTTGCTGTGATTTATGTCAAAGAGTCTTCTTCCTATGTTTTCCTCTATGAATTTTATAGTGTCTGG
This sequence comes from Physeter macrocephalus, assembly GCF_002837175.3. Taxonomy (NCBI): domain Eukaryota; kingdom Metazoa; phylum Chordata; class Mammalia; order Artiodactyla; family Physeteridae; genus Physeter; species Physeter macrocephalus. The sequence goes on from NC_041220.1 coordinate 9,183,591, forward strand.
TCTTACATTTTGGTTTTTAATCCATTTTGAGTTTATTTTTGTGTATGGTGTTAGGGAGTGTTCTAATTTCATTCTTTTACATGTAGCTGTTCAGTTTTCCCAGCACCACTTATTGAAGAGCCTGTCTTTTCTGCATTGTGTATTTTTGCCTCATTTGTCATAGATTATGTGACCATAGGTGCATGGGTTTATCTCTGGGCTTTCTATCCTGTTCCATTGATCTATATTTCTGTTTTTGTGCCAGTACCATACTGCCTTGATTACTGTAGCTTTTTAGTATAGTCTGAAGTCTGCGAGCCTGATTTCCTCCAGCTCCGTTTTTCTTTCTCAGGACTGCTTTGGGTATTCGAGGTTTTTTGTGTTTCCATACAAATTGTAAAATTTTTTTTCTAGTTCTATGAAAAATGCCATTGGTAATTTGATAGGGATTGCATTAAGTCTGTAGATTGCTTTGTGTAGTATAGTCATTTTCACAATATTGATTCATCTTTGATTTCTTTCATCAGTGTTTTACAGTTTTCTGAGCACAGGTCTTTTGCCTCCTTTGGTAGGTTTATTCTCAGGTATTTTATTCTTTTAATTGTTTTAATTGCGGCATGCGGGATCTTTTAGTTGCGACATGTGGGATCTAGTTCCCTGACCAGGGATTGAACCTGGGCACCCTGCATTGGGAGCATGGAGTCTTAGCCACTGGACCACCATGAAGTCCCTCTGCTCTGATCTTTATGATTTCTTTCCTTCTACTAACTTTGGGTTTTTTTTGTTCTTCTTTTTCTAATTCCTTTAGATGTAAGGTTAGGTTGTTTCTTTGAGATTTTTTTCTTGTTTCCTGAGGTAGGCTTATATCACTTTAAACTTTCCTCTTAGGACCACTTTTGCTGCGTCCCATAGTTTTTGGATCATTGTGTATTTGTTTCCTTTTGTCTCCAGGTATTTTTAAGTTTTTTTCCTCGATTTCTTCAGTGATCTGTTGGTTGTTTAGTAGCTTCTTGCTTAGCCTCCATGAGTTTGTATTTTTTTCAGTTTTTTCCTAGTAGTTGATTTCTAGTCTCATAATCTGTGGTCGGAAAAGATGCTTGATATGATTTCACTTTCCTTAAATTTACCGAGACTTGTTTTATAGCCTAGTATGTGATCTATCCTGGAGAATGTTCCATGTGCACTGGAAAAGAATGTGTATTCTGCTGTTTTGGGATGGAATGTTCTATATATCAATTAAGTCCATTTAGCTTAATGTGTCATTTAAGGCCTGTATTTCATTATTGATTTTATATCTGGATGATATGTGCATTGATGTAAGTGGAGTATTGTTAAAGTCCCCTACTATTACTATTATTGTGTTACTGTCAATTTTTCCTTTTTTTTTTTTTTTTTTTTTTTTGGCCCAGCCGCTCCGCAGCACGTGGGATCCTCCTGGACCGGGGCGCGAACCCGGTTCCCCTGCATCGGCAGGCGGACGCGCAACCACTGCGCCACCAGGGAAGCCCAATTTTTCCTTTTATGTCTGTTAAAATTTGCTTTATAAATTTAAGTGCTTCTATGTTGGGTCCATATGTATTTACAATTGTTTTATCTTCTTGGATTGATTCCTTGATCATTATATAATATCCTTCTTCGTCTTTTGTAACATTCTTTATTTTAAAGTCTGTTTTGTCTCTTATAAATATTGCTACCCTGGCTTTCTCTTTATTTCCATTTGCATAGACTACCTTTTTTCCAATCCCCTCACACACAGTCTGTGTGTGTCTTTAGATCTGAAATGAGTCTCTTGTGGGCAGCATAAATATGGGTCTTGTTTTTGTATCCATTCAGCCACTCTTGTCTTTTGATTGGAGCCTTTAGTCCATTTACATTTAAAGTATTTGGTGATATGTGTGTACTTATTGGCATTTTGTTAATTGTTTTTGTAGTTCTTTTTTGCTCCTTTCTTCTTTTTTTCTCTTCCCTTGTGACTTGATGATTATCTTCAGTGTTATGTTTGGATTCCTCTCTCTTTTGTGTGTGTGTGTCTATTATAGGTTTTTTTGTTTTGTGGCTATAGAGTAATTTATATATATGTGATTATTAGTAATCTATCTATATGTGATTATTTTAAGTTGCTGATATCTTAATTTCTAATTTTAAAAAACTCTTCATTTTTACTCTCCTTTCCTCATGATTACTGTTTCTGACATCATATTTTACTGAATTTCTATATTCTGATTTGACTTTTCCCGCATATTATAAACTAGTAATAGTTAAGGACACTAGTGTGAAAAAATTCTCACAAAACTTTCATGACACAATGATGAGCTCTCCTGATGAAATCTATAATGGGAACAGCCTTCTATTTTGACTTGGCTATATTACTTTATCTTTTCCTTCCAAACTTTCATTATTGACACAGGGCTGGAGGGAGTGGGAAGGAAGAAAATGTCTGAAAATGGAGTATTTACTTGAAAAGCAACATTTCAAACAAGAAGAGATGGAGATAGTTAAATGATAAACTTAAGATCACTGCCCACTCTGTAGCACAAAGGCTGGAGAATAAGTTTATATAAGTTCTAGAAAATAAATGTTTTTGCATTTATTTTATTTGAGTTATTAAACCCTGACACCAGTGCCAACTTCAAAATCTGTGGGGGCCTAGTGCAAAATGAAAATTCAGAGCCACTTGTTCAAAGACTAGGAAAAAAAGGTCAATTAAAGGTATAAAATATAATATTTTAAAATTTTCTTCTACAATCTCTTTTTTTCCCATCTTTTCCGTTCAAGGGTAAAAATTTTAATTTTTGAGGAACTTCATACTGCTCATTTTCAGAGTCACATTAGAAAGCAAAATATTGTTCTCCCTTCATCCTAGAAATTAATAAGAAGGGCATACATTTGTTTGAAATAAAAAATCACAACTCTTGGAAGTTTACCACCAGCATCCAAAATGAACAAAAGAGAGAAAAAAACATTTACTCTATATTTCAGATCTCTTTGGTGGGGGAGGTCTTCCCATGTGGTATTAATACTTCTTTCAGTTCCTATTACCAAAATAGTAAAAGCAGGAAAAAATATGAACCTAGTGGTTTTTGCTGAAACCGACGAGGTTGCTCTCTTGTTCTGTGCAGACACTCCCAGTGTCTCAGCTTGCTGGAAGAAATTTGCTGACATTTTCCTTTTGTAGTTGTTTGTTTGGTAAAGAATAATAGTAAACATTCTAACCTCCACATCTTGGTGATTAGTCTTCCACTTTATTGCTTGGTTGTTTGTTTGGTGTTGGTGAGGTCATCTTCCAGTCTTTTTCAATTTGTCATGGTGTTTTTAGTTGCTTAATGCTATTCAAAAAAATATATATATAATTTTAAATTATTAGCATGAATTCTACCGTTCATCTTTACATTGTGCAATACCAGTTTTAAATGCAAATATAAACATTTAACTTGTATGCAAAATCATAAAAATTACGCATTTTATATTTTGTAGCTCTTACTTACAAGTGTATTTCATCCTTATCAGAATAGTGGAAACACTGCCCCAAATTAACTCAACTGTTTTATTCCACTTCTTGATTCCCAGGTGTTCTACCAACACTCTAATTTTGGCCTAATGATAAGGAAGGACTGGAAGAAAAAGGAATTATGGGTTGCCCTATCTTTTCTTTTCTTTCATAATTTAAACTCTTTATTAAATAATGCAATTTCACTTTCCCCACATTGACTCTTTTCTTAATTTATTAGTTTCCCCAGTTACTTAGCTTTCAAGTGAACCCTCAAATCCCAGGAAAGACTTTGTGAGCTGAAGTTTATCTAAATAAATTAGGGCTATAAATGAAAAAATTAGTCACTGAGAATCTCTAAAAATAATAGACTTCCTCCTCTACCACTCTTGAGACTAGATGGAAGCTTAACATATTCACAACTTAACCAGCTTAACAAAGTGACCCTCAAAATTATACAGGAAACCTTTTTTTTTTAGTTTTGAAAGAATATAATATTTGATATTTCAGTGAAAGTATGAAAGTATTCATTATGGGGGAAATCAAATTTTTGTTGGACTTTTCACATTTTTTTAATTAAAAAAACTTGTTTTGGGGCTTCCCTGGTGGCGCAGTGGTTGAGAGTCTGCCTGCCGATGCAGGGGACACGGGTTCACGCCCCGGTCCGGGAAGATCCCACATGCCGCGGAGCGGCTAGGCCCGTGGACCAACAGGTCCTTGTTGGTTATCTATTTTATATATAGTAGTATGTATATGTTAATCCCAAACTCCTAATTTATCCCTCTCCTCACACCCCTTTCCCCTTTAATAACCATAACTTTGTTTTCTATGTCTGTGAGTCTCCTTCTGTTTTGGAAATAAGTTCATTTGTATGGTTTTTTTTTTTAGATTCCATACATAAGCAATATCATATAATGTTTATCTTTGTCTGGCTTACTTCACTTAATATGATAATCTCTAGATCCATCCATGTTGCTGCAAATGGCATTATTTCATTCTTTTTTATGGCTGAGTAATATTCCACTGTCTGGGTGTGGGTGAGTGTGTGTGTGTGTGGGGGTGAGTGTGTTTGTGTGTGTGTGTGTATAAAACATCTTCTTTATCCATTCCTCTGTTGATGGACACTTAGGTTGCTTCCATGTCTTGGCTATTGTAAACAGTGCTGCAATGAACGCTGGGGTAGACATGTACCTTTTCAACTTATGGTTTTCTCCAGATATATGCCCAGGAGTAGGATTGCAGGATCATATGGTAGCTCTATTTTTAGTTTTTTAAGGAACCTCCATACTGTTCTCCATAGTGACTCCTCTTCTTTCTGTATCATCATTTTCAGCATAAGTGGTTGCCTTACACTGAGAACTAAAGGGAGTGGGGAATGGTGTGGTCGGGTCTCTTGCTCCTTTGTGTTTCTTCAAATGCCATTGCCTTCCTTCTGTGTTGGAAGCCCAGTTCTTGTTCAAACAGAAAGTGGCCTCTAGGGGCTATCAGTGTCCCTACTTATGACTCAGTCGTGGATGTAACCTGCTTACCTTATACTAGCTTTGAGTCTCATTGAACTCCCACACATCATGGACCCAGTGGGATTTTGTGCTCATGGGGCATTTTGAACACTACATGTGAACAGGGTGGCCAGAAATAGCAGACATATAGCATGTATCTCCCCTGCTCACTTGCATACTCCAGTGTTACATCAGACCGCACTTATAAAACACAAGCCCAAAGGTAAAGTTGTTAAAAATTTTAAGACAGAACATTAAACTAAGTGCAGGGCCTTCCGAGAGCAGGACCCTCTCAGGGTACAACACTGGTCACACACCCATGAAGCTGCCTTGTCTGCTGTGTATGTTTGGACCAAACATCTCAAATTCCTTGCTGGTTGTAGAGAGACTGCTCATTGCCCCCTAATAATCGTCTCCTTCCTCCTTGGTAACAAAATGCCAATTTTATTTGGAGTCGTAAGATGCTCAGCTAAAAACTACATTTTCCAGCATCTTATGCAGCTACTTAGAAACAAGTTTTGGTTAATCAGATGTATGCAGAAGTGTTGCATGGGATTTGGGGGATAGCAGTCTCATTCCTCCTTTCCAGCTGCTTAGAATAGAGTTGTGATAGCTAGAACTCCAGCAGTCACCTTGGAACATGAGGCGACCTTGAAGGTGGAAGTTGGGTTCTCAGATGAAACGCATAGAAGGTGCCTGAGTCCCTGAAAAACCATGGAGGTGCCACAGAAGCCCTTGGCTGCTTATCTCACGACTTTTTATGTGTGAGAGAAATAAATTTGTATCTTGTTAAATCACTATTATTTGGCATTTTAATTATATGCAGGCGAAACTAATCCTAACTTACAAGGAAAGCTTCACTGGTTCACATAGGTTAACCGATTAAGTTAAGCAGTGTTTTAAAGACAAACCTCGGGCAGTCCTCAATTTGTCATTGCGTAACATGTTTAGAATACCCTGGCTTGAGTGGCAACGATTTCTAGGATTCAGAGGCACTTCTCCTCTTTCTTCCCAGTTCAGGAGTATGTTCTGGAGCTCCGAGATTGCAGGTAGACTCCAGATAAATGCAGTGTTACAATGTAAGGCATTATGGCAGTGATATACGTGAGAGTAGGGTTTTGTAATTTTTTTTCTAAGTAATTTAAATACCAATACCTTACAGTGATCATGGGAAAGAAAATTATAAACAGCCTTGTGGATGTTTATAAGATTACCTATAGAAAAGAGATGTCAACCATTATTAATTGGTCAACCATAAAAAATAGATGAACTTGTTGCCTAAGAGTAAAGGATCAGGTTGGCTAATACTGCCACCTAGAGTTAAAATTCAAAACGACCACTTCTTATCTCTAAGGAGCCTGAAAGGTTAGGGTTTGAGCAGGCGGTTTCTTCTCCCACTGACCAGTACTGGCTCTCCTAATTGTCTTGTCCATTTGTGAAGAGTCACTGGATGACATTTTCCAGGGAGCCTTCCGGAGGTAGCTGGGATGGCAGCTAGAGTGTGATCATAAACCAAGCTAAGACATGGGGTGCAGTCCATTTTCCATTTATTTGTCCCGTCTAAGGGCTGTCCTGGCTAAGTAGCATGGAGATGGGCTTTGAACCCAGAAGCATTGGGGGGTTAAGCAGAAGTGGGTCTAGGAAGAGGATGGCAGAGGAAAGCAATGGAAATGCAATACCCCCCAGGACTTCCCTGGTGGCGCAGTGGTTGAGAGTCCGCCTGCCGATGCGGGGGACACGGGTTCGTGCCCCGGTCCGGGGGGGTCCCACGTGC
>NC_041220.1:9190531-9203619 GCF_002837175.3 Physeter macrocephalus
AGCCGTGAGAGGCCCGCGTACCGCAAAAGAAATGCAATGCCCTTACCTCTTCTCAGATGTCCTTCCAGCTGATCCTCCAGGATTGACCTCAGGCCCATTTCCCCTCCTCCTACCTGGTTCATTCTGCTTCCCTCAACCCCATGTGTTCCATGATGACCTTTTGTAAGCTCATCCTCTCTCTCATCCGCTTTCTAACATCCTTCTCACCTCACTTTGAGTCAGTGCTGTTTGGTGGAAAGAGGGTAGAGAAGGAGGCGTGGTTTGAATCTGGTCCCGCATTTATCTTACCATTTATCTTGAGCAAGTCACTACAATTTCCTGAGACTGCAGTTATTCATATCTGTATGGGGTATAATACATGGGACCTTACAGGGTGGTTGCCAAGCCGAAATGGGGAAATGTATTGTGAGAGAAACTGGCATTTGGTGGGTAGTTAAGAAATTTTATTTTCTTTCCCTTTTCTCATTCTCTTGTCCTCCATAAATCACAGTTAGGGAAAATCAGTAAAAAAAAAAAAAAAAAAAAAAAGAAAGGAAATTAGGCTGTTGGTATGAGATATTAGGTATAAATAATCTTCAAAGTCTGATTTTAAAGATACAATGACAATCAATGTCTGTTGCTTTTCTGTTTTTTACCTGTGTGTTCTCTGAGAAAGGGAAGCTCATCAGACATGGTTATAAAGTGGAAAGAAAAACCATGGGCTATTCAACTCACTGATCTGTAATTCAAGACCAATCACTTTGACTTCTCTGAGCCTAAGTTCTTTATACGTGAAACAGGGACAGTGTTTCTTCTCATGCCTGCTTACTCAGTGCTTACGAGGACACAGCAAGTAAAATAGCTGGAAGGACTTTATAAAGTCTAAAGTAAATGCTAATGTAAATAGTCATTATTATTATTTTTTCCCTCCTTGTTATACCCCTAGTAGACATTCAGTAAATATTAAAAAAAATTAACCATGAATTTTACCGAATTAATTCACCTAATAGTCATTGAACGCCTATTAAGTGCCAGGCACTATATTTAGCATGTATTGTGTAATAGACACTTCGCTAGGATTTGGTGAGCCTGCAAAGATGACTAAGGTCCCTCCTGGAGTTGGCTGGGCAAAGGTGAAATAACATAGCCATACAGAGCGAAATCATGCGAGTGTGTGCATACTGAGGTCATCATTTGTTGTAGGAGCCCAGAAGGGAGTAATTGATGTTGTGGAGTCCAGGAAGAACTTCACAGAGATGAAGCATTTAAGACATACTATTTTTGTAAACAAATGGAGAAGAGGAAATTCCTCTTCTCAAAGTGAACAAAGGGATGGATTTGGAAAAAATCAGGGAGGAAAAGGCAAGTTGTTCATTGTGACAGTAGACAGAGACAGAGAGAACAAGCTATGTCTGTAATTGTTGGTGAAATGCAGCTGGAAACATCAAACAAGCAGATCATGGAGGGCCTTAAATTATACACAAAGGATTTTGTGTGTATTATTTCTGTAGCAATAGGCCAACAACCATTAGAACAGTTAAGTGACATGATCAGAACTGGGTTTTCTGCAGATAACTCGTAGGAGAAAGTAAAAGATTGACGAGAGATGCCAGATATTAGAGATACACACATGTGAGATATTATTGCAAAAGAACTGAACCAGGGTAGGAGTGGAGGATATATAAAGTGGATAGAAAATATGATGCTGATATGAGCCTACAGCCTTCAGCGACTAATTGATTAGGGGAGGATTTTGCAATGGGGAGAGACTATACAATGAATTGGAATTATCTAGATGGAAGGGTTGTGAGGATGTGCCATTAACCCAAAGGGGGCCCGAGAGCAGAGGTCAGGGACTCAAAAGTGTGCAAAAATTATTATAACAGAAACCTCAATTAAATGGACTTGGGATACCAGAAGGGGGAGCTCTCAAGCCCTGGACAATAGCAGAGCCCAACAGCGAGAAAAAGGACTTCCCTGGCAAGGACTCAGCCAATGAAAAGCCGTGGACTCTTAGCTTACAACAGTCCTCCCAACTTCCTTTTCTCCTCTATAAAAGCGTTCTCCTTCTCTTGCCGTGGGGGGATTTGCACATGGCTCACCACGATTGCAGACCCCAGACTGCAATTCTCTGCTGATCCCAAACAAGCCCACCTTTGCTGGAGAAATATATGGCATGCTATTTGTTAAAGGTCAACAGGTATGTTATAGCAGGAATTAAATAGGCTTTCTAGTCAAATTAGTCAATGTTAAAAATCCTGCCACTTATATGCACGTGTCGTCAAACAAGTTAGCAAAACTCTCTGAGCCTGGATTCCTTACCTGCAAAATGGGAATGATAATACTGCTTAGTTTCCGTGATTGATGTAGAGGATCCTTGTTGCTTATCTCCTTGGCATCCGTCCCCCACTTCTTCCAGCAACATGCCCAGCTTTCACTGGGGAATCTGCTTACTCCACACTCTCAGAACGTGTGCGCGTGAGAGATTCTTGCAGGCAGACCTGACTGGCTCAGGAGTGGACATGTGACCCAAATTGAGCCATTGAGCGCGCATCGTGGCTAAACACCACGGTGTGTGTTTGTGAGCAGATTCTCCGCAGGCTGTGAAGCTGAGAGCTGGATATGAGGTTTGGAGCTGCTGTAACCCTCTTGCCGCTTCAGAGGAGATTCTGGAATTGTGCAGTTACACTGCTTGGAGCCTGAAGATGAAGTCCTGACAGCAAGAGGCAGAATGAAGAGATACAGAGAAATGGAGTCACTCGGACATTGTGTAAGCCCTTGTTGACAGCACTTCCCCAAATCAGCCATGACGATGGACTTTTCAGTTATGTGACTGTCAGAAGAGGCTAAGTTATGCTCTCTGTGTGATAACAAACACCCCAAAGCTCAGGGGCTTACAACAACAAAGACTGATTTCTCACTTAGTTACACAGGATGGCTGCAACTCTGCTAGATTGGTTTTGATCTGGGACCCAGGATGATGGAGCAAAGCTCTGTTTGGAAAATCACCAGTTGTAATAGAGGGAAAAGAGAGTAGTAGGGAAAATAAGTACTAGCTCCTAAACCATCTGCCTGGAGGATGCTTCCTGCCTGCGTGTCATTGGCCAGAACAAATTCACATACTCAAGCTTGGTGCCATAGGGTGGAGAGGGGCAGCAAATATTTCTGAATAATAATGATGCAATCTGCCAGTAAATTTCCCTTTTGCTTAAGCGAGCTTAGGTCATATTTTCTGTCACTTGCCGCCAAAAGAACCTTAACTGAGGAAAGCTGTTGAAAGAATTAAATTAGAAATTTTATATACAATGGTCAGCACATGGTAAACATTCAGTGACTGGGAGCTTCTATTTCCAAGCGCACGAACGCAGATGAATTGAGGATTACATCTTTCTCAAATGTTCTCAATGTCTTTAATTTATTCACTATCTCACCAGCATTTATTGGGTTCTTTTTATGTGACACACTCTGTGCTAGGTGGTGGGGACACAAAATGATACAGTACTTTTACAGTTTAGTTCTCCAGTAGATTTCATGTTAAAGAAATAACATGAGGGCTCAGTGTCTCATGCCTAAGGGAAGTGATAAACATCGAGGAGATTACTATTCAGAAGAAGTTTACACGTGGTACGTAATGGAATGGAACCGGAAGTGTGACTGATACTCATTTACTCACCACTCATCAACCCATCTGTGTCCAATGCACACTTATGAGCCTCTACCACGAGCTAGACCCTCTTGAGGTAGAAAAGCAAGTGGCATTTATTCTTGTCTTTACTTAAAATGCAGTAGTAAGGAGAGGTGAGCTGAGAGGATATAAATGGGTGCTATACTAAGAAAAATAACCGTAGTGGTGCTGATGGCTAATGCTGTCACAGTCACCAATAACCTCCACTTTGCCAAAGCTAAAGGTCGGCACTCAACCTTGCTCCACAAGCAACTGACGGAGTTCATCCTGCCCTTATTCTTCACTTGCTTATGCACACCACCCTCCCTGGCTTTCCTCCTAAGATCAGCCCTCTGTTACATGCCTAACACACTTACCCCGTGGGGGATCTCACTCAGCCTTCTGGCGTTAAGTGTCATCTCTACACTGATGATTCCCAGTTAGATGGCTACCTCCACGTCTCTCCCCAGCTCCAGAATGACTGATCTTATTGCCTCCTTGTATAATAAGCATCTCACAGTTATCACCAGGCTGGACGCCTAATCCGCCAGCCCCAAACTGGTGCCTCTCTCGGGCTTCCCACTCCAGTAAAGGGTACCACCTTTCACCCCAGTTGCTCAGGCCAGCCTCGGAGTAATCCTAATCCCTTTCCTTCTTTCCTCCCACTTCCAATTCATCAGCCAATCTGTGGACTCGGACTTTCAAAACATGTTGAAGGCGGTCATGTCTTCTCTCTTCCCCTCTAGGCTACCACCTCAGTCCCGGACTCAGCAGCCTCCTTCTGTCCTGGGCTCTCACAGCAGCTTCCCCTCACTGGCTTTTCTGCCTCCGTTTTTGTTGTTATTTTCGACATGGCAGCCACAATAATTCTTTTAAAACTACAGTCAGATCATATCACTTCTCTTTTCAAAAGCCTCCAAAGGGGTTTTCCCCGGCGGCGCAGTGGTCGGGAGTCCGCCTGCCGATGCGGGGGACGCGGGTTCGCGCCCCGGTGCGGGAGGATCCCACGTGCCGCGGAGCGCCTGGGCCCGTGAGCCACAACTACCGAGCCTGTGCTCCGCAACAAGAGAGGCCGCGATAGTGAGAGGCCCGCGCACCGCGATGAAGAGTGGCCCCCGCCTGCCACAACTAGAGAAAGCCCTCGCACAGAAACTGTCACAGTCACCAATAACCTCCACTTTGCCAAAGCTAAAGGTCGGCACTCAACCTTGCTCCACAAGCAACTGACGGAGTTCATCCTGCCCTTATTCTTCACTTGCTTATGCACACCACCCTCCCTGGCTTTCCTCCTAAGATCAGCCCTCTGTTACATGCCTAACACACTTACCCCGTGGGGGATCTCACTCAGCCTTCTGGCGTTAAGTGTCATCTCTACACTGATGATTCCCAGTTAGATGGCTACCTCCACGTCTCTCCCCAGCTCCAGAATGACTGATCTTATTGCCTCCTTGTATAATAAGCATCTCACAGTTATCACCAGGCTGGACGCCTAATCCGCCAGCCCCAAACTGGTGCCTCTCTCGGGCTTCCCACTCCAGTAAAGGGTACCACCTTTCACCCCAGTTGCTCAGGCCAGCCTCGGAGTAATCCTAATCCCTTTCCTTCTTTCCTCCCACTTCCAATTCATCAGCCAATCTGTGGACTCGGACTTTCAAAACATGTTGAAGGCGGTCATGTCTTCTCTCTTCCCCTCTAGGCTACCACCTCAGTCCCGGACTCAGCAGCCTCCTTCTGTCCTGGGCTCTCACAGCAGCTTCCCCTCACTGGCTTTTCTGCCTCCGTTTTTGTTGTTATTTTCGACATGGCAGCCACAATAATTCTTTTAAAACTACAGTCAGATCATATCACTTCTCTTTTCAAAAGCCTCCAAAGGGGTTTTCCCCGGCGGCGCAGTGGTCGGGAGTCCGCCTGCCGATGCGGGGGACGCGGGTTCGCGCCCCGGTGCGGGAGGATCCCACGTGCCGCGGAGCGCCTGGGCCCGTGAGCCACAACTACCGAGCCTGTGCTCCGCAACAAGAGAGGCCGCGATAGTGAGAGGCCCGCGCACCGCGATGAAGAGTGGCCCCCGCCTGCCACAACTAGAGAAAGCCCTCGCACAGAAACCAAGACCCAACACAGCCAAAAATAAATAAATAAAAATTAATTGATCAATTTTTTAAAAATTATTGTTTAAAAAAAGCCTCCAAATGCTCCACTTCACCCTGCACGCTTAGATATGAGAGTGACTCATCCCTCATTTCCCGGGTCCCATTGGCTCTCTGCTCAAATGTCACTTCATCAGAGAGGTCTTCCCTGATATCTTATCCAAAAATGCTAGTTCCTTCTGCCTTCGCCCTCCATTCCTTTACTGTTTTATTTTTCTTCACGTTGCCACTTGCCATCATACAAAATATGTATTTATCTGTTTATAAATAGGGGGACGTAAGCACAGAGGAGTTTGCATTCCCAGCGCCGGAAACCGTCTAGAAGAGCGCTGGCACGCAGATGCTTTTATTAAGTGCTCCAGGCATTATGCGAACACGATTCATTATCAGTGACATCATGCTACCACATTAGATTTGCTGTATTACTGTCCACGTTTCACAGACGTGGTAGCCGAGGCACAGAATCGGTAAGTAACCTGCCCAGAGTCACAGCGCTCTCAAGTGGCTTAGCTAGGGCGCTCCTTCGGGCGCTCTTCCCCCGGAGCCCCTCGGCCTCAGCGCTGGGCGCTCAGGTTCGACGCCCGAAAGCCGTCCGCGGGGGGCCAGCCGGACGTCCGGGGGACGCCAGCGGGGGCGCGGCTCACCCAGCCTCCCGCCTCCTGGGAAGTCAGCGCGCACCCGTCCCGAGCCTTTGGGTGTCGGAGCTGGCAGAGCGCACAGGCTCGGGCAGGCGGCTGGGCGCGGCAGCGGCGCGTACTTCGGCGGCGTCGCGGAGCGCCGCGCAGCCCGAGCGCAACGCCTCCCGTTTCGTTTTCCGGACGCGCCTCGGCTTTGTTTCGGTTTCCCGTCGTTCCGTCTGCAAAACGAAACTGAAAGTGGCGCCAAACTGCGCAGCGCTCCTTTGGACGGAGATGCCTGTTGGCAGCAGTCCTTACCTCTGCGAATCTGTCTGGAACAGAGTGACCTTGCAAACGTGGTCTGTGGTTTGGACACCTGAAGCTCCCTCAGAAATACCCTAGGGCGTCTTTTTTCTTCAGATTAAAAACATGTATAATAGCATTTGCTATTAGTGATTATGGTATCAATAGAGACAGAGGGAAAGAAATCGCTTATTATTCTAACACCCCAAAACAACTCCTGATATTTTGATGCATTTTGGGGGGCCTTTTTTTTCCTATTATATATTTAATCTTTATAAAATCATGTCATTATACAGTTTTATACGCGCAGGATTTAACTGTAAATTGCGTTTTCGTCAAACATAATATCATGAACATATTGCCCTTTTATTATGTATTTTTTAAAATAAGTTTTAAATTGTTGCATAACGTTCCAGGTTCTGACAGTACAATTCAGTTATTTTCCTCTTGTGGAAGTTTGTTTTTTTCTCATCAGGGCCTTTTATAAATAATAGTATGATTGACATTATTGTGAGTAAGTATTTGACCAAATTTCTGATTACTTAAAATAAATTCCAAAAGATGTGTCTGGAGGAAAAACTTTTCCTCTACCCTCTTAGTTCTTATACTGAGGGCCTGTGAACTGAACTGACAAAGACAGATTAGCGAGAAAAAAACCTCACAACTTTATGAATATTTTATGTGCGCAGGAGTTCACAGGAAAGAAGTGAAACTCAAGAAGTGGTTAGACTTAGGAGCTTATAGGCCATTTAACAAAGAACAGGGGGTTTGCGTTTTGAGGGTTGATCAATTGTGGGAAAGTGTCTTTGAAATATATTAGGGAGGGCTTCCCTGGTGGCGCAGTGGTTGAGAATCCGCCTGCCAGTGCAGGGGACACGGGTTCGAGCCCCGGTCCGGGAAGATCCCGGACATGCCGCGGAGCAACCAAGCCCGTGCGCCACAACTACTGAGCCTGTGCTCTAGAGCCCACGAGCCGCGACTACTGAAGCCTGTGTACCTAGAGCCCGTGGTCCGCAACGAGAGAAGCCACGACGATGAGAAGCCCACGCACCGCAACCAAGAGTAGCCCCCGCTCGCCGCAACTAGAGAAAGCCGTGCGCAGCAATGAAGACCCAACACGGCCAAAAATAAAACAAATTTTTTAAAAAAGATAAAAATAACATCTTAAAAAAAAAAGAGAGAAACATATGAGGGAAACTAGTGGAAGGTAAGGGTTACTTTACTAAAGGCTGTTTATGCAGACTCATCTGAGTGCCAGCTCTGGTGATAAGGGTCGTTCTTTTCTTCCTGGTATGGAAGGGGGGTGCACCTTCACAGGAGAAATGCATGCCAACTTCACACATTTATGCTTTTAAGTTGATAAGGGGAAGGCAGAGAGCTCTTCCTGCATCTGTCGCCGCTCGGTTGCCTTCAGCTCAAAGTCATCCTTAGGCCAAAGTGGCATATTTTGGGGTGGCATATTCTGATCCCCTTCAGATGGAGATTAGGGACCACGCGATACTTAAAGCCAAATGCTTCTCCAGGAAGAAGGTACCACTTTCCACCTCCATGAGTGTGTGAATCTTTGGGAATTTTTTAATTGTTGCATAGTTTGCAAAGTAAATCGTTGAAAAGGATAAGATCACAAGATTAAAAAAGAAAAAGAAAACTTAAGTGTTAACAAAAACTTTACCGGTAATGGTGTGCTTAACTTCAAACGTCTGATAGTTCAGAGACAAACGCTTTGGGAGAGCAGTTTGGATTGTCTTGTAGGGAAATGTGCTCAGGTTTTCATTCGTGGGCACACCTGGCCCATCGGGAGGCACGTTACTGCACTCTTCACTGTGAGTGCCTCTGGCATCGGCCTCTCACGCTCAGGCAGGCTCCCTGCCCTTAGCAAAGGATTCACTGTTGTCACTCTTCAGGGCTGGAAAGTCAGAGGAATGGAGGAGGGGTGGTCCCATCTTCTCTCCTTTATCTGGCTGGGTTTTGACTCCACCCTCATAGAGAAATGTTAGGGCAAGCGACAGGTCCTTACAGGTTCCCCTCCTCCACACGCCCGCCCACCCTTTTAAATAGCAGCCATCGCCCCATAAGGACAGTGCCGCACGTTGAGTCTATTTCCTTCACACCTTTAAGGCGGACTTTAGGCCTTGATTTAAGAGTCATTGGAAGAGATGGGAACTCCCGGTGACCCTGCCTTTTGAAGAAAAGTACTTTCTTAAACTTGGTATTATGTTAACAGTCTTGTGGGCGGTTTGGTTTTGGTTTTGTTCCTAAAGAACGAATTCGGGCATTGGAAACTCTACACGTTGGTCCGGTGAGCTGTGGAAAGGAGCACTCCCTGGCTGACTGTCACAAAGGAAGGGTCTCCACTTGGGGATCTGGTTCTGAAGGACAGCTGGGAACTGGAGAATTTAAGGAAATAAATGTTATGCCTAAGTACGTATTTTCATTCATTCATTTATTTATTCATTCAGTATTTTTGAGTTTCGTGTGCCAGGAACCACGCAAGATGCCAGGGTCCAAAGATGACTGTAACACAGTCCCTAACCTCACGGGGTACAGTGTAGTGAGGGAAGGAGGCGGGAATATAACACCAGTATAACACCAGTTACTATTTAATTAGAGTCTATGAAAGAGCAGGGCAGCATGAGGTGAGAACCTGTGACCCTGTGATCTTAATCTTAGGTACCGGAAATAACTGTGGGACCCACTTGGACCTCCAGAGTTGGTGTAAAGATTATTTTAAAGCGAAACTATTTGAGCTACAGAAAATTCACAGAGAGACATCTTACCTGACTAAAACAGGGTCTCCTGAAAATACAGCTGCCGTTAACCCTCCTTTGAGGGAGTTTCCTATGAATTCAGCTATTGTAAAGACAAACCGCCCAATCAGCATCAAAAACCCAATTGAACCTTCCATCCTCTCCCACTGAAGCCCTAAATAAATCCCTTTTGCTAAGTTAATATATGTACACCTCTACTCAGGCTATTGTACAAATTTTCCATTACTGGGAGCTCCTGTCTGCGCATGTAGATAAACTTTGCCTTTTCTCCTGTTAATCTGTATATACTCAGTTAATTTGCAGGTCCCCAAACATGGGACACAAGTTGGAAGAGGAAAGGTTTTCCTCCCAGCATAACCTTTTGGCTTGTCATAAGCCACTGGCTCCTAATATTTTACTTAGTAAAATCGGGGGAAAAAAATCACATCCTCACACACAGCTTCCGAGGCCAAATGATATGACAAGCAGTCTGAACTGTGTGTTCATGAATTACGTGCACTGGAAATTTTCAAAAGCATGTTTTTTAATGCTAGGAAGTTACCTTTTGTTGCTTTGTCTGCTCATTAAATTGTATAAGAGATTGCTGTCGCTTAGGGGAATGAGCACTGACCGTGGAATGAAAAGCCCAAGGTTTGCGTCTGTTCTACAGCTGATGCCAGTTCACCTCTTTGAGTTTTCCTAGGTTGAACCGTATGAAATTGCTGAGAGTTATGTTTTTGATCCACAAAAATGGCAATTTAATAGGAATCAACCTAGTGGTATCTTTATCTCACAGGGTGAGATAGGTGTCGTAGGTGACAGTACTCTATAAATTCTAAAGCCCTGGACTATATGTGGGTGAAGAAATTTATTTTTCTTTTAGGCTGATAAGTATAGCATAAAAGTTAGTACATTATGCAATGTGTTAAAAGCCCAATAATTCAAAAGCCCAATTCTCTTTCGAATTATATATTGTTTTGGATTCTGCCCTGCGCCTTTGTACATGTTGGTGAATGTTAAAATAGCTTGAAGGCTTTGGAATAAAAAGTTCGTTCGGGGTTTTCCATAAGAGGTTATGGAAAACCCCGAACGAACTTTTTGGCCAACCCAATAGTACAGAAATACAAGAAAATAAGTTAAAATATCTGTAGTCCACTTGGTGACCCAATCTGAAGAAGGATTAATAGATTTTGTATCATTTTTATTATAGGAAGATAGAAACTCTGACTGGTATAAAAATTATACAAGTTTCCTGTGGATGCTACCACTCCCTGGCATTATCAGAAGGTAAAAAAAGTCTTCTTGGATCTCCTATGTGTCATCAGGAAGTAATTTTTTGAATAAGAATGATACCTGTACCTCGAGTCTGTCATACAGAGTGAAGTAAGTCAGAAAGAGAAAAACAAATACCGTATGTTAACACACATATATATATGGAATCTGAAAAAAAAAGAAATAGTTCTGAAGAACCTAGGGGCAGGACAGGAGTAAAGACGCAGATGTAGAGAATGGGCTTGAGGACGGGGGAGGGGGAAGGGTAAGCTGGGATGAAGTGAGAGAGTGGCATGGACATACATACACTACCAAATATAAAATAGCTAGCTAGTGGGAAGCAGCCGCAGAGCACAGGGAGATCAGCTCGGTGCTTTGCGACCACCTAGAGGGGTGGGATAGGGAGGGTGGGAGGGAGACACAAGAGGGAGGAGAGGATATATGTATATGTATAGCTGATTCACTTTGTTATAAAGCAGAAACTAACACTCTGTTGTAAAGCAATTATACTCCAATAAAGATGTTAAAAAAAAAAGAATGATACCTGTTGAGTTTAATGCACTGCGGTTCATTTTAATGCGTTTAAAGTTAAAAAGAAAACTTAGATGTAATAACTTATAGAAATCTGACATGTGTTGGCATTTCTCTGAGTAGCATTAGAAGAACTTGATTTTTGACTTCTTGTAAATTTTCCATTTCTGGTCAAATTCAACATAAAATGTTGTTTCCCGCCCCGCCTCCCAAGTCATTCCACAACTATTTATTTGCCTACAGTGTTTCCAGCAAAGAGGATACAGCAGTTAACAAACCTAAGACCCTGCTTTCATGAAGCTTATATTCTGGGGAGATGTAGGGGAAGTGAGCCTTAAACACACAAATAGTTGTGTGGTGTAACAGGGATAAGGGCATGAAGAGAAGTGAGGCGAGGCAAGGAGACAGAAAGTGAGGAGGTGGATGGAGGGCAGGGGTCTTTCTATTTTATAAAGGAGGTCAGGGAAGCTATCTTTATAAGGTGAGATGTGAACAAAGACTGAAAGGAAGGGAGAGACATGATGCTAAGGTCATGGTCCAGCAGGGGGTCTGGAGAGGGGGGATAAGGGAGCCAGGAGAGATGAGGTCTGAGAAGTGGTCGTGGGAATCCTGGTGACATGGGGCTTAGGGGCTGTGGTAAGAATTGGCCTTTTATTGAGTGAGAGAGCAAGCTCCTGAAGGGTTCCATCTGACGTATATTTTTATTTTTCTTATTTATTTATTTATTTATTTATTTGTGGGTTTTTTTTAGACTTAATTGATCATATATTTTTATCATGCATCAGTCCTTTGCAAACATAAAAAGCATGCATCAGTCTTTTGCAAACATAAAAAGGAAAATGTGCACCAACCAAACTGGCAAAGCTTTTCCTAAAGCTTCTTTGCGTTCTTTTTTTTTTTAATATCTCTCTAATTCTTTTTTTATACAGCAGGTTCTTATTAGTCATCCATTTATACACATCAGTGTATACATGTCAATCCCAATCTCCCAATTCATCACACCCCCACCCCCACCACCCTGCCTCTTTTGCCCCTTGGTGTCCATATGTTTGTTCTCTACATCTGTCTCTATTTCTGCCCTGCAAACCGGTTCATCTGTACCATTTTTCTAGGTTCCACATATATGCGTTAAAATATGATATTTGTTTTTCTCTGTGATGTTGAGCAGCTTTTCATGTGCCTCTTGGCCATCTGTATGTCTTCTTTGGAGAAATGTCTACTTAGGTCTTCTGCCCACTCTTGGATTGGGTTGTTTGCTTTTTTAATACTGAGCTGCATGAGCTGTTTGTATATTTTGGAGATTAATCCTTTGTCTGTTGATTCGTTTGCAACTATTTTCTCCCATTCTGAGGGTTGTCTTTTGGTCTTATTTATGGTATCCTTTGCTGTGCAAAAGCTTTTAAGTTTCATTAGGTCCCATTTGTTTATTTTTGTTTTTATTTCCATTTCTCTAGGGAGGTGGGTCAAAAATGATCTTGCTGTGGTTTATGTCATAGAGTGTTCTGCCTATGTTTTCCTCTAAGAGTTTGATAGTGTCTGGCCTTACATTTAGGTCTTTAACCCATTTTGAGTTTATTCTTGTGTGTGGTGTTAGGGAGTGTTCTAATTTCATACTCTTACATGTAGCTGTCCAGTTTTCCCAGCACCACTTATTGAAGAGGCTGTCTTTTCTCCACTGTATATCCTTCCCTCCTTTATCAAAGAAAAGGTGACCATATGTGTGTGGGTTTATCTCTGGGCTTTCTATCCTGTTCCATTGATCTATATTTCTGTTTTTGTGCCAGTACCATACTGTCTTGATTACTGTAGCCTTGTAATATAGTCTGAAGTC
>NC_041220.1:9203649-9248668 GCF_002837175.3 Physeter macrocephalus
GATTGCATTGAATCTGTAGATTGCTTTGAGTAGTACAGTCATTTTCACAATATTGATTCTTCCAATCCAAGAACATGGTATATCTCTCCATCTGTTTGTATCATCTTTAATTTCTTTCATCAATGTCTTATAGTTTTCTGCATACAGGTCTTTTGTCTCCCTAGGTAGGTTTATTCCTAGGTATTTTATTCTTTTTGTTGCAGTGGTAAATGGGAGTGTTTCCTTAATTTCTCTGTCAGATTTCTCATCATTAGTGTACAGCAATGCAAGAGATTTCTGTGCATTAATTTTGTATCCTGCAACTTTACCAAATTCATTGATTAGCTCTAGTAGTTTTCTGGTGGCATCTTTAGGATTCTCTATGTATAGTATCATGTCATCTGCAAACAGTCAAGGCTAGGACTTCCAAAACTATGTTTAATAACAGTGGCAAGAGTGGACATCCTTGTCTTGTTCCTGATCTTAGAGGAAATGCTTTCAGCTTTTCACCATTGAGAATGATGTTTGCTATGGGTTTGTCATATATGACCTTTATTATGTTGAGGTAGGTTCCCTCTATGCCCACGTTCTGGAGAGTTTTTATCATAAATGGGTGTTGAATTTTGTCAAAAGCTTTTTCTGCATCTATTGAGATGATCATATGGTTTTTCTTCTTCAATTTGTTAATATGGTGTATCACATTGATTGATTTGCATATACTGAAGAATACTTCCATCCCTGGGATAAATCCCACTTGATCATGGTGTATGATCCTTTTAATGTGTTGTTGGATTCTGTTTGCTAGTATTTTGTTGAGGATTTTTGCACCTATATTCACCAGTGATATTTTTCTGTAATTTTCTTTTTTTGTAGTATCTTTGTCTGGTTTTGGTATCAGGGTGATGGTGGCCCCATCAAATGAGTTTGGGAGTGTTCCTTCCTCCGCAATTTTTTGGAAGAGTTTGAGAAGGATGGGTGTTAACTCTTCTTTAAATGTTTGATAGAAATCATCTGTGAAGCCATCTGGTCCTGGACTTTTGTTTGTTGGAAGATTTTTCTTTTTTTTTTTCCGGTACACGGGCCTCTCATTGTTGTGGCCTCTCCTCTTGCAAAGCACAGGCTCCGGATGCGCAGGCTCAGCGGCCATGGCTCACGGGCCCAGCTGCTCCGCGGCATCTTCCCAGACGGGGGGCACGAACCCGTGTCCCCTGCATCAGCAGGCAGACTCTCAACCACTGCGCCACCGGGGAAGCCCCTCATTCTTCCATTTCTTACTTGGCACAATTATGAGTCAGCTTCCTGAATGTTTCCCCCCGCCCCTTGTACTGGCCATACAATACATCCCAACGGGATGGATTCTCTCCATAGATGTAATGAATAGACTTGAAGACTACTTGTGTGGTTGAAATGTTTATTTAAAAACTAAATATCTAAAATAATTTATATATTTTTTGGTTTTAAGAGCATGTTTGAATTATATTCTTCTTAGTTGGCAAGAGAGAGCTAGTGTTGTTTTAATCTAGTATCATCTTTTGAAAAGAGATTTATTTTCAGAGAAACGATGAAATAAATAAAACAACCCTATGCTTAAACGTTAGTGTCACTCTTGAACCAGTTAATTTGTCCATCAGTTTATTCCACAAACACCTATAAGTGCCTAGTTCTGAAGGGAATGCCAATGATTTTTCAAGTTTAATGTGTTAATTCTTCATTCACTGTTAGAAATAATAAATACAGGACTCTTCCTCTTTTTATAGAGCTTATATTCACCATGGTGCTCTCATAGAACTCTCTTAGGATACTTAAATCTTTTAGTTTTTAATTACTTTTTTTAGCCTGATCCCTCCTTTTTCAAACAGGATGGGAAAGTACTCACATTTGGAGACAATAGCTGTGGACAGCTGGGACACAGCCCCACTGCTGAGAAGAGGGGTCCGCAACTCGGAAAGAATTGAGGGCCTAGTTTCGCCAACTGTGGAAGATAATAGGTTTTTTTTTTTAAGCATGAGTAGAAAGTGCTGTATTTTATTGCTTAGAAATGACTCATGTGGAATGTTATTAAACCTTAAGACCCTAAAATATGTGATTACTCTTTTTATAGATCATTTTCCTTTCTGAAAATTTACTTCTTTCCAATATAGTTTAATATTTCTATTTTTTTCTTCTTTATCCTAGACATTTCTTTTGTTTCGTAAGAATTTATTGGAAATCTACTGTGTATAGACCACCTTACAAGGAGGGTAGTGGAGCTGGTCTATAACAAAAATAGTGGTGCTTTGCCTATTTGAGTTCATGAGACGAAGTTAATCTCATGCAAGTAGACGATGATATATATTTGCATATGTATTCAGAGTTTTGCATAACCTAATTATGAGGACACTTTGTTTCTTTTTAAATATTTATTAGACTGTAGTTGATTTACAACTATAGTTAGTTTCTGCTGTACAGCAAAGTGAATCAGTTATACATATACATATATCCACCCTTTTTTAGATTCTTTTCCCATATAGGTCATTACAGAGTACTGACTACAGTTCCCTGTGCTATACAAGAGCACCTTGTTGTTTATCTATTTTATGTATAGTAGTTTGTATCTGCTAATCCTAAACTCCTAATTTATTCCCCCTTTCCATTTGGTAACCATAAGTTTTTCTACATCTGTGAGTCTGTTTCTGTTCTGTAAATAAGTTTATTTGGATCATATTTTAGATTCCACACAAAGTGATATAATATGGTATTTGTCTTTCTTTTTCTGACTTACTTTACTTAATAACATAATCTCTAGGTCCATTCATGTTGCTGCAAATGTAAGCCTCAGTTTTTAATTCATAATATGGACTGTGATGAGGATTAAATGATACACTTTATCCAAAGCATTGGGCAGAAGCAATTGTATCTATTTGATCCCAAGGCAGTATATCATAGCTTTAAAGAGCAGTCTGCAGTCTCCTGCCTGAGTTCAAACTCAGTTCTCATCACTTACCAGCTAGTACTGATAGATGAGAAGAAAGCTCTCTGAGCCTCAGTTGCTTCAGCTGTAAAATAAGTTAATAGTAGGTCTTGCCTACTATTAGGCAAGTAGTGAATTAAGTGAATTAACATTTGTGATGCACAGTCATATCCAGAACAGTGTGTGTGCTGTGTAAGCTGTGGATCTTATTGTTAATTCCATTCTCTTCTCCCTACTTACAGTTTTCCACTTGAGGGTGTGGAAGGTTACACAAAGCATTAATAAAAAGTTTAACAACCTATATAGTAAGCAGTTATTTAAGGAAAATGTTAAACCAACTGTTCAGTGTCTATCTATTGCTACAAAGAATAAACATCGATCAGATGGCTTTCAGTGAAGAGCCCCTCTGGGCGGCTAGGGCCTCTGGGGAAGAGGGTCTTGCTTGCTGGGCTGAACATCTCCCGGTGGGAAAGGAAGCTGCAGCATGAGCATGCGCTGTATTTGGTAATGAGAGGCATCTTACTTCTTTGGAAAACCTGGACCAAGAGTGCAGATGAAGAATGGTGGTGCTTGTGGTAGGGGGTTACTGTCCTTTAAGAGGCAGGGGACAAGCCTCAGTAGAACCAGAGTACTTTTCCTTTCTTTTCTGCTTCCTCACCTCCTGCAGTTTCTGGACTAAGGAGATAATTGAGTGTTTATATCCTCCCGGCTTCCACTCTGAGCTCTTTCACTTTTTAGTGCTTTTGCCCATGCTGTTCACCTGGCGTGGAATGCCCTTCCTTGCCTGAAAAACTCTTTCTATTCCTGGATTCAGCTCACATGTCACCTCCTCTGTGAAGCCTTCCTGGGCCACTCTCTTGTGCATGGACACACCTCTTCTTGTGTTCCCACCGCTCCTTGTAACCCTCTTTGACACCACTTAATGTTCATTAATTAAAAGTTCCAGCAGACCTTGGTGTCTATTGATGGCAGGGTTAGGATTATTGATACCAGTATCATTAGCACTTACTTCAATGCCTGTAATACTTATTATTTTCATTTTTTTATTAAAAAAATTTAAATCATTTATTTTCCCAGCTTTACTGAGCTATAATTGACATAAGACACTGTCTACATCTCATGTATACAATATGTTGATTTGATACAATTATATATTGTAATGTGATTAGCACCATAGCATTAGCTAACATGCCCATCACGGATGGACCTTGAGGGCACTACACTAAGTGAAATAAGTCAGACAGAGACAAATATTGTGTAATGTCACTTATATGTAGAATCCAAAAAAGCTGAACTTGCAGAAACAGAAAGTAGAATGAACTCTGGGGCTGGGTGAAATGGGGCGATGTTGTCAAAGAGTACAAAGTTCCAGTTAGAAGATGAGTAAGTTCTGGAAATGCAATACTTCTGGAAATGCAATACTTAACTATCACAGAAATAAATGAAGAATGTAGGTCATAGAAATGGCAGCCACAGCATTATAGTCTTAAAGCATATTATGGTCATAAGGGTAACAAGACCTCTGTACCAGGTGACTGATGGCCATATGAGGTCAATGGCTGTGCTTGGTTTGGCATCTTATGTTTTTTATTTATTTATTTTTTTTGCGGTACACGGGCCTCTCACTGTTGTGGCCTCACCCGTTGCGGAGCACAGGCTCCGGACATGCAGGCTCAGCGGTCATGGCTCACAGGCCCAGCTGCTCCGCGGCATGTGGGATCCTCCCGGACCGGGGCACGAACCCATGTCCTCTGTATCGGCAGGCAGACTCAACCACTGAGCCACCAGGGAAGCCCGGCATCTTATGTTTTAATGGACAATGCAACTAGGAAGAAATCATGATTGTGATAGTCATAGATGCACAGGGAGGGTAGTGGAGCTGGTCTATAACAAAATTAGTGGTGCTTTGCCTATTTGAGTTCATGAGACGAAGTTAATCTCATGCAAGTAGACGATGATATATATTTGCATATGTATTCAGAGTTTTGCATAACCTAATTATGAGGACACTTTGTTTCTTTTTAAATATTTATTAGACTGTAGTTGATTTACAACTATAGTTAGTTTCTGCTGTACAGCAAAGTGAATCAGTTATACATATACATATATCCACCCTTTTTTAGATTCTTTTCCCATATAGGTCATTACAGAGTACTGAGTAGAGTTCCCTGTGCTATACGGCAGGTCCTTATTAGTTATCTATTTTATGTATAGTAGTGTGTATATGTCAATCCCAATCTCCCAACTTATCCCTCCCTATGAGGACACTTTGCATTTAATCTATCCAACTCATGAAAAACGAAAGACAAAAAGAGCTTACATTTAAAACACAAATGATAGAAACCATTGTAATGACCCATCAGTAATATTCTGCCTTTAAGTTTAGTAATAAGTCAATATTCACCTACCATTTGTTTAGCCACATGATTTGTCACCCTCTAACTCTGACATTGTGATATGGGATCTGGGTACTTAGTCTAAGATAAATCTGTTATTTTGTGTTGAGACATCATCTTTCTCAAAAAATGTGACACATTATAGTATGTCTTTATTATAATATATTCTCTCTTCCACAGTTCTCACACCCTTGTGTATGCCTATAGCACTAGTCAGGTGGTGTCTTTTGGTTGTGGACCAAGTTGCACAAGCAGCTCACCTCATCCCGGGGCTCTGGCAGAGAACTTTGACATTAGCTGCCTGATTTCTGTTGATGGTATGAGTGGTCTCATGAATTTGTGATTTTGTGTTAAATGATGCCCCTGGAGGAGAAATATTATTCAGTTTCCTTTCAAAGGAGTGCATAGAACTGTGGTTCTTTTAGTAATGTTATCTTTGATTTGTACAATATGCATTCTTTTTCTTATGCAGTGCTTCCTGGAGTATTTGGTGATCTTTCTAAAGATTAAGGTAATACAGAAGAACCCAAATCAGTTACTTAAGCTTCAGAACAGTATGCTTTTATATATATATATATATATATATTTTAATATAAATTTATTTTTATTTTTGGCTGCTTTGGGTCCTCGTTGCTGCACGCGGGCTTTCTCTAGTTGCGGTGAGCGGGGGCTACTCTTCTTTGTGGTGCATGGGCTTCGCATTGCGGTGGCTTCTCTTGTTGTGGAGCACGGGCTCTAGGTGTGCGGGCTTCAGTAGTTGTGGCACGCGGGCTCAGTAGTTGTGGCTCGCGGGCTCTAGAGCGCAGGCTCAGCAGTTGTGGCTCACGGGCTCAGTTGCTCCGCAGCATGTGGGATCTTCCCGGACCAGGGCTCGAACCCATGTCCCCTGAATTGGCAGGCATATTCTTAACCCCTGCGCCACAAGGGAATCCCCACTTTTATATATTCAATCAAACCTCTACTGAAGCACATCAGCCTGGTTTCATTATGCAAGTACATGAAAAATTCCCTTTTAAGCTAAGTGAATATACAACATGTAATCTGATCAAAATTATTGTTTTATACTGTTTGTAGTCAAAATCCATTTAGAAGCCAATAAATAAGTAAATTTAGCTTGGTAATACATTAGATTTTTTTTAAAGACTATTTTTTAGAGCAGTTGTAGGTTTACAACAAAAGATTTACTTTTTACTTCTAAAAACAATACTCATGGATTTATGATTTTCTTATAGACCTTGTGGATGTTCAAATCAACCACATTTTTGCTGGAACGTATTCCAACTTTGTGACAACTTACCATGTATCTATTACACTTGCTGTTTCTTTTAAAAATCATGTTTTTCTCTGAGGAAGTGGCCAAACCTGACACATACTGATCCAGTAAGTCAAGCACAGAGTTTGTTTTTGCTTTGTCAAGACTGAGTCATCTCAGGGGTAAGAGGACGAAACCTAACTGAGCCGGATAGGCAGAGAATAAAGGGGAATACGTGGGGAAATGGCTGTGACACTTCTGAGAAGTTTTGTCATGAAAGGGAGTAGACCACCGCGAGAGGGTTTTGTTGTTGTTGGGAGAGGTGATATTAAGGTATGTTTGTATGCCAGTGAGAATGATCCAGTTCAGGAGGAGAAAGTGATGATGCCTGAGAAAGAAGGAATACTTGTAGAGGTAAATGTCCCGGAATAGCAGCGAGGAAGCAGGGTCAGGGGTCCAGTGTGGCACGTAGGGCTCTGGGCGGAAATTTTTATTCCGTTCTGATGAGGAACGGTGGCGGTGAGGGGAGGTTGCTTGTGGGAAGGTGACTAGTTCTTCCCTGGTTGTTTCAGTTTTCTCAGTGATGCACAAGGCATGGTCCGTGTTTGAAACTTAGTGAAGCAAAGGAGGATCGCTGCAGGTTTAGGAGTGAAAGGAAAGCGTGCAGTAGTGGCTCAGAGTGAGACAGTGAACATCGTGGGAGATTACTAGACAGTGTAGAGTAACCATTTGAAGTCTGTGGTTGTAGGGCATAAGGTGAAATCAGTCGGCGCAGTTGTTTGTTTTCCCCTATTGATGTTAAGCTGCTTGGATTCCTTTGGAGTAATGCAGATTGAAGGTTAACTGCAGGTGGCCTTCGGCTGGGTAAGTACAACAGGAAAGGGACAGAAGACGTGGAGGTATTTGCAAAGGACTGATTACACTGCTGACCGTAGTATCTAAGCTGGGTAAGGAAGACATGAAGAGGAGGATGGATAATGAACAAACAATAGGGTTGATGGATTGGAGAGCCCAGTGGCCTCAAGGAATGTTGGAGTGGATTCCACTCTAAAGTGTCTTCGTCTGTTCGGGCTGCTGTGACAAAATGCCATAGATTGAGGGGTTTATAAACAGAAATTTATTTCTCACAGTTTTGGAGGCTGGGAAGTCTGGGATTAAGATGACAGCACATTTGGGAATTCCCTGGAGGTCCAGTGGTTAGGACTGGACACTTTCACTGCTGTGGCCCGGGGTTCGATCCCTGGTCTGGTTTGGGAACTAAGATCCTGCAAGCTGCACAGCGCAGCCAAAAAAAAAAGATGATGGCACATTTGATGCCTGGTGAGGGCCTGCTTCCTGGTTTACAGATGCTGTCTTCCCGCTGTATCCTCACGTGGCAATCGGAGCAGGGCTGAAAGAGCTCTCTGGGGTTTGTTATAAAGGGCGCTAGTCCCATTCCTGAGGGCTCCACCCTCATGACCCAATCACTTTCCAAAGGCCCTCCCTCCTAATACCATCACATTGGGGGTTAGGATTCCAATATATGAATGTGGGGGGAAAACACTCAGGCCATAACGTTCTGCCACTGCCCCCCTCACATTCATGTCCTCCTTGCATGCAGAGTACATTCATTTCACCCCAACAGCCCCCAAGTCTTCACTCATTCCAGCATCCAAGAATGTTAGCCGGGGAGCTCCACTCTGAAGTCAAGTGAATTAGAAGGATGGTGTGTGATGATCAGAGAGGAGAATGTTTCTCATGGAAATTTAGAAGGTGGAACAATTTTTGTTTGTTTGTTTGTTTGGCTGCGTTGGGTCTTTGTTGCTGCGTGTGGGCTTTCTCTACGGCCTTCTCACTGCGGCGGCTTCTCTTGCGGAGCGCAGGCTCAGTAGCTGTGGCGCACGGGCCCAGCCGCTCCGCGGCACGGGGGATCCTCCCGGACCGGGGCTCGAACCTGTGTCCCCCGCATCGGCAGGCGGGCTCCCAACCACCGCGCCACCAGGGAAGCCCCTGGAACAATTACTGGTGATTATAAAGTACAGAATATCACCTTCATCTAGGGCAATAGTTTTCAACTAGGAGTGGTTTTGCTCCCCTGGAAACATCTGGCAATGTCTGTGCTCGGCTGAGGTTGTCCGGAAGGAGGGGTGTGTACGTCGGGGTGGCTGCTACTGGCTTCAGGTGGGCAGAGGCCAGGGCTGCTGCTAAGCATCCTGCAGCGCCCGAGACAGCCGCTCACAACAGAGAACTACCTGCCCCAAAATGCCGGTTGCGTCCGTTTAGAGGCCCCGACCCAGGGCCTGGATGGCCGCAGTGAAGCAGAGGAAGAGAGCGGAGACAAGATAAAGAACTGAGAGATCAAGAGGGGAACTAAACTGGGTTCGTTAAGTATGAAGTCGCCAAGAAGGACAGGAAGAATGATAACGGGCGTGGGCGTGCTGAGGAGGACCGTCAGCAAGGCGCTAAAGCGCTAAAGCTTTCAGTGATCGAAGGGTCGTGACTCGGACTTTGGCAGGTGATGTAGTCTGTTGTTGGGTGCTTCAGAGGGGCCGGATTTTTGAAGAAGAAAGTAGGAGAAATGGTCTGTAAATGCCAATAGGCAGCGTCTCATTGTCCTAAGGTCCCTGGGATGGTGGAGGGAAAAATGCTTCCTCGTGGTTGAACTCCAGGGAGCACCCAGGACGCAGATCCAGACAGAGAAGGGAACTCTGGGAGTCGCGGTAGTACATCTTTTTCAGAAGGCCTGTAGCTAAGCATTAAACAAAAGTGACGCGGGATTCCCTGATTTACTCTAAGTTAGTGGAAGCCGAGGTATACTACAGAGCAGGGCACTGACGTCCTTGGGAGAATATATTAAAGGCAGGTTTCTCTCTCCAGACGGTGATTTCTGACGCCTCTGGTTGAGCCATTTGGTTTCAAATATTATATAGAACCATATGGTTCTCAAAAATGTGGCCCCCAGATCAGCAGCCTCAGCATCACCTGGGAATTTGCTAGATGCAGATTCTTTTTTTTTTTTGCGGTGCGCGGGCCTCTCACCGCTGAGGCCCCTCCCGTCGCGGAACACAGGCTCCGGACGCGCAGGCTCAGCGGCCACGGCTCACGGGCCCAGCCGCTCCGCGGCACGTGGGATCCTCCCGGACCGGGGCACGAACCCGCGTCCCCCGCGTCGGCGGGCGGACTCTCAACCGCTGCGCCACCGGGGAAGCCCTAGATGCAGATACTTGAGCTCCACTCCTGACCTGTTGAATCGGAAACTGTGGAGATGGGCCCAGCAGTCCACGCTTTAACAAAATCACTAGGTGATTCTGTTATCAGTTTGAAAACCGCTGATATAAAAGCAAAAACCTGTGGATGATTAAAGGACAGAAAGAAACTAGTATTTACTGAGTACTTACTATAATCCAAAGGCTTTGTATACCTAATATCTTTTAATCCGTAACAGGAGCGCAGAGACGTAGGTATTGTTACCTCATTTTTTAATTGTGGTAAAACCATCACCGCTATCTACCTCTAAAACGTTTTTCATTACCCCAAGCAGAAACTCTTTTTCTCCCCAAGCAGAAACTTTTAACCATTAAATAATAACTCCCCATTCCCCACTACCCGTAACCCCAGGTAACCTCTAATACCCTTTCTGTCTGTGAATTAGCCTGTTTCATATAAGTGGAATTGTACAATATTTGTCCTTTCGTATCAGGCTTATTTCACTCAGCATAGTGTTTTCACAGTTCATCCATGTTGCAGCATGTGTCAGAACTTCCTTCCTTTTCATGGCTGAGTAATATTCCATTGTATGGATGTACCATATTCATCTGTTGATGCTGTTGCTGGACGTGGGTGGTTCCCATCTTTTTGGCTATTGTGAATAATGCTGCAGTGAATATTGACATACAGTACCTGTTTGAGTCCCTGTTTTCAGTTCTTTTGTGTTATCTCATTTTTTAAATAACAAAGCTAAGGCTTGGACCAAGCCAAGCGGCCAAGGCTAGGAAATGGAAGCGCCAGGCCAGTCCGATGCCGCGGCCCCTCCCACCAAACCCCACTGTCTGAGAGGATGGGGGCCTATCTCCCACCTGTGTTTTACTCACTACTTAGCGTGTGGTGTATTCTCCTGATCATTCTTTTCTTTCTTCCTAGAAGGATACTAGTTCCGCCAGTGTTTCCAGGAAAACTCTGCCGGAAATAAGCCGATTAACCAGTCGCTGGCAGAGAAATGGATGACAGTGGCAAAAAGAGGAAGCGCAGAGCATGAAGTAAGTCACTGAGAGGCGTCTCTGTCTGACAAAGTAGAAACTGGGAATCTCCTGGCGGTCCAGGGGCTAGGCCTCTGCGCTTTCACTGCTGGGGGACCAGGTTCGATCCCCGTTTGGGGAACTAAGACCCTGCAAGCCGCGTGGCACAGCCAAAAAAAAAAAAGGGAAACCACGTTTATTTGGTTCTGAAGCCTTGGTCATTTTATCCTAGACATAAGAGAGAGGATTTGGCTTTGTCATGAAGGCATTTGCATTTTAACCATGACTCTCTTCTACCGTCTCTTAGTTTGAAGAAGTCATTGATGTATTCATTCATTCATCATTTCTTTAACAGAGGCGTCCTGAGGGTGTACGATACGCCAGGCACTTTGAGAGGTGACGAAGATGCACGAGTGAATCAAAAATGCTTTCTGTCCCGCAAAGCCTTCCCCAGGGAAGGCTGTTTTTATAGCTTCATAGTTTATTCTCTGGAGCGCCGGAAGTTTCTGTTTTCAGAAGGATGAATTTTATTTGAATCTAGATGACTTGATCAGATCAACTATGAAGGGTTTTGGGGAGATTTAGCAGTCACGCGCACAAAGTATACCCAGAATTTGAAAGACTCTTAAGAGAGCAGTTATTTTCGTTAATGATGCTTCCACATCATCAGTTACGTACAGTATTCGGTAAGATAAAAGTGACTTGCTTATAGTATGTTGTGACTTAACCTTGTCTTATTATGTTTGCAGGGAAATTAGAGTGATATTTTCATCTCCTGCTTGTGTGACTGCAAGTTTTTAAAGAAAAAGGTAACATTTACATGAGACTTACCTTTATTTAAAACACTGGGGGATATTTAAAATGAAATGTTTCGACTCAAGTCATTTTAATATGTGAATTTTGTTATCTATGAACAAAAAAAATCCAACATTGAAAACTCCATAGGTTGTTGCAGAATTCTCCCATTTTTGTAATTTCCTATTGGACCACTGCAAGTTGTAGTTTCTAACTTACATTGTTCACTTCCTCTGCCCTGCCCTCCTCTGCTGTCTGATTGGCAGGAATGGTGTTTTTTTCAGAATCTTTGTATCTAGGAGCGATCAGTCCATTCTAACATTGCTTTTGTACTTAGAGGCCTGGGCTGTGCTCTGAAGCTCTTATTTTGAGATCAGTAAGGAAAACAGATTCTATGTATTTTATCTTTAACTCGTCTTACTACCACAGAGGAGAATCTAACTTCTCTCCTACTTGGTTTGACGCTTGGTCTGATTCAGTAGTTTAAACAATTCCTCTCTGAAATTGCTCAGTGCTTGGTCTTCTGTTTCTTCCCCTCCCTCTATGCGCTCCAATACTTACCTGGGAACTACTGAAAGATAAAGTGAGGCATATTAAAAATTGTAAGTTTATTTGAGCGAGCATCAACGTGAATCACGCAGCACCAATTCAGAATTGCCTGAGTGCTGCAGCGAGAGGAGCTCAGGGAGAGGCGTGTAGAGAAGGTACAGAAACAAAGAAAGGAACTTATTTGATTGGCTATAACTTAAAGCCTAGTGGGCTTTTTGTGATTGGTTGCCCTTAGCTTTTGATTCATAACTTTGAGACATTTACATAACTTTGAGGCTTAGATTTTGGTTTGCTTTTATAGGCCACCATGGCACTAGAGCCACTGCAGTGCAATGGCTTCCCTGTTTAATTAATTCAGCAGTAACAAGGGAGGGGAGGGGGAATAGCAGCCTAAAGGGGCCCTTAGGCTGCCCTCCGTCTTCTCTGGAGGCTGGTGCCCTGCAGCTCTGTCCGCAGCTGGGGTCACTCATCTCCGTCCTTCTTCGCTAGGTCAGGTCCTGTCCCTCCCTTGTTGACTTGGCCTCAGGTTGGCTCACTGGTTCAGAAGATAGCTGTACACATCCGCCGCTAGGCGGTACTCACTATTCGCTTAACCCCTGTTGCAGGTACTTCTTGCCTCCAAGTAACCTCCCCTCCCGCCCGCCGCCCCCCCCCCCCCCGCCGCCGCCATTGTCCCTTTGGTTCTTAAGCTGCATTCCCAGCCATGCCTCAGGGAGACTGGAGGAACTGTTGGGTCCACCAGCTTCACCTGGGAACCAGAGAAGCCCAGGGGAGATGAGTGTCGCGCCCGCCCACCGCAGCTCACGAGGCAGTTACCACTCTAGAGTCCCCAGAGGCGTGCTTGTTCATCTCTACCTATCCCGGCCAAAGGCAGGAGATGAGAAACCAAGACGCGGCTTCCCTCTGCTGGCCTTCTCTCCCATTTGCCTTCCTCCTCTTGCCATCCTTCTCGCCTAGAAAGGAGGGGACTCTGCCATGTAACGTATCCTGTTTCTTCCCCACTGTAGCCTCAAGCTAATTCTCATTACCTAGAGGAGAATCTCCTCATTCTCCTAGAGGAGAATCTGTTCTACACTAAGAATATTATCTTTCTAAAGTGTCTCCATGTCCCCTTCCTAGGAGTGATCAACCTCCAGGTTTGATCTTAAGGCGCCGAAGGCTGCAAAGGAGAATTTATTTTACAGGGAAATTTACAGTGTACTCTGTTTTGGTACTTGCATAAATGTTTTAGGCCTAGTATTACAATTGATTGGTTAATCTAGCAAGCATGAAATATTTCATAGTACATTATAAAGGCAAATCGTCCTACAGAGTGCCAGCTCCTCAAATATTACCAACACAACCCAGGGAAATGCCACACCTAGACAAAGCCTTGGTAGTATTTCTGAGGAGAATGGCCAGGTCTGAATTTTCTTAAATCAGCAGTTTGGATTAAGGCAGGCCTTTCGGTGTGGGAGGGGAGGATTGGGAACTTCATCAGGATCGAGGAAAGATACTACAACCTGGACGGTTGGAAACTGCAAGTCAAGGATTTTGAGACAAGAGATGCAAAGAATCTTAGGGCGTAAACTGTTGATTGCTTTCCGTGGTAGAGTTAATGGGTCTTTTCAGGAAGTTCCTAAAATGAACAATCAAGCCATTTGCTTG
Organism: Physeter macrocephalus; assembly: GCF_002837175.3. Lineage (NCBI taxonomy): Eukaryota > Metazoa > Chordata > Mammalia > Artiodactyla > Physeteridae > Physeter > Physeter macrocephalus. Next base: position 9,217,432 of record NC_041220.1, read on the forward strand.
GGCAAGGGTGTCTTGGAATAGTAAAGTCATGCTAATGAAACGGTGGAATCCCAAAGTAATGTAAATATAGATGGTAAGATAGGTGGGGTTAGGGAGTTTCAGTTCTCAGTGCGCAGGCAGGCTGAGTGTGAGGGTAGATGGTTTCAGCTCTCAGATGCAGCGTGTAAACTTTTGCTATTGTTGCAGCCCAAACTTGAGATAATAAATTGTTACCTATTCTCTTTTAGGAGAACGTAGATTTTATAATTTTTTTTGGTGCCAAGTAAATTGATTATTTTGAAAGAATGCAAGCTTTAAGAAAAAAGATAATACATGATATGTAGTAAAATAAAATTATACATAATGATATATGAAGTTAGAAATACTCCTTTGCATCTGTTTATGTGCTTTTTTTTTTTTCATTTCTTGCATCCAAAGAGAATCTGGAGAAACTATTTCCATTGATGTGGACTTAGAAATGGCGAGAAGTTAACAAAAAAAGAATGGATTTCTTCCTTGGTAATAACCAATATTCACTTGAGAAATAGATCACTAGAATTTCTTTACAGGGACCAATATGGTTACAGTTTACCTTTGTGAGGAGTTGAGTGAGATGGAAGTGTGACAGGGGAGGGGCTGGTGTTTATTATGAGGTTACTATATGCCAGACACTGTATTAGGCGCTGGCATTTATTTTCTTACTGCACGCTTAAATGTGCAATAGATACAGTATTTTTATTTTCAATATGAGAAAAACAATGCTTGAGAGGTATAACTTATGAAAAGAGTACTAGTTTGGGACTCATCTGTTTTGGGACCTACCGATTAAGAATAGACAGATTAACAAAAAAAAAAGTTCAACTCGTGAAGAGCAGCTAAGGATGAGGGTGTATATACCAACTTTAGGGAAGGGGGAGAAATAAATGAAACAATTTCCATTGGGAGACAGATGGGCTTTTCGGGGGACACATGGAAGATAGGATAGCTTGTGCTAATGTTTGTTTCTGCAATTTCTCATCCAAGTGCAAGTGCGGGGTCTTCTTCCTGGCAGTGAAGCTCGCTTGCCTGCCCGCCCAGGAGAGGATTTATAGCTGCTTCACTCTGGGAAGCCTCTGCCTTCAGTTAGATGAGGAGAGCTCTGAAGGCTTCTTTCCACAACAGCTGTATCTCTGACGTCTTCAGCTGAAAATCATCTTTATACCGTTTGGGGTCCCTACATTTGGAAGGGAAAGGGGGAGAGTGTTCCTTAATATGCAGTAGAAACTATTTTTATTTATTTAGTTTTTAAAATATTTATTTATTTATATTTTATTTGGCTGCGTCGGGTCTTAGTTGCGGCATGTGGGATCCAGTTCCCTGAACAGGGATCAAACCCGGGCCCCCTGCATTGGGAGCGCTTAGTCTTACCCACGGGACCACCAGGGAAGTCCCTATTTTTATTTTCAAGATGAAAAAGTAAGAATAGTAAATGTGATCGGGTATATTTTTAAAATAAATATTTAGGTTATGTGGGAGATCACTTGGGGTGCTATTCCCAGTGTGAGTTCTAAGAAACATTAGTTTCACAGAATGCTCTCTGAAGAGGGGTTCTTAGTGAAGCAGCTTTAGGAACACTGCATACTATTATGTAGTCGTGATGCACATAAGTAAATCAAAGACTCTATGATGTCATATACTGAAAGCAATCTAGCTTTTTTGACCCTATTTTTCTCAAAGTTGTGACACCATTTTCCCACGTACACCTACTAGCATTCCACAGAAGTCATGTTCTTCTGGATGTATGAAAAAACAAATTGTAAGAACATCAATGTAATAATATTATACAGTACTTCACAGTTTATTGTTGCATGTATCATCTTACTTAACCCTTATGACATGTAGAGGCAGATACTCACAGTTAAGAGTATCTAAGATCTGTTAGAGAGAATGCATAAGCTGTTGGTTCAGAAAGCGGCCCCTGTGCTCAGAGGACAAGGAGAGACTGAAGAAAGAGGCAGCCCCTCCAGATTGGAAGGTAGTAGGTTTAATAAGCAAGGGAACTTACAAGGCTTGTCTTGGGTGGCCGCAAGATGAGTAGATCTGCACCCGCCCGCCGGAATCCTGTAGGTCATATAGAGGCATTAACTGCTGGGTTCCTACAGTCACATATACTGTCCAGATAGTCTCAGTGACACCTTACTCTCTCAAGGCTGCCTCCTTGGAACAGCTCCCACTCTGGGACCGGTGAGCAGAGCGTGCACTCCAAACAGGCGGCAGTGGGTGAGGTGCAGCTTGAGGGTCAACATCCTCTTGAGTGCCTCCTCCAAACATAAGCTGCTCCAGACAACTTCCAAATCTCAATGGCCTCTTCACACAGTGAAGATTTTTTTTTTTTTTTCCTCACACCAAAGTCCCAAGAGGGTTGAGATAGGAGGCACCTGTAGGGAAGGAAAAAATTTACTTTCCCTCTCCTTATCCTAGTTTCATTGGCTGGGGGCTCACAGATTACACTGAGAAAAGACAGATGAACAAGAGAAAAACAGGTTTATTAACATGTGCCTCCCACTTACACATGGAAATACTCAATGATGAGTAACTTTAAGGAGTGGTTAGAATTTGGGCTTCTAAAGCATCTTAGCGAAGAACAGTAATTTTGTAGAGAAGCGAGAAGACAAAAGATATGGACTTTGAGCTTCTGGGTTGGCAAATGGTGGGAAGGAAAATATATGAAGAAAGCAATGGTAGATGAGGGCTAGTTAGTAAGGTTTGCGGTGTAGAGTCTTGGCGCCAGCTCATCTCTGCTAGTCAGGTTGTTATCCCCTGCCTGGTATGGGAAGTTGGGGACAGGAGGGCACCTTCACGAGGGGAATTTATGTTCTGTTTTCAGGTAGATGGGAGAGGCCAGAGAGCTCATTCTATGTCTGCTTTTTTTCACTTGCCTTCAGCTTAAAATAACCCTCATGCTGGAGTGGCATATTTGGGGGTGGCAAATTCTACTACCCTTCCCGCCCTGTGCCCAGGTTCATTCAGGGGTCACTCAGGCCCCTTTCTGTCATTCTAGGCCCCAGGGCCACGAAATTCTCCAGTAGGTCTTTTGTGTTGGTTGGCAGATGGGGAAAGAGGGTATGAAAGGTCACATGGGAGGCTTTAGGGGCCAAGCCTGGAAGTGTCACACATTGCCTTCCCTCACATTCTTTTAGCTAGAACCTGGTCACATGGGCCCACCTAACTGCAGGGGAGGCTGGGCAATGCCATCTGCCTGCGAGCCCCGGAGGAGGATGACATAGGATTGGCGAGGTGAACATATGGCATTTTCTCTGCCACGGTAGAATTTTAGGTCCGATAGATCTGGATATGGACCCCTTGTAACTGAGCAGCCGTTCGTTATGATTCATTCAGTATGTCCAGCCATGTGATTTCACTTTATTTCTTTCATTCACCCCAATATAAAATAGGGTGGATGGTTCTCCCATACCACTTCAGGGGCATTTGGGAAACAAGGAGTGATGGAGTTTGAATAGTAGGTTTCGGGAAAACTAAATGATTATTCCATTTGGAACATAGTGGACATGAAACCTCTGGTCCCATAGCTTCTTTCTTATAATACTCTGTGTCTAATATATCCTGGGCCTCTCCCTGACCCTGTTTCAACCACAGATAACAACACGTCTCAGGGATCCTGTGCTCAGAGCTCTTCCATATCGTTCTCCACACCAAGAAGCTCTATCAGTCTTCCTTCTGACCCCAGAGTGTCCTGTCATGCATGACCCTAAGAACTGGATGGCTCTGGTGGTTCCGTTTGCAGAGGGTGTTCATAACATGACTGGCCAATCGTCACAAGTCCTGAGTAAGTGTGATTACCTGTATGTCACTTTATCTGTATTCTCAATAGAGAGTCACTGTCTGAAGTAGAAGTTGTAGCAAATTTTAGATAGATTGCAAAATACTACACAAATGTTTGAATATGTGGTATGTGCATTGTTGAAAAGATTACCCTAAAGCTATTGTCAAATCCAAGCTTGTGTACCTGATCCACAGTGAGGCCAAACAAACCGAAGCATTGGAGTTTGGAGCAGGGAGAGGTTTATTTCAAGTGCCAAGCAAGGAGGACGGGCAGTTTACGCTCAAAAGACCTAAACTCCCTCATGGGTCTCAGGGAAGCGTTTTTAAAGGTAAATTTTCAGGGAGGGCTGCAGAGTGTGTGACTTTCTTGTGACTGGTTGGTGGTGAGGTAAGAGGGTGGTGCTCTAGGAATCTCAGCCATCAGCTTTCTGGTTGTAACCAGTCTGGGGTTCAAGTGCTTATGGTCTTCCTGAAGTTACCATCTTCCACCTGGGTTGGGGTCTTGGTTCCTGTAGAAGCACTCAGAGATATGTGTCAGACTGTCTTGTATATCCCTTGAGGAGGAACCAGGACCCTGCCCCATCTCTGCACTGTTGTTTCCTGACTGGCTTTCCTTCCTTTCTGCATTCCCTCACTTCCTAATTAGTAGCAGTTTGAATCTGCCCTTTGGAGCCCAGGGAAGGTCTCGGAGGTTGAAGCCTTTTTCCTGCAATCAAGAGACAGGAGGCACGGGAAAGCCTTTTGTACCTGGGAGCGCCCCACAGGGTCCTGCACGGTTTCAAAGCTATTGTAATCATTACTCTATCATCACAAAGCATGTGTAATTCTTAGACTTGGTCATGGCCTTGACATCAGAATTTAATAACCATAGAGTATCCAGTCAAGATAAATCCATGCTTTAAAACTTTATGTTGTTTTAAAACTTTAGACATTTTGACCAGAGGTGAGGAAAAAAATGTTTAACTTTGCGTTCTTGTTTTTTATTTTATTCAATGCCATGGGATATCCTTTTACAACTTTGAGCTAATGTTCAAGGTCCAAAGCTTAAAAGGTATGAAGGTGAAAAGTATGGTGAATTACAAGCTACCTAGTTCTCCTCCCAGAAAGCAGTTACAGAGTAGAGTTTCTTGTATAACCTTTGAAAGATATTCTCTCTATATAAAAACATATAGAAATAATAATTCTTTTTAAAAATGGTAGCATACATTCTTTGGCAACTTGCTTTTTTCCACTAAACGGTATATCTTGGAGATCATTATGTTACAGGACCTATACGACTGCCTCATCCCATTTAATGGCTGAGTAGTATTCTATTGGGAGGATATACATAAATTTTTGCTATTATAACAGTTCTAACATGCATTTCTTTGTACATACATAAATTTACACGGGCAGGGAAATGTCCAGACAGCAGAATTACTGGGTCAAATTGTATGTGCGTTTTAAATCTTGAGAGATTTTGCCAAATGACCCTCCACAGAAGTCAGGGCCACCATGTTGTCCAACTTTAACTGGTTACCATTCACATTGTCACCCTCGGAATTGGGCAACATAGCTCTGACAGAAGATGTACCAGTTTGCACTTAATCAATAAATATGAGAGCATCAGCCCACGCACTTCTCCACAGTGTGAACCAAACTTTGGTCTATACCATTCTGAAAAGAATCTCTCTTTTTTTTTTTTTTTTTTTTTTTGGGCAGGCCATGCTCCTTGTGGGATCTTAGTTCCCCGACCAGGGATCAAACCTGGGCCTCCTGCAGTGGAAGCGTGGAGTCCTAACCACTGGACAGCCAGGGAATTCCCAAGAATCTCTCTCTCTCTCTTTTTTTTTTTTTTTTTTTAAATTTATTTTCTTTTGCTGCATTGGGTCTTTGTTGCTGCCCGCGGGCTTTCTCTAGTTGCGGCGAGCTGGGGCTACTCTTTGTTGCGGTGCATGGGCTTCTCATTGCAGTGGCCAAGAATCTCTCTCTCTCTCTTTTTTTTTTTTTTTTTTTAAATTTATTTTCTTTTGCTGCATTGGGTCTTTGTTGCTGCCCGCGGGCTCTCTCTAGTTGCGGCGAGCTGGGGCTACTCTTTGTTGCGGTGCACGGGCTTCTCATTGCAGTGGCTTCTCTTGTTGTGGAGCACGGTCCCTAGGCATGTGGGCTTCAGTAGCTGTGGCACGCAGGCTCAGTAGTTGTGGCTCATGGGCTCTAGAGCACAGGCTCAGTAGTTGTGGCACACAGGCTTAGTTGCTCCGCGGCATGTGGGATCTTCCTGGACCAGGGCTCGAACCTGTGTCCCCTGCATTGGCAGGCGGATTCCCAACCACTGCGCCACCAGGGAAGCCCCCAAGAATCTCTTAATTTGAATTTGAATTTTCTCATTATGAATGAAGTTGTGCTGGTTTTCCTATATTCAGTTCCATTTGTACATCATATTCTAGAAACTATCAGTTCTCCCCCTTACCTATATTTCCATTTGTTGTTAGTATCTTTCTTATTTATTTAGAAGCTTTTAAACTACTAAGACAATTCTTTTTTTTTTCTTTTGCCGCATCTTCCCATATCACTTTAAAAAAAATTTTTATTGGAGTATAGTTGCTTTACAATGTTGTGTTAGTTTCTGCTATACAGCAAAATGAATCAGCTATACATATACGATAATTCTTTATCCATAGTATGAGTTGCAATTTTTTTCTTTAGGTTACTAAAATTTTTTTTATTTTGTGGTATTTTTGCCATGCATAATTATTTTTAAATATTTTTATGCCACCTACTGTATTAACATTTTCTTTTATGGTCTCTGAATTTGGGTCATACCTCAAAAAGTTTACCTCATGATGAGATTTAAAGATTTCCCATGCTCCTATTAGAATTTTTATTGTTTCATTTTTTAAGTTGATTTTTATTGGAGTATAGCTGATTTATAATGTTGTGTTAGTTTCTGCTTTACAGCAAAGTGAATCAGTTATATATATACATATACCCACTCTTTTTTAGATTCTTTTCCAATACAGGTCATTCAGAGTACTGAATACAGTTCCCTGTGCTATCCAGTAGGTCCTTATTAGTTATCTGTTTTATATATAGTAGTGTGTATAAGTCAATCCCAATCTCCCATTTTATCCCTCCCCCACATTGTTTCATTTTTATGTTTAAATCTTTGAACTATATGGAGTTTATCTTGATTAAACTTCATTTTTTTTCAGATCAGTTTCCAGTTGTCACACATTTATTAAATGATCTGTTTCATTCCCCACTCATATGCAATGCCACCTTCATCATATACTAAAGTCTTATGTGTATTTGGGTCCATTTGTGAAGTCTCTGCTAAATTAATCTGCCTTTCATGCATCTGGGTCATACTCTTTTAGTTACATTAGTTTGAAAATATATTTTAACACTTGATATGTTTGTTTTTGAGAATTGTCTTTTAAAGGTACAAAAATTCAGTTTGTAACCTCAGTGATATTAAAATATTGTTGCTGAGCTAATTTAAAAATATATCCGTCTATACAAGGTGCTCATAAAGTCTGAAAACATAGATAATATTATTTTATTTTTTACAGATTAAAAATGTCCTTGATGACATCATATGTCTTGAGTGTATGTGTGTGTGTGTATGTGTGTGCGTTTGTGTTTGTTTATTCACCTATGTATGTTTTCAGACTTTATAGATACCCTATGGAAGTTTCAGTTTGAAAATCATGAAGTCAATCAAGTAATCAAGCATACATATGAACTATCAACAAATTTTTTCAGAAACCTGAATTTGAGCTTTTAATTCCAAAGATACTTAATCAGGGAAAAAAAAAATTCCAGATCTGTGAGTAATAAATGTTGTCCAGGATGTTATCCTTCTAAAAGATATTTTATAGGTTATGCCATCAGAAATGGAAAATATGATCTATTTTTTACATTAAAGAACTTAGAAGCTGAGGGAGTTATTTTGGGGGGTGCATATTTATCATGGCTGATTTTACACCCCTCAGAGCAGTGTTGGGCATCTTTGCAAGCATCCTCTCTCAACACACTGGTCCAGATGCTTAAAACTGCCATCGCCTCTCAACTGTTTTGTTGGACTGAAACCATTCAGTCACCACAATGTTAAAGCTCTTCTAGAAGTGATGAAAGAAGTGTATAAGGTAAGGGTTCATTTAAAGGAATGTATATACCATTTTACTAAATCAAGATCCCTTAGTTCTTAGTCATTTGGAGGCTTGTTTTGTTTTATTTTCCACATCAAGAACAAAAATATTTTATTTAGCCCTTAATAATTCAGAATTTTGCTTGTTTTGCTAACTGGATAAACTCTGGTGGAATATGTTACATATTGTATATAATATATTAGAGGCACAAATACTCAGATAGGAGATCGGCTCAGCATTTTCATAATAAAACATAATCCAGAAGTAACCTAAAGCTACTAATAAACCTAACGATTATTGGAGGATAGGGAGGAGCCAGAGCATTTTATTTATTTATTTTTTTTTTTGTGGTATGCGGGCCTCCCCCTGCCGCGGCCTCTCCCGCTGCGGAGCACAGGCTCCGGACACGCAGGCCCAGCGGCCATGGCTCACGGGCCCAGCCGCTCCGCGGCAATATTGTATATAATAGAGGCACAAATACTCAGATAGGAGAATGATTCAGCATTTTCATAATAAAACATAATCCAGAAGTAACCTAAAGCTACTAATAAACCTAACGATTATTGGAGGATAGGGAGGAGCCAGAGCATTTTATTTATTTATTTATTTTTTTGTGGTATGCGGGCCTCCCCCTGCCGCGGCCTCTCCCGCTGCGGAGCACAGGCTCCGGACACGCAGGCCCAGCGGCCATGGCTCACGGGCCCAGCCGCTCCGCGGCATGTGGGACCCTCCCAGACCGGGGCGCGAACCCGGCTCCCCTGCATCGGCAGGCGGACGCGCAACCACTGCGCCACCAGGGAAGCCCCGAGCCAGAGCATTTTAAATAAAATAATTAAATTGATATTGTTCAGTTGAAAAATAATTAACTAAAGTAGGATGCTTTTATAAATATAAATTGCTCAATTGGCAATCAAAGCAAATTTCACCACAAAATGTCAATCTCAATAGGAGAAAATATTGTGTACAAAAGTTAGTGCTGGGACTTCCCTGGTGGCGCAGTGGTTGAGAATCTGCCTGCCAATGCAGGGGACACAGGTTTGATCCCTGATCCGGGAGGATCCCACATGCCATGGAGCAACTAAGCCCATGCGCCACAACTACTGAGCCTGCGCTCTAGAGCCCGCGAGCCACAACTACTGAGCCCGTGTGCCACAACTACTGAAGCCTATGTGCCTAGAGCCTGTGCTCCGCAACAAGAGACGCCACCTCAATGAGAAGCCCGTGCACCGCAATGAAGAGTAGCCCCCGCTCGCCACAACTAGAGAAAAGCCCGTGTGCAGCAATGAAGACCCAACACAGCCCAAAATAAATAAATAAATAAATACATTTATTTTTTTAAAAAGTTAGTGCTTTTCAGAAGTAATAATGCACTGATATTTCTAAAGTAGTGTATTTCTTCCCATCTTTACTGAGATATAACTGATAAAGAGCATTGTGTAAGTTTAAGGTGTACAAGGTGTTGATTTGATACACTTATGTATTATAAAACACTTATACATTACAAAATGATGACCACCATAGCTTTAGCTAATACCTCCATCACCTCATATAGTTACCATTTTTTACTGTGGTGAGAACACTTAAGATCTACTCTCTTAACAACTTTCAACTATATAGTACAGTATTGTTAACTACAGTATAATCACCATGCTGTACATTAGATCCGCAGAACTTATTCATCTTATAACTGGTAGTTTGTACCTGACGAACATTTCTCCATTTCCCCCACCACCCCCAACTCTGGAAACTACCAATCTACTCTGTTTCTATGAGTTTAGCTTTCTTAGATTCCATGTATAAGTGATAGCCTACTGTATTTGTCTTGCTCTGTTTGACTTATTTCACTTAGCATAATGTCCTCACGGTCTGTCCATGTTGTTGCAAATGGCAGGATTTCCTTGTTTCTCATGGCTGAGTAATATTCCAGTATGTGTGTGTGTGTGTGTGTGTGTGTGTGTGTGTGTGTGTGTGTGTACACCATATCTTCTTTATCCATTCCTCTGTCCGTGGACACTTAGGTTGTTTCCCTGTCTTGGCTATTCTGAATAATGCTGCAGTGAACATGGGGCTGTAGATATCTCTTTGAGATTGTGATTCATTTCCTTTGGATATATACTCAAAAGTGGGATTGCTGGATCACATGGTAGTTCTAGTTTTAGTTTTTTAAGGAAGCTCCGTACTGTTTTCCATAGTGGCTGCACCAATTTACATTCCCACTAACAGTGCACAAAGGTTCCCTTTTCTCCACATCCTCACCAGCACTTATCTTTTGTCTTTTAATGATAGCCGTTCTAACAGGTATGAGGTGATACCATATTGTGGATTTGATTTGCACTTCCCTGATGATTTGTGATGTTGAGTACCTTTTCATGTACTTGTTAGCCATCTGTATGTCTTCTTTGAAAAAATATCTGTTCCATTCCTCTGCCCATTTTTTAATTGGATTGTTTGATTTTTTTTTCTCTGTTATATGACTTCTGTATATATTTTGGATATCAATCTTTTATCAGATATATGGTTTGCAAATTTTTTCTCCCATTCCATAGGTTGCCTTTTCATTTTGTTGATTGTTTCTTTTGCTGTGCAGAAGCTTTTCAGTTTGATGTAGTCTCATTTATTAATTATTGTTTTTGTTGCTTGTGCTTTTGGTGTCATATCCAAAAAATCATTGCCAAGACCAATGTCAAGGAGCTTTCCCCTGATGTTTTCTTCCAGGAGTTTTATGGATTTAGGTCTTCTGCTTAAGTCTTTAATCCATTTCAAGATAATTTTTCTGAGTGGTGTAAGATTGGGTTTCAATTTCATTCTTCTGCATGTGGTTATCCAGTTATCCCAGCTGCATTTATGGAAGAGTTTATTCCTTCCACAGAGAGTATTCTTGGCTCCATTGTCAAATACTAGTCAATCAAATATGTAAGAGTTTATTTCTGGGCTCTTGTTTCTGTTCCATAGGTCTATTCGTCTGTTTTTCTGCCAGTACCATACCGTTTTGATTACTATAGCTTTGTAGTATAGCTGTAAATCAGGACATGTGATATTTCCAGCTTTGTTCTTCTTTTCAGGATTGATTTGTTTATTCAGGGTCTTTTGTGGTCTCATACAGATTTTAGGATTGTTTTTTCTATTTTGTGAAAAATGCCATTAGAATTGTGAGAGAGATTGCATTACATTTATAGATGGCTTTAGGTAGTATGGACATTTTAACAATGCTCTCCTAATCCATGAACATTGGATATCTTTTCATTTATTTGTGTTTTCTTCAGTTTCTTTCATCATAATCTTATAGCTTTCAGTGTACAGATCTTTCACCTCCTTGGTTAAATTTTTTCCTAAGTATTTTATTGTTTTTGATGCTTTTGTGAATGGCCAGTTAGAGTTTTAAGAAGACAATAAGAATCTTGAGGAGTCAAATATTTTTAAAAGTAAAAGGGAAATGTTTGACATAAAATAATTGGACATTTAAAAAGTAAGAAACTTCATGAAGACTTAAAAAGATGTTTGGTAATGGACTCCTTTTGTTTAGAAAAAGTGGACATTACAATTGGTAGTTTCATCATATTTTTCATTCTTTTTTTTAAAAATAAATTTTATTTATTTATTTATTTATGGCTGTGTTGGGTCTTCGTTTCTGTACTGGCAGGCAGACTCTCAACCGCTGCGCCACCAGGGAAGCCCTTCATTCTTGATATTAGTTATTTATCTCTTTTTTTTTTGGTTCAGTCTTACCAGGTAGGTTTTTTTTTGTAAGACTCAACCTTTTAATTTGTTGATCTCCTCTCCTATGTATCTGCTTTTTATTTCCTTAATTTATGTTTGTAGCTTTCTTATTTCCTGCCTTCTATCTCTTGGATCAATTTGGATTAATTGGATGTGATGGAGGCTTATTTATAACATTGATTTTCTAGCATTTCTTCTTCTGGGAAGCCTTCCTTTTTTTTTTTGTTTTTTTTTTTTTGCTGTACGTGGGCCTCTCACTGCTGTGGCCTCTCCTGTTGCGGAGCACAAGCTCCGGACGTGCAGGCTCAGCGGCCATGGCTCACGGGCCCAGCCGCTCCGCGGCATGTGGGATCTTCCTGGACTGGGGCACGAACCCCTGTTCCCTGCATCGGCAGGTGGACTCTCAACCACTGAGCCACCAGGGAAGCCCTGGGAAGCCTTCTTGAACCCCTTAAGTCCTTCTCCAATCAAAACTATATCCTAGGTGCCTGATTACTTGTTTTTACCTACTAGATCATGGGTTGGCAATCTATGCCCATGGGCAGCCTCCTGTTTTTATAAAGAAAATTTTATTGAGGCACATCCATACTCACTTTTTAACTTATTGTCTAAGGGTGTTTCATGCTACAAAATGGCAGGGTTGAATAGTTGCACCAGAAACTGTATGATGCCAAGCTCAAAATATTTACTATCTGGATTTAAGAGTTTGCTGACTACTCTTCTAGACAGTAAGCGATGTATAAACCAGGACAATTTTTAGCGTATGTTTTGTCTCATGCCTGATAAATAGTGTGTGCTAAATTAATATTCATTAATTCATAGAGAAAGGGATGAATTTGTCAAAAATACCTTAGATTGTTTTGTGCTTTTATCCTCAAGATCTAGAAACTGTTTCTAGTGAAACTGTGCCCCAGGAATTGGTTTACTAATCTCCACTGGCAATGTTTTATATCTTTTACAATATTTGTAAAAATTGGAGAAATTATGGATCAAAAAATGGAAGTTTTCTAGAACTCTGCTTCATCATTGACCAATGCATTGGTTTTATAGCGCTCTCTTCTAATTATCTATATGCTAGCCATATATAAAAATAGATGAAATCACTTACTGATAGAAAATGAATATCACAGGTCATATTCTCTTTAAGGTAATCAAAGCTAATTGTCAACTACCAGAAATACTTTCAACATAAATGAACTATCCATTTTGTTGAACTTTTATGAAGAGAGAAGAAGAGTGATCTGTAAGGATAAAAACCTGGTAAGAATATCATTTTTACTTTCTGAAGTTTTTCATACTTTAAAAGGGGAACACATTAGTAGCTAGGTAGGTATCTTTTTTGATAAACTAAGATTTGAAAATTTCCTCATTGCAGTGCTGAATTTGCTAAAGTAGATGATCATGGAAAACTTAAGCACCTTTCAGTCACAAAACAAATGTATTTTCCTAGAAATTTGTTTCTAGTTAATATAGATTCTTACAAATTCTAAAAAGTGTGGAGGTAAATAATTTAAGGTGGTGAGGTAAAGGAATAAATGAAGTTTTCCTTTTCTTTGGATTATCAAAACTGTTATCTCTTTTTAATTATTAGGTACCTACAGAAAACCTCAGTCCCATTATTTTCAGTGATTTTCCATTTGTCTTTAATTTGCTCTCCAAAATTAAATTATTGCAAGCTGATTCCCATATAAAAATGCTGGTATGTATGTCTTACTTTTTTATTATGTAAAATGTTCAAACATATACAAAATAGAGATAATCCTGTATTAAACCACAGCACAAATTTTCAGCCATCATTAACATTTGGCATACTTCTTCATTTATCATTTTTGTTATTTTTGTAATTGTTACTATTTTTGCTAAAGTATAATATTTTAAAGCAAATCCCAGGCCCAATTTCTTTTCACCTTGCCATACTTCAGTACATTATTTCTGGTTGCTTCACTTCTGTTCATGCTGAGATTAATCAGTGGGTTCAGGTGGTGAACACATTCTTCCATTGTAATATTTCCCATCAACCTTTTAAAATAATTAAATCACAGTTGATGTCCAATATTATATAAGTTAGAGGCGTACAATATAATGATGCACAATTTTTAAAGGTTATACTTCATTTATAGTTATTATAAACTATTGGCTTTATTCCCCATGTTGTACAGTATATGCTTGTAGCTTATTTTATATCTAATGATTTGTGCCTCTTACTCCCCTACCCCTATATTGCCCCTCCCTGCTTCCCTCTCCCCACTGGTAACCACTAGTTTGTTCTATCTGTGAGTCTGCTTCTTTTTTGTTTTATTCACTAGTTTGTTGTATTTTTTAGATTCCATATATAAGTGATATCATTCAGTATTTGTCTTTCTCTGTCTGACTTCCTTCACTTAGCATAATGCCCTCCAAGTCCATCCATGTTGCTGCAAATGGCAAGATTTCATTCTTTTTTATGGCTGAGTAGTATTCCTTTGTATATATATACCACATCTTTCTTATCCATTCATCCATTGGTGGACACAGGTTGCTTTCATATATTGGCAATTGTAAATAATGCTGCTGTGAGAAGAGTTAACACCTGTCCTTCTCAAACTACTCCAAAAAATTGCAGAGTAAGGAACACTTCTGAACTTATTCTATGAAGCCAGCATCACCTTGATACCAAAACCAGACAAAGATACCACAAAAAAAGAAAATTACAGGCCAATATCACTGATGAACATACATGCAAAAATCCTCAACAAAATACTAGCAAACCAAATCCAACAATATATTAAAAGGATCATACACCACGATCAAGCGGGATTTATCCCAGGGATGCAAGGATTTTCCAGTATCCACAAATTAATCAATGTGATATACCACATTAACAAATTGAAGAATAAAAGCCATCCGATCATCTGAATAGATGCAGAAAGAGCTTTTGATAAAATTCGACATCCATTTATGATAAAAACTCTCCAGAAAGTGGGCATAGAGGGAACCCACCTCAACTTAATAAAGGCCATATGTGACAAACCCACAGCTAGCATCAAACCCAATGGTGAAAAGCTGAATGCATTCTCTTTAAGAACAGGAACAAGGCAAGGATGCCCACTCTCACTACTTTTATTCAATATCGTTTTGGAAGTCCCAGCAACAGCAATCAGAGAAGAAAAAGAAATAAAAGGAATCCAAATTGGAAAGGAAGAAGTAAAACTGTCACTGTTCACACATGACATGATGCTATACATAGAAAATCCTAAAGATGCCACCAAAAAACTATTAGAGCTCATCAGTGAATTCAGTAAAGTTGCAGGATACAAAATTAATATACAGTAATCTGTTGCATTTTTATACACTAACAACGAACTATCAGAAAGAGAAATTAAGGGAACAATCCCATTTACATCAAAAAGAATAAAAACCTAGGAATAAACCTACCTAAGGAAGCAAAATACCTGTACTCTGAAAACTGAAAGACGTCGATGAAAGAAATCAAAGATTTCACAAACAGATGGAAAGATACACTGTGTTCTTGGATTGGAAAAATCAATATTGTTAAAATGACCATACTAACCAAGGCAATCTACAGATTCAATGCAACCCTTATCAAAATACCAATGACATTTTTCACAGAACTAAAACAAGTAATTTTAAAATTTGTATGGAAACACAAAAGACCCCTAATAGCCCAAACAGTCTTGAGAAAGAAGAACAGAGCTGGAGGAATCATGCTCCCTGACTTCAGACTATTCTACAAAGCTACAGTAATCAAACCAGTATGGTACTGGCACAAAAACAGACACATAGATCAATGGAACCAAATAGAGAGCTCAGAAATAAACTCACACACTTATGGTCAGTTAATCTATGACAAAGGAGGCAAGAGTATACAATGGAGAAAAGACAGTCTCTTCAATAAGTGGTGCCGGGAAAACTGGACAGCTACATGTAAAAGAATGAAATTAGAACATTCTGTAACACCATATACAAAAATGAACTCAAAGTGGATTAAAGACCTAAGTGTAAGACCACATACTATAAAACTCTTAGAGGAAAACATAGGCAGAACACTGACATAAATCACAGCAATACTTTTTTTTCGATCTGTCTCCTAGAGTAAGGGAAATAAAAGCAAAAATGAACAAATGGACCTAGTTAAACTTAAGAACTTTTGCACAGCAAAGGAAACCATTGACAAAACAAAAAGACAGCCTACCGAATGGGAGAAAATATTTGCAAATTATATGACTGATAAGGGATTAATATCCAACGTATATAAACAGCTCATACAACTTAGCATCAAAAAAACAAACCGCCCAATTAAAAAATGGGCAGAAGAGCTGAACAGACATTTTTCCAAAGAGGAAATGCAGATGGCCGACAGGCACATGAATAGATGCTCAGCATGGCTAATCATCAGGGAAATGCAAAGCAAAACCACAATGAGTTGTCCCCTCGCACCTGTCAGGATGGCTATCATCAAAAAGAACACAAATAACAAATGTTGGTGAGGACGTGGAGAGAAGAGAACCCTCCTTCTGGGATGATGAGTATCCCAGAAGGAGAAGAGAAGGAGAAGGGAGCACAGAGCTTATTTAAAAAATTAATAGCTGAGGACTTCCCAAAGCTGGGAAAGGAACTGGATATACAAGTGCGTGAAGCTAATAGAACACCTTATTATCTCAATGCAAAAAGACCTTCTCCAAGGCACATTATATTAAAACTGTCAAAAGTCAGTGATAAAGAGTTTTAAAGACAGCCAGGGAACAAAAGAATGCAACCTACAAAGATAGCCCCACTAAACTATCAGCAGATTTCTCAGCAGAAACTCTGCAGACTAGGAGAGACTGGAATGACATACTCAAAATATTGAAAGATAAAACCTGTCACCCAGTGTGGAGGAAAGGGAACCCTTGCACACTGTTTGGTGGGAATGTAAATTTGTGTAGCACTGTGGTAAATAGTATGGAGGTTTCTCAAAAAACTAAAGGGCTTCCCTGGTGGCACAGTGGTTGAGAGTCCGCCTGCCGATGCAGGGGACACGGGTTCGCGACCCGGTCTGGGAGGATCCCACGTGCCGCGGAGCGGCTGGGCCCATGAGCCATGGCCGCTGGGCCTGCGCGTCCGGAGCCTGTGCTCCACAACGGGAGGGGCCGCAGCAGTGAGAGGCCCGCGTACTGCACACACACACACACAAAAACAAAAAAACAACAACAGCTAAAAATAGAACTGCCATATGACCCAGAAATTCCACTCCTGTGTATATAGTTGAATTTGAAAAGATACATGCATTCCATCAACCTTTAATGAATAATTTCATCCATTGCATTGTTAAAGTTTGAAAAATGGTGATATTTCTGATCTTATCATTCCTTCCAAAATTATTAACTGGAATTCTGTAAAGAACTTTTCCTTGTCAATCAGGGCCATTTGGTTACCCTGAAAAATATCAGTCATATATGAAGGTAGAATGATGCTTAATCTTTTTCCTTTAATAATTAAATATTGCCAAATTACTGTACATAGTGGTTGTACCAACTTATGTTGCTACCAGCAACGTATGAAAAGCCTCTTTCACACACTCTCACTGATGCAGTGTTACCAAGCTTTGTGATCTTTTCCAGATGTGATGGCTTAATCATGACATTTCTTCAGTTTAATTTTAATTATGTTTCTTATTATTACATAATGCCTGAATCCTATACTCTTTTTATTTATTTATTTATTTATTTATGGCCGCGTCAGGTCTTAGTTGTGGCGTGTGGGCTCTTCGTTGCAGTGCGTGGGCTTCTGTCTAGTTGTGGCCTGCGGGCCTCTCTCAAGTTGTGGCGTGCAGGCTGCAGAGCAGGTGGGCTCTGTAGTTGTGGCGTGGGCTCCAGAGTGCGTGGGCCCTGTAGTTGCGGCACGTGGGCCCTCTAGTTGTGGTGCATGGGCTCAGTAGTTGCAGCATGCAGGCTTATATGCCCAGCGGCATGTGGGAATCCTAGTTCCCCGAAGAGGGCTCGAACCCACGTCCCCTGCATTGGAAGGTGGCTTCTTAACCGCTGGACCACCGGGGAAGTCCCTGAATCCTCATACTCTTTGGTTAATATTCATTGTTCTTCTACTATGAGGAGTACGAAATTATCTAGTAACTGTTCTTTCCCACTCCCTTCATTCTCTCCCTCAATCCAGTTTTAGTTACTACTTTGTTCTTAGCGTCAGTCTTTAGATTTTCATATTTGCTTAAGAGTCTTGGAGCTTGGGGGCTTCCCTGGTGGCGCAGTGGTTGAGAGTCCGCCTGCCGATGCAGGGGACGCGGGTTCGCGCCCCGGTCCGGGAAGATCCCACGTGCCGCCGAGCGGCTGGGCCCGTGAGCCGTGGCCGCTGAGCCTGCGCGTCCGGAGCCTGTGCTCCGCAACGGGAGAGGCCACAACAGCGAGAGGCCCGCGTACCGCAAAAAAAAAAAAAAAGAGTCTTGGATCTTGATTTGTCAGCCACAAGTGGTATCTTTCCTTCCCGGGTAGTGCCTCTGAGGCTTGCAGCGAGTTTATTCTGCTTTCCGCTTACCTCCCTTCTGTTTCTCGTCTCGTACTTGTGTTGTTGCCACACAACATTTACACGCTGTTCTGTGTCTCTTATCGCCGTCAGCCTGAGCCTTTAGTTATGTATCTATAATCCTCATCCCAGCCCCTCCCCCCAGACATTATGC
Organism: Physeter macrocephalus; assembly: GCF_002837175.3. Taxonomy (NCBI): domain Eukaryota; kingdom Metazoa; phylum Chordata; class Mammalia; order Artiodactyla; family Physeteridae; genus Physeter; species Physeter macrocephalus. Next base: position 9,235,747 of record NC_041220.1, read on the forward strand.
CGAAGATTTCCCAAACGTTTTTTTGATTGCTGAGGCTTGTTTTCTAGGCCGTTCCTCAGGAAAGGTTTGTATCTGTTTATCTATGATATTTCTACTTTAAAGACTCACACGGTGAGACATGCAGGGGTCTGGGACATCACATGCACAAAAGGAGCCATTTCAGTTATCAAACATTTCCTTTATATATGCCCTATTAATTATATAGCTTACATGACATTTTCCAGTGAGCCATGCCCCATAAATCTATAAATTCCATGTTTCTTTATAATAAGCAACCTAGATGGACAAGGTACATCCTGCTAAAAGCATCCTGTAGATAAGGACTGTTCCTTTAGTTGAGGTTATTAGTGTCTGTCATTAGCATGTTTACGAGGAGATTTGACTGAATCATCTTTTTTGTTTCCCAGCTACCCCTTTAAAAATTTTTCCTAACATCCCTGGTAATGAGAGAAAATAGATTGTCTTTCCTTGCGAAGCCTAACTGCCCCGTAAGCGTCCTTTAAACAGGTCCTTCCCTACATGGTACTTTCTTCTACAGCAGCGCTCTATCTGACCTATCCACTGTGTTAGTGAGGGTTGAGTGGACAGTGGACCCAGGCAGGTTGCATATTATGAAGCATTAGGGAAGATATGAGGACAAGAAAACTCTAGTTGTAGTTGTCAAGGGTGAAGTTAGAAAGCAGACACCAGAATCCTGTCTTCCAAGAGAGAGATGATGGATGTAGTCAAAACTGTAAGCTCCGAACTGTATTACCAATTCAAACGCATACATGTAGAGAGGGGAAACCAGTACATGGAGAACGGGGGTAGAGGAACTGGAAAATAAGTTAAGCGGCAGGTCTCCAGTCCAGTTCTTGGCTAGGTGACGGAAGGGGGGCCTACGACAGGCCACACACACCTCTCCCTGCTGCAGTCAGTGGAGGGCTTTGCTGCACACTCCCTGTCACTCAGAGCCGCAGGACCCGTTGCCCGGCAATCAGAATCGCGATGCATCCCAGAGCTGCAGTCTCCTGGACCAAAGGAAGAGAAGACCCAGCAGCAGGAAGGACCAGAAATGGCACTTTTCCATTTCCCTGCAAACCTGGAATTTCTTTACAACAAACATCTTAAGGAACAACCAGAGGAAGCATCATAGGATGCATCATATATCATCAGAGCATCATATATCAAATTCCCAGTACTTAGTGGTGGCAGAGATCTGGGACAGGGCTTTCCCAAGCCCGGAGCCACAGGCACTCTTGTCTCAGATGCTTGTAGAGGGCTTACATGGGCAACGACACTCAGCCTGGAAAGCTGGGATAGCATAGCTGTTATCCACCTGTCTTGCTGTCACTATTGCAGGACAGGCCCCAAGAGGGTTGCATTGGTTTATAAACCCTAAATACTCCTTTACTGTCCTTGGGATAAAGCAGAAGCCCTAGAGGTGTGTGGAGGTCGAAGCAAGGGTAGCAAGTCCAACACCTGAGTTCTAATCCAAGGGAGCTCAGCAGAATCAAGAGTATGGCACTAAATTGGTAAGGAAATGTTGAGACTTCAGAAAAGCTCCATGGAAGTACTGTACTGGGTGACCAAGAAGAATGCTAGCTACAAAATGAGGCCACCAGTGACATCTTTTTAGGGAGTTCCCGTGCAAATTCAGTACATGGATCACAGGTATTTGAAATAGAGGAGGAGTGGATTTTCTCTGGGAAAGCCTTTCCTCTAGTCTTCTTCCTACGTCTGACACCTCTGAGCTCCTCCACTGCCCTTATATTTTTGAGGATTATGGTGGCAAGACTGCGAAGTGGGTAACACTGGATGAATGCTTCAGCAGGTTTAATACCGCTGTTGCTTGTAAGGATTATGTGTCCTGTAGTAAGTGATCTGAGGCTATTTAGCTGTCCATCCATGGTGAGTAATCCCCTATATACAGTTCCTAGATGCCACAGATCCTGCCATCTCTTTTTCTCCCATAATATAGATACGATGTTCTTTTCCTTAAATCATTACAATATGAGTGTATAGAGCAACGGTAGGCATAAATGTGTGCTATATAAAATATGTTTATTTGAAATATTAAACAATTCCTAGTATTCCTATGAGGATTCCTAAAATATTTCTTTTTCTAGGAATCAGAAGGGAAAGAGTGCATGGATTTTGCGCAAGTAATTCTGCAAGGAAAGGATGAATCCCCTCCATTTACACTTAGAGTCAGACAGAGTCACCTAGTTGAAGATCTCTGCGTCAGTTAAGCCAAGCTGAAGTCACTGACCTCCGGAAAATATTAGTGGTGCAGGAAAAAGCCTCATTGAATATTTTTACCAATGTGGGAGGGAAACATTTATATAACGTGGCACAGGAAGAGCCTGTGTTTGCAACTATAGTTACCAGCCTAATGGTTTCCAGGATTCCTTGCTTACGCTTCAGAGAAAAGCTATGGGGTGTTTATTGAACACTGGGGTTATGAGTTAACTATTAGTTACCTGTGGCTACAGAAATGCTGCTTAATGAACCATCCCAAAGCACCGTGACTTAAAATAATAATTTTACAGATCTGTAATTCAGCTGAGGGTCTGCTAATCTAAGTTGAACTCATCTGGGTGGCTTTGCAGGTTTTGTCTATACTTGTGTACATGTTTGCAAGTTGGCTAGGGATTGGCTGAGCTAGGCTAGGCCTGGCTGGGGCAGTTTGGCCCTGGGCCCTGGTTCCTACGTTTTCCATCTTCTTCCTGGGACCCGTAAACGTGTTCTCACAGCATTGTCAGAGGTACAAGACAGGAAGCCCAGTCACACGACAAACATTTCTTTAGTCAAAGCAAGTCACATGGCTGAACTCAAGTCAAGGGCTGGCAAAATATACTCAGCCTCTTTAATGAGAGGAACTGCAAAGTCACGCGCAAAAGACCTGGGTCAAGGAGGGGTGAAGAACTGGGGCTGTGAATGCAGTCAGCAAGCAGCAGGTGCAACAGATACTTATCCTACGTTTTGGCTCTCGTTTTAGTCGTAGACTTCCCAGTATATTGGTTCCAATTCTCGGCATCCTTCACTTCACCCTTTGTGGGCACCTGTAGGGTTTTCACTGTGTGGTACCTCAGATCGTTTGCCCACAGAATGACGACCGACTGTGTAGGTGAGGGCTGGCATCTGGCCAGAAGGGAGTGACTTTTCCTGCTATCAGCCGTGAGGGGAAGAGTTAAGTTCTCAGAGCAGAAGTCAGAACCTGAGCGTGGGCCTCAGACAGGAGAGGTATGCTCCCCAGCATGGGACTGTCGTGGAAAACATAGAAACTATTTTATAAGCCAGACTCTCTAGTTGTTGTCTCCCTCTGTACCTATTTTCCTTCAAATCTTGATTATGAGGAAATCAATAGAAAATGATTCTGCCTACAGGAGATGACAAAGAGGTAAGCAGGCAAACTTCAAGACAAATCCAGTCAAAATATAGACTCTGAACAAGGCAAGGTAGTCAAGGCCCTTTATGAGCAGGCCCAGACTGTGGCAAACGCAGACTTGCTAGTGTAGATGGGCAGAAACAGGAAAATCAGAAGCAAGCTTAATTTATCATTGGGATACCTGGATGGAATGAGAGGCAGGCCCTGGGAGGTGGTGGACAGTGGCCCAGGAGTTGGTTGATCAAAGTGCCAGTAAGTAAGATCTTCTCGGCAAACAGAAGAGAAAGAGAACTCTTAGTGAAGCTTGCTGATACTTGTATTAAAAAGATAAAAAGAAACAGACAGAAAGGGAAGGATAGAAGGAGTAGTTAGAGAGGTAGTAGGAAACCCAGGATCGTACTCAACTACAAAGCCCAGAGGTAGGCTTTAGAAAAGAGGGACCTGTTCTTATAGATGCCCACATGAGCATTCTGGGCAGTCAGCTCTGAAGGTTCCTACAAAGGTGTCATGCCCAGGCCGATGGGGAGGGCTGTTGATCTGAAGTCCTAATGAGGGGAGAGGCAGGAGAAACCAAATAATTGTTGACTGGAGCCCAAGTTTTAAAGCCTGAATGATGAGAGGCAGATAAACAAGATAGAAGAATTGAGGAACTTAGTGGCCCAGGGGTTTGAAGCACATCAAAATTTGGTTCAAGACACTGGTCAACATAATCGGAGAATGCTGAGTCTTGCTAGAATCCCACTTCACTTGGTTCACGTAACCGTGGAAGGGACCCATGCACTCACTCTACAGTAATCTGACAGTAAATAGGTTCATGGCATCCGCTGCTCAGAAGCAGATTGAGGGAGAACAGAGTCCAGTTAGGTAAGGAGAGCAGATTCTGGGAATCCTGGTGATGGCAGGTTTGAAACTTTTCCGTAAAGGTCAAGGCATTATATTTTATTTTATTTATTTATTTTTTTTTTTTGCGGTACGCGGGCCTCTCACTGCTGTGGCCTCTCCCGTTGCGGAGCACAGGCTCCGGACGCGCAGGCTCAGCGGCCACCGCTCACGGGCCCAGCCGCTCCGCGGCACGTGGGATCTTCCCGGACCGGGGCGCGAACCCGCGTCCCCTGCATCGGCAGGCGGACTCCCAACCACTGCGCCACCAGGGAAGCCCAACTTTATTTTTTAAGGTTTGAAAAATACTTGTTCTAAGTTAAAAGGCAAACTGTATCCTGTGAGGAAAATACTGGCAACACATATGACAGACAAAGGATTAATATCTCTGACGCATAAACATAGATATAGATATAGATATGGCTATGTGTGTGTGTATATATAAATAATAAAATGAAAATATGCTCAACCTTACTAGTAATCAAGAAAATGCAAATGAAAATGAGATATTTTTCTGCTTACAGATTGACAACTGTTAAAAGTTTCTTATAAAATGTAGAGTTGGCAGCAGATGGGGGGGAAGCATTCTCTTCTCATGTACTGTTAGTGGAAGAGTAAACTGGCTAGGTTTACACCATGTGCTCTGACAGTGTAGAGCAGGGTTTTTCAACCTTGGCAGTACTGACATTTTGGGCTGGATAATTCTTTGTTGCGGAGCACTGACCTGGACATCGTAGGAATGTTTAGCGGCATATGGGGTTGCTACCCACCAGATGCCAGTAGCAAAACTCCCTTCAGTCGTAACAACCAAAGATGTCTCCAGATTTTGCCAAATGTTCCCTGGGGGACAAAACCAGCCTGGTTGAGAATCACTGGTCTAGAGGAAGGGGCTCCTTTCTATCATTTCCACCAAGACGCAGCAGTGTCTGTGTTAGCAGTCGGTCTACCAATCAAACCTTAAACAGAGGTTAATTCCAGGAAGAGGGAGTGGGTAGGTGGAGGAGAAGAAATTTACATGGCATTTTATACATTTCTATGTTGTCCACGACTTTTCCCACTGAACAGTTATTTCTTTTGAAATTTTACAAGAATAATAAATATAATGTTTTAAACCAAATTTTTCATTAGGAATTTGCAAGAAGTTCTAAATGATGAAGCTGATGACATTAAAGAAGTACTCGGCATATGTTTTTCTGTGAGTACTAATAAAAGCCAGATTTTAGTTTAGATTTAATGTTTTTTAAAAATATTTTTATTATAGTGTCTTAAATATGGGATGTGTCTTTTGAAGGGTGTTTTACTTCTGTAAAACTGTAGGACTGGGCTTCCCTGGTGGCGCAGTGGTTGGGAGTCCGCCTGCCGATGCAGGGGACGCGGGTTCGTGCCCCGGTCCGGGAAGATCCCACATGCAGCGGAGCGGCTGGGCCCGTGAGCCGTGGCCGCTGAGCCTGCGCGTCCGGAGCCTGTGCTCCGCAACGGGAGAGGCCACAGCGGTGAGAGGCCCGCGTACCGCAAAAAAAAAAAAACAACTGTAGGACTTTTCCCCCTCTTGCTCCTCATTTGATACGTTATGTCTATATACTCTCAAATAAAGTGAAAAGACAGCAATTATTAAATCAATGTGAACAATATAAAAAACTAAATGGAATGATGTATGCTTAAAGCAATATACAGCATATACTAGGGTATGTCTCTATTTATAGATATATATTTAGAAGACCGAACTACATAAGTACTTAACTAACGCCTAGTTCTTTAAAATTGTATAGGGAAGAATGTACTAGCATGTTTTTGGTGGAAATACCTCAAGCACACCTGCCATCAGGAAACTCATCACGTAGTGGAGAAGACAACCTTTGCAGAAATAATTTTCACATAGTGATGTACTGTGAGAGGGGAGGGAGAGAGGAAGAGTTTTCACATAGTGATGTACTGTGAGAGGGGAGGGAGAGAGGAAGAGAGGACCAACGCTGAGAAAGTCACGCTCATTTTACATTCTGATGAGTGACGGAAGCTGCCAGGTGAAAAGGAAGCCCCGCCTGCCGTGGCCTAACCGTAAGAGAGACGGTGAGGCCAGTGAACTGAGGGTCAGCGAGCCTGGAGGTTCCAACGGAAGTGGAAAGAGGCTCCTGAGTGGGGCAAGGGTCACATCATGGAGGCCTTTTTGATCCTGCTACAGAGGTTTGAAATTTACCCTAAAGGCAATGAGAAGCCTTTGAAAGATTTTAAGCAGAATGACATATTCAGATTAGTGTTTTTAAGATATTGTCCTGTCTGCAGCTGGGGAAATGGGAGCAAAACAAAGCCTTCATCCTTTGGCCATATTCTCGAAGTTTCCTTCTTCTAGCTGACCAGGTGTTTTCATACCCCTGTGTCATACAGGGCTGTGTGCAATGCAGAAGTAATTTACTTTTCTTTCTCAATAGAAATGGTAAAAAGGGCAAAGTAGAGAATAGTTTAGTCACTGGTAAAGTATATTGTTGGCCTTTTTTTTTTTTTTTTGCTTCCCTCAAGGAAAGACTATGTTTCTAAGTATGTTGATTACATTTTCAACACCTCTGTCATGGCAGTTTGTAAGGAATTTCACAGAGGATTTCATAAAGCCTTTGACAAAGAGATACTTAAACATTTCCAGCCTGAAGAACTAATGACAGCAATAATTGGAAATACTGATTATGACTGGAAACAGTTTGAAAAGGGAGGTGATAACTAAAGTGCCTACAATTCTTCCAAACAAGAATTCCTCCTAAAAACCATTTTTCTCCTTTTTTTTTTTTCAAGAATTCAATGTATGGTCCAGGATACTGTAAATCACATCCTACGATACTGATGTTTTGGAATGCTTTCCATAAATTAACTTTGGATGAAAAGAGAAAATTTCTCTGTAAGCATTGCAGTAATAGATGGATCTATAATTATATATCTTTTAAAATATCTTATTTGAGATAAAGTCATTATTAATGGTGTGTCACAAATGTTAATGGCAAAAGCAAGGGTTAGAATCCAGGTTTCCTGCCTTCTAGACCACTGTTCTCTCTCTTACATAAGCCTGTTCCCCATTTTTAAAAAAATGATAGTAATAAAGATATTGCTATTTTACTACCTTGTCTGCACCGACTCTAATACCACCTCCAATTTCAGTTTGTGTCCTCTTCCTTCACTCGAGTTGGCTCCTGATTGAGCCTTTTATCTCACATTCCTACCTTTATTTAATTACCTAAAGTCCTATGGAATTAGGACAATGTCAACTGTCTCAAATGCTATTTTAGAAGTAATAATAATAATAGCAATGACCACTGATGGTGATAATAATAATAACAGCCTTTCTATCGTGTGCCTCCTCTACACCAGGCATTGTACTGATCACTTTATATCTGTTACACCCCTTTATCCTAATAGGGACCTCATGAAGCAGGCACTTTTATTTTTCCCCATTTCAGATACAAGGAAAAAAAGGCTTGAGGCATTTAGTGTCTTGCCTATGTTCAAACAGCTGGTGAGTGTCAGAATGAGAATTTGAACCCAGCAGGTTAATTCAAAGCCCAGGCTCAAGACCACTAAGGTCCGTGTGGTATAAGTATTTCTCTTGGTGGGAACCCTAAGGTTTCCACAGGACAGACTTAATGACTTATTCTCTTGCCTTTTCATCCCATTTCAGTTTTTCCTGCGATATGCATCTTTCTTCTTGCTATTTTTGTTGCTACTGAGGATGTTTGAGGACAACTTTCCCATAAACCTAACCTACTTCTCCACAAGCCCAAACTACCTTTCCAATCTTCTCTCTTAATGGGAAACTTTTGCTTCAGTCCAGTGGTGCTTTTTTTTTTTTTAAATTTATTTTATTTATTTATTTTTGGCTGCGTTGGGTCTTCGTTGCTGCGTGCAGGCTTTCTCTAGTTGTGGCGAGCAGGGGCTACTCTTCGTTGAGGTGCACGGGCTTCTCATTGCGGTAGCTTCTCTTGTTGTGGAGCATGGGCTCTAGGCGCGTGGGCTTCAGTAGTTGTGGCACACGGGCTCAGTAGTTGCGGCTCGTGGGCTCTAGAGTGCAGGCTCAGTAGTCGTGGTGCACGGGCTTAGTTGTTCCGCGGCATGTGGGATCTTCCCGGACCAGGGCTCGAACCTGTGTCCTCTGCATTGGCAGGTGGATTCTTAACCAATGTGCTACCAGGGAAGCCCAGTCCAGTGGTTCTGTTGGCCGTACGTTCAGTGAGTTCACTTACATTTTCCTACCCCTGGCTTTTTTTGGGGCTTTTCCCCCTGCCTAGAATGGTCACCCAGCTCATCTCCTTGAGAGCTGACTAGCCAGCTGTGACCTCTGAAGCTTCCCTGTCACCCCAGCCTGGTGCCTCTCTCCCTGCCTTGAGTTGGCTCCTCGTACTTCCTAGCTGAGCTAAACTAAACTTCCTTGTAGCTTTTGCTGTTATATTTTCAGGTATATAATTCCCCCTCAACTAGATCATGAACTCACTAGATCAAGGACCAAGACCAAATGTCATGATGTTTTTCACTCCACGTGGTCCCATGTAGTTCTCTTTGCACAAGGGGACCCAATACATATTTGTTGAGTGAAGTGACTGATTTCTTCCTTTCCATTTTAAGTTTTGCTCTTCCTATGAACTCTCTTAACCAAAGTTTATTTCTTTTTAGTTTTTCGTACAGGAAATGAAAGGCTGCACGTAAAAGGCATACGGAAAGTGGGAATCCTATTTCGCTGTCCTGAAACTTTCAGTGAGAGAGATTTCTCAAGATCGCTGACGTGTCGTCGTATTCTGGACCCCCTAAATATTCTCCAATGGAAAGAAGGAGGAAGCACTTTGAGTAGCCGTCGACAGCAGCACGGGATTCACGTCACCACGGCCACAGAGTGACCTTTGAGAGGCTCAGATCTCAGGTTCTCTCACCCTTCTGTCCTTCTGTTCTTCTTAGTACAAAGTGTTGACGGACTTTAGTTAGAATAAGTTGACACATGCTGGGATAAACAATAACATGATGAGTCAAGGATAACATTTTTAATGAGTCAACATTTCCTGATACTTAAACTTGCTATGAGAATGCTTGCTTTTTACTGAATTATTTCCTGAACAATAATTATCATTTAAAAATATACTAAATGTTAAAAGCTAACAGATATTTTTAAAAAATTGTACGTCTAATAAACACTGTCTGCAAATATGAAAGACATGCTGAAGTTCAAAAAAAATAAAACTATAAACTAATTCAACATGTTTTTGAGGCACGTAGATATACATTTTTATATTCTGGAATGTCTCCAGAGTTTTGATTTTAGCCAAAAAATCTATTTGAAAAATCTAAATGTTAAGGGATTTATTAATTTAATGAATAATGACTTATGCTCATTGCTGTGTTCCAAGAAGCATTCTAAATGCAGATATCATTATTTTGGTTAAAGGCTAAGCCCAACCAGGAACTCCCATCTAATTATAGTTGGAAAAAAATGAAGAACATGAAATACGTTTTCAGTATCATGGTATAGAATGCATTAAAGGGGAGATTTAAGTATGGTGGAAATGAATTTTGTGGGCCATTTCTATCTCATATTAAATTTTAAAGTGTAAGCTATTCTATAAATGCCTATTGTCATTCCAAACCATACACAGAAGTCTTGTGTCCGTGGTACTTTGGGAAAGGAGACTATGGGGTGAAGTTCATACTGGGGTGCTGATGTGGAAAGAGGGCAGGCATCTGAGGATAGACAGAACAGACATAGAGAATTCACCAAGGACACTAGAATGTGAGGTGGTTAGTAGAAACATAAGCCCCCAGCAAATCCTCATAGTTATTTTGGATATATCTGGTTTCTACAATAAATGGAATGAAGGCCCAGATGTGTTCTATTTGAATTTTAAGGGAAAAGGTAACTTCTAAATCTTAGGGATCCTTAGGCACCTGACTATTGGGTTGTGTTTTTCAGGCCTTTCAACTCCAACATTACTTTTTCTGTGCAAATGGGTGAACTGTACTAAACATTTTAAGAAGAGATAGTACCAATTCTTCATATACTCTTTCAGAAAGTAACGGTAGAGAGAACACTTCCCAGTTAATTCTCTGCTGCCAGCATTACCCTAATACCAAAACCAGATAAAGACATTACAGGAAAAGAAAACTACATGTATCTCTCATATGAACAGATACAAAAATCTTCTACAAGGTTTTAACGTGTCAAACACCCAATAAAATATAAAAAGGATAATACCTTGTGACCAACTGGGATTTAGTCCAGAAATGCATTTGAAAATCCATTATATTTCACTATAACTGAACAAAAAATCACATCATTATCTCAGTAGAGGTAGAATAAAACTGACACAATTCAACAGCCACTCAGGCAGGATGAATACTCTTGGAAAACCAGGGACCTCCTCAACCTGATTACTTCATACTTAATGGTGAAAGACCAAATGCTTTCCTACTAAAATTGGGAACGAGGCCAAGATGTCTGTCATCGCTTCTGTTCAACACTGTACTAGATGTACTAGTCCACACAATAAGGCAAACTAAAAAAAAGAAAGGGCATAATGATTAGAAAGGAAACAGTAAAGCTATCTTATTTATAAATTACATGGGTATCCGTAGGATATCCAAAGGGATCCATACAAAAAAACTACTAGAACTATTAAGTAAATATAGAAAGGTGTCAGGATTCCAGGTCAATATATAAAAATTAATTGCGTTTATATATACTCACGACAATCATACACTGAATTTTTTTAAAGTACCATTTGCAATATCATCAAAAAATAAGAAATACTTAAGGATAAATCTAACAAAATATGTTCGACTGTTCCCTGAAAACTTGAAAATATTGCTGAAAGAGATTAAAGGAGCTTTAAATTAATGGAGAGAGACATGCTCATGGTCAGAAGAATCAATATTATCAGCATGTCAGTTCTTCTGACACTGATCTAATTTAGTGCAATTTCAAAATCCTTGCAGTCTGTTTTGTAGAAATTGATAAACTGATCTTAAAATGTATATGGAAATGCAAAGGACCTAAAATAGCCAAAACAACATTGAAGAAGGACCATGGTGGAACAGTTGATTGAACTGATTTTGAGACTTAATTAGAATCTACAGGAATCAAGGCAGTGTGGTACTGGAGTAAAAATGGACATACAGGACTTCCCTGGTGGTGCAGTGGTTAAGAATCCACCTGCCAATGCAGAGTATATGGGTTCGAGCCCTGGTCTGGGAAGATCCCATATGCCACGGAGCAACTAAACCCGTGCGCCACAACTACTGAGCCTACGCTCTAGAGCCCGCAAACCACAACTACTGAAGCCCGCGCACCTAGAGCCCGAGCTCCTCAAAAAGAGAAGCCACCGCAGTGAGAAGCCCACGCACCACAACGAAGAGTAGCCCCCGCTCGCCGCAACTAGAGAAAGGCCGCACGCAGCAACGAAGACCCAACGCAGCCAAAAATAAATAAATTTAGTTAAAAAAAAAATGGACATACAGATGATGGAGCACAATAAAAAGTCCAGAAGTAAATCGAATCACATATAGCCAACAGTTTTGACAAAGACGCCAAGGCAATTCAGTGAGTAAAGGCAAACTGGAACAGTTGTAAATCCATAAGAAAAAAAAAAACTGAACCTCTTCCCTTACCTCACATCATAAAGAATAATTCCTTTGAAATGTAACAAAGACCTAAAGCTATAAAACTTCTAGAAGATAACATGTAAGAAAATCTTTGTTACCTTGGGTCAAGCAAAGATTTCTTAAGTAAGACAAAAAAGGCATGAACTATGTAAGAGAAAAACAAAAATGGATAAAGAAGAAAAAATGAATAAACTGCATCAAAATTAAAACTTAAGCTCTTCAAATGACATTTTTTCATGTAATTTTGTTATTTTGTTTTAGTTTTATCATAGCTTTTTAAAAAATTGAAGTATAGTTGCTTTACAATATTGTGTTAGTTCAAATGACATTTTTAATAAAATTAAAAGGCAAGCCACAGACTGGTAGGAAACATTTCAAAACATACATCTAATAAAGGACTTTATATGTAACATAAAGAGTTCTATTATAGGGACTTCCTTGATGGTCCAGTGGTTAAGACTCCACGCTCCCAATGCAGGGGGCCCTGGTTTGATCCCTGGTCAGGGGAACTAGATCCCACATGCTGCAACTAAAGATCCTGCAAATTGCAAGGAAGATCCCATGTGCAGCAACTAAGACCCAGCACAGCCAAATAAAATAAATAAATATTTAAAAAGAACTCTGTTATATATATAAAAAACCCTTAGATGATAAGCAATCGAATTAATAAATGGGCAAAAGATGTGAACAGACCACCAAAGAAGAGACAGAGATCAGCACTAATAAGCACCTGAAAAAATGCTAAACATCATTAATCGTTAGGGAAAACTGCGATAAGATAGTACTCTAGACCACCTGAATTGCTAAAATTAAAAAGACTGACCAAACCAAATGTCGGCAAGGATACAGAGGGACTGGAACTCCCATAAACTGCTGGACGGAATGCAAAATAGTATAGCACTTTAGAAAAGTTTGGTAGTTTCTTTTCTTTTTTTTTTTTTTTTTTTTTTTTTTGCGGTACGCGGGCCTCTCACTGTTGTGGCCTCTCCCGTTGGGGAGCACAGGCTCCGGACGCGCAGGCTCAGCGGCCATGGCTCACGGGCCCAGCCGCTC
>NC_041220.1:9248733-9251154 GCF_002837175.3 Physeter macrocephalus
CGGACCCGCGTCCCCTGCATCGGCAGGCGGACTCTCAACCACTGCGCCACCAGGGAAGCCCCTGGTAGTTTCTTAAAATGATATGACACAGCAATTCCATTTTTAGGTATTTACCCCAAAGAAATGAAAACATTTATCCACTCAAAGACTTGTTCACAGTATTCACAGCACTTCTATTCTCTGTGGCCACAAACCGGAAAGGACTGAAAAGCCTGCCTATTGGCAAATGGATAAATTGTGGTATATCCATACAATAGAATACCACTCAATAACAAAGAGGGAACTACTGATGAAACACTACAGGATGAATCTCAAAAGCCTTATGCTAAGTGAAAATAGACACAAAAGACTGCACAAGTTTGAGTCCATTCCTAAGAAACTCTAGAAAAGGCAAAGATTTATTGACAGACAGCAGATCAGTGGTTGCAGGCACCGCAGCGTGGGCCGTGGGACGGCACGAGTTTCACCACGAGGCTGCGGCAGAGCCCCCCAACAGAATGCTTAACAGATTTCAGCTCTCCGGGCCACCATAGTTTCTGGAAATTCTGCACGTTCTCCTGTGTCAGGGCTCCTCCTGGTGGAATTGCAGTGTTTCTTCGAAGGCCATCTGGTCCAGTTCAGGTGGCCACTGCCCGCCCGGGGACACCTTCTCAGCCCTGCCCACCCACCTCTTCACCGGCCAGCGTCCTGTTTACTCTGGCCACAGTCCAAGCCAGTCGTGAGTCATCGAGTTTCCCTTTAACTTTTCTTTTTCGATTCCGCCCCCTTAAAAAAAAAAAAGGCAGTTTCGATTCTCTCTGACACTGCCGGCTCCGCCCCCAAACAGCACATTGAAAGCCCGGCATCGGGGCAGGGGCGGGGTAGGGAAGCTGCGGTTCCTCGACGCCGCCCCCGCGCGTTCCCCTCGTTCCGCCTCCGCACCGCGACGCCGGGGGGCCCGTGGGCGCTCTTGGAGCGGCCGTCTCCCCTCTCCTTGCGTCGCCACAGCTCGGTCTCTTCCGAAGGTCCGGAGAGCGGAGGCACGGCAGTGGAGCCCGGGAAAACGGCGATGGAGCGGAGGCCACGGAGGAGGTCGCGAGGCGGCGGCGCGCGCTTGGCGTCCGGGCTGGTCCCCGCGTCCCGGCCCGCGGAGCCGCGGGGTGCGAACCTCTGGCTCTTCCCCAGCGCCGCCCCGCTCCTCAGCGTGCTGTCTCGGAGGACCGAGGCGACGCGCCAGATGTGCTGCACGCGCGAACGCCTGGCGGTGCTGGAGCGCGGTGGCGCCGGCGTCGAGGTCCACCAGCTGCCGGCGGGGAGCGACGGCGCCAGGAAGCCGAGTGAGTGGGGCGGCGCAGCGCCCGCTCGGCCCTCCCGCCGCGGCTGGGGGTGTGAGTGCGGTGGGCTGCCGGGGTCGGCGCCTGCGGGGACGCTTCTCTGCAGAGTGGCCCGACTTGTGGGTGTGCAGTCCTCCTCTCACCGCGAAGGAGATGCAGGAGGGGACCCAACGCCCGCAGCGGTCCGCGGGGGCCGCAGCGGTCCGCGGGGGCGCGCCAGCCCGGGGGGTTTTCGCGCTTGGCTCGTGCAGCATCCCTGAGCTCTCCCAGCCCAGATCCCGGTGGGCGTGGAGTTGGGCGGGGTGGTGGCGAGGAGTAGTCGGGCCCGTCCGCCGACCGTACGGAGGGCGTGTACCGGCAGCATTTTACCTCTGCCAGCCCTCCTCTGTCGTTGGTTTCTGTTCAAAGTGTGTTTCTCACTGACCCCTTTTTCGGTCCGCTCCTATTTGGAGTCTTTGGAGAACCTCGTTCGCGTTATCTTGTTCTCAGTGACGATGTTTGCAGGCATTTTAAAGAGTACTTTCAGTTGCGCTTCTCCGTGGTAATCTGTAGAGATTAGGTCCGGTGTCCGTAGCTCCGATTCTACAGGTGGGAGGGAAAGCAAATGGCCACACACTTAACTGAAAAATTTGCCCTTCTGTTGAGTGAAGAAAATGATATTTTACTTTTGTTCGTTTTACTTTTAACTTGAGCGGAGTCGAGGATCTTTATTCTGTGGGTCATTCGCATTTCTTTTTGGTGAACTGCCTGTTCATTCATATCTTTGCCTGGCTTTTTAAAAAATTGAGTTGTCATCTTTTTCGTATTTATTTGGAACAGTTTTTGAATATTGAGTTAGAGTAGCCTTTTGTGGGTCATATACGTTGTAAAATTTTCCCCGACTTGCCTTTAGCTAAGGTTATTTTATTGTCTGCTTCATCAGTCCTTTAAGGAGGCTTATGGATTTTGTGTTATGTTAGAAAGTTATTCACAGTCCAATTTTTTTTAAATGTACTCATCTTTATACTAATTTTAAGATTTTACTTTTTTTTTTTTTTTTTTTTTCGGTACGCGGGCCTCTCACTGTTGTGGCCTCTCCCGTTGCGGAGCACAGGCTCCGGGCCGGGGG
>NC_041220.1:9251223-9271209 GCF_002837175.3 Physeter macrocephalus
TGGCTCACGGGCCCAGCCGCTCCGCGGCACGTGGGATCCTCCCGGACCGGGGCACGAACCCGTGTCCCCTGCATCGGCAGGCGGACTCCCAACCACTGCGCCACCGGGGAAGCCCAGATTTTACTTTTAAACCTAAAATTTTTGATACACTTGGAAATTATTTTGACTTAAGGAATGAAGTAGGGGTATCTAGATTGATTTGTTTCTCCAAAATGGCTAGCCGGATGTCCCAATACCTTTTTTTGAATAAATCCTCCTTTTTTTCAACTGATTTGAAATGCTGGGTCTCTAAAAAACTTTAGTCTGTTGGGCCATTTCTTCTTTATTACCAAACTGTTTTGGTTCTCTTAGTATTTTTATTATGAAGTCGTTTGTGCTTTGATATTTTTACATGAATAGATTTTTTTTCGTTAGAACTTTTGAAAACTGAAACAAGGTCCCAAATCTATCCTACTTTTTGTGAACAAATTAAATAAGAGTAAATGGCATAGTGGACAATTTTAAATCTTTAACTTTTAGAAAGGGCTAAATATGCACTAATGCCAATAACAATTCTTTTAACAACATCCTTTTTAAAAATCGTTCCCCCAAACCAAATGTCTCCTTTTAAGAATATAGGCCTAGAATATAGGCCTTGGCTTCTAGATGGAGCGTCAGGAGGGGTTTATTATTGTTATTTGTTTTGTTTTTGGAAAGAGTGTATCTCAGAATACACAATATATTTCCTCTTAAAATGAGTTGTGTTGTCCAAAAATTAAGATATATTTTCTTACAGCCTTTTTCATTTCTAGCTCTTCAAATTTAATTTCTCTTTCTGAACTTCTTAAACAGGAATCTAAAAGCAAACTTTTTCCAGGTGTTTTAAGTGTATTATAATGAAATGAATGATAATAGTGGGTAACAGAATGGTGATCGCTCCTGGTTGGATTTCCTCTGCAGAGTGCATTAAGTTAGAGAAAAAAATGAAGATACATTCCATGGACCAAGGAGTAGAGCACATGCTGATTCTCTCCTCAGATGGAAAACCATTTGAGTACAACTATAGCATAAAACATACAAGGTAAGGAAGGTTTTTTTCTTTTATTAAAAATTCAAAACTCAAAAGGCAATCATAATTTTTGTAGGAAAATGTTACTTTATATGATCCTTGTCGCCTGCTTTATACAGTGACATCTTAAGTAAGTGATGAATTGTGGACAAGTGAATTCTATCAATGAACTATAAATCAATTTATGTCTCCCATAGCATGTACCGTGTGTTGCGTTGGCATTTAAAGGAAATGATTGGTTAGTCCACGTAGCCCCAAACTGGACTTTCACGTTCATTAACTCATTTAACCCTCATAATAATACTATAAGTTAAATTTACAGAAAGAGTTTTCAACCTTGGGAAAAAATGAATTATCATGGAATGAGTTGTGAGATGTTTTACTAGTAGATCATGTGAATTAGAAGTTATTTTCATCTTGTATTATTCCTGCATCATAAAATTATTGTTTGCAAAATTGTCTTAGAATCATCTTACCACAGTTTTGTAATGCCCGTTATTCTCCTTTTAAGCCACTAATTAAAGCATGTTATTATTATAATGATTTTAGATGTGCTGAATGTGAAGCAGTAAATTTAATGTTTTGAGCTTCAATCCTAATTAAATACAGTTAATAATTCTTAGATCAATGTTGTGACTTCCATTATGTGATCAACATAAAACATATTTTCTTTCATCAGGTTTCAGTGCATTTTACAAGAAAAAAATATAATTCAGATCACATGTGGAGATTATCATTCGCTTGCACTCTCAAAAGGTACTTTTCTGGAATATTAATTGTTTCTTAGAGGGAGCAAATGTGTGTGTGTATAGAACTAGTAGAATGTATGTGCTTCACTTTGTAACAGGACAGAAGTATGGTTTTGAATGTGATATGGTCTAGAGCACTGCTAAAGGAGATACAAAATTAGAATTCTTGAACCTATAAAATCTTCAGGTTTTCATAATTAATATTCCTACCTTTTGTTCGGTCAAATGACAAAACTAAAACAATTTGGTAACGAGTTTGATGTCCTTTATTTAAGCGAAAAGAGCCCATGGATTGAGAGTGTATAGGACCTCACAAGCAGTGGAACACTCTTCCTGAGGGGTTTCGGGCAAGGGCGAGTTTTGTAGAGTGTTAGAAGCCTCAACGCGGAAACCAGGCATGATTGGCTAAGGTTGCATGGCTGGCATTTGGAAAGATTAAGGAACAAGGAAGTAAGTGTAGAGCGCAGAGTAGATTTGGTGTTTGGGGATTGGCTGACTGCATATGCTGTGTTTCTGGTCAAGCGGAGCATTTACAGGGGCATGAAAGTTCGGTTTGGTGACGTGGCACCTGGGCTACCTCTTGGGCCTAGAGCTTTATTTCAAAAGTTCCATGTTTTTTTATTTTTCAAATATGAAACAGTGAAAATATTCTGAATAATCAAAATCTCTCTGGAAGCAGGACCAGGCATGGTCCACCCTTTTCCAGAACTTTCTTCCCTTTTCCTAGTGCTCTTCCAGCTCCCATGATAGGAGCTCAGAATCCCTTGGGTCTGCTTTTATGGCCAGTTTGCAGGCCTCTGATGTGTTTTAACATTACCTTTTGAATTCAGAGATTCTCCCCAGCCCTTTATTACTTCCTGTTTCTTATCAGATACCGTAATGGTAGGGAAGGGAAGTAGTGAATATGGAGTATTTCCTGAAGAAACTTGACCTAATTAAGACAGGAAGGCGATAGAGGGGAATTCAGGGTCAAGGAAATTTTTTAAATACGTAGGACAGATAGAAACATAAACTGAATGAAAGCTGGCATTCAAGGGAAGTAAGTAATCAAGTATTTGACCTGTACTGAAGGCCCTGTTAAGGTTTGAGTGTATAAAACTTGTATTGGAAAAAACTGGTTGTTTGAGTTCATCCATTTATGAACAGATCTTTCATTTTGAATATCTACCATGTTGAGGTTGTGAAGATGAGACAGACACACTCTGCCTTCAAGAAGCCCAGGATCTAGGGATGTGGGGCAGAGGGGTTGTTCAGGGTTTATTATTGGTAAATCACAATCTAGGAAGAATGAAAGTTGGGAAAGCAAGAAAGGAACTACTGATCGTCCTCAGTGGTATCATGATATTCCTGGTGGCTGATAGGCATGTGGTATTTACGTTTGAAGGAAAACCTCTGTCTCCCACCAGGTCCTGCTCAGTAAACATTAAATCTCCGATATATATATTTTTTAGACTCCATTAGATACTGTCATCTCTATTAGATAATATCTAAGAACTTTTCTTTAAAAATATGATCCAATATGTATAGGTATAACTGAATCACTTTGCTGTACACCTGAAACTAACACAACATTGTAAATCAACTATACTCCAATGAAAAATTTTAAAATAAATAAATAAAATAAAAATATGTTCCATATATTCAATTAATGGAAGAAGATGCTCACTCTTTCAAAATACTGTGCTGCAGTTTTCAACGTATTTTTAAGGTATTTATTTAGCATCTTAAGGCACTTGGGAGAGGGAAAGAAAGAAAAGTAGTTTTAGGTTTTATCTTCCCAAATGTAGAATGTTTCTATCTTTCATGGGCCCATCCTGTGGGATTTTTAAAATAAGTGTTTCTTGAATTTGATTATAATATATTCAGATAGCTTTATTCTTTGTCCGTTCGGGCTGCTATAACAAAAATAGACGGGGTGGCTTAAACAGCAGAAATTTATTTCTCACGGTTCTGGAGGTAGAAGTCCAAAGTCAGGGTTGCAGCAGGTTCGGTGTCTAGTGAGGGCCAGTTTTCTTACAGGTGGAGAGGGCGAGGGAGCTCTCTGGGGACCCATTTATAAGGACATTAACCCCATTCATGAGTGCCCCCCACCTCACGATCTCATCTAATCCTAGTCACTGCCCAAAGGCCTCACCTCCTAATACCGTCACACTGAGGGTTAGGATTTCAACGTAGGGGTTCTGGGGGGACACAGACATTCAGTTCATAGCACTGCTCTTTGAGGTGAGAGGTAAGTAATTGTAACTGTCATTGCTCAAGAGAAGGTTCTGTTTTTTCTGACCGAGACATGAGAGGATCTGAGCAGTCTTGTCAGTTTGAATGGAAGAGATCGTGAATAGTAAATAGTATGGATAGCACATAATGTTCTAGGGTGATGTCTGCTGCATTTTAAACTTACTAAGACAGCGTTTTCTCTGTTTACGTCAAGGTGGCGTGCTTTTTGCATGGGGACAGAACTTAGACGGCCAGCTTGGAGTCGGAAGAACATTTGCCTCCGTCCCTACACCGCAGATCGTGGAGCACCTCTTAGGAGTCCCCTTGGTTCAGATTTCTGCAGGAGAAGCCCACAGCATGGCCTTATCCATGTCGGGAAACATTTACTCATGGGGAAGAAATGATTGTGGACAGCTGGGCCTGGGCCACACCGACAGTATGGAAACATATTTTCAAGTTCATATTCTAAACAAGTATATATTTTTCATATAAGAGATGAATGTACCACAGACTTCCCTGGCAAAAATGGTTCAGATCCCCACTTTCATTAGCACGGATCCTCCCCGGTTATCTCTCGTCTTCAGGGAAGAATCGGTCTAAAGGACATGAATGCACAGTGTGGAGGTCATGGCTGTAACTGAGACGTGTGTCAGGGCCAAGTGGGAAAAACGGTCAGAGCTTTGGACTGGGGCTCAGAATGCCTGGGCCGTGAGTCCCACTTGAAATTAGCTAACTTCAGGGCCTACCCGAGGCACTTACTCTTCTCCAGGTCTTTCTTTTTCTGTAAAGTGATGAGTTTGGATGAAGTGACCTTCAGGGTACTTGTGCACTTAAATGTCTATTATTACAATTACATTAGGACAAAAGGATACTAAAATTCTATTTAGAAACTCACCTGTCCTAGTCTCATAAGGTATTCATTACATCTGTACACACACACGAAAACATAGCAATTTGCATTATTGAGCTACCTCTGCAAAGCAGATGGCAATATTTCTGATGACCCCAAACACCTTGTTAGAGATTTCAGGTGTGGCAAACTCTGCTGCTTTATTAGTTGTGGTAATGTACACGTTCCCCCCAGAGACTGCATTTCTGCCTCACATGGTCCAATGCTAGTTACTCAGGAGAACCCGTAAGTCAGTGTTAGAAAAATACTCAGAGGAGGAAAAGGAATAAAGGACAGCTGAACTTATTTTTGCTGAATCTCTTAAGTGCTTGGACAAGAAAATAATCGTGAAAGAGAGAAGAGGTAGTGTAAGGGAAGGACAGTGTAGTAGAGACTTTGAAAGAAAAAAAGAAGCTTTATGTTCATTAAAAGGGTAATGCTAGATGGGACTTGGAAATATCAGGTATGCTTCAATGAAGGCTAATCAGGTCAGGTTAAAAAGAGAAGAATGGCTTCCCTGGTGGCGCAGTGGTTGAGAGTCCGCCTGCTGATGCAGGGGACGCGGGTTCGTGCCCCGGTCCGGGAGGATCCCGCATGCCGCGGAGCGGCTGGGCCCGTAAGTTGTGGCCGCTGAGCCTGCGCGTCCAGAGCCTGTGCTCCGCAACGGGAGGGGCCATGGCAGTGAGAGGCCCGCGTACTGGGGAAAAAAAAAAAGAGAGAAGAATGGGCTCTGGGAAGTGAAAGTGACACTTTCACAGGTGGGGGCCCCCAAGTGTGGCCCTTTGATCACTGCCCACCTCTGCTTTTAGACCTAAATGTACCAACACAGAGCCTTTCTTGTCAAAGTATGTTAGGAGCTGTTGTGATGGGCATAGAGGAAGTGGTATGAGTATTTTATCAGTAGGTGGAACTCTAGTGTGAAATTCACCATTTCCTTTGGGTCACTTGAACCCTTCTTTCCCTTGCACAGATAAAGATTCTCCTTCCCTTATTGAAGTGCTGGACAATCAGAAAGTTGAATTTCTCGCTTGTGGTGGCTCTCACACTGCCCTGCTAACAAAGGTGCGTTACCCTTGTCTCTTTGACTGTAATTCCAGGAGAACACTTTGTAGTGGAGAAAGCACTAGAACCTGGAGATGGGGGCAGCTAGTGTTTCGCAGGGAAGAAAGGTCACCACTTCCCACATGTAGGACTGTCCTCATCACTGGGAGGCTTTGCTTTGGTGGTGATTTTATTGATTTTTCATTGACGTCTTTGCATCAGTGAGCGTTTACTTCTGTGTCATATTTCTCTAGAATCTGATATGAAGTTCTCTTTCTTTAGGGTGGGCTGGTGTTTACTTTTGGTGCTGGAAAATATGGGCAACTCGGTCACAATTCAACACAGAATGAGTTAAGACCCTGTTTGGTGACTGGACTCGCGGGGAATAGCGTGACCCAGATAGCCTGTGGGAGGTAAGTTGTAAAGTGTCGATGAGAATGGGTAAGGTGCGCACAGTGAATTTAGACAGGTAGCTTAATAAAACGTCCGTCAGGTTTCTTTGATTGAAGTAAAGGTATCAAACATTTCCAGAGAGGCGAAGATGCTTAATTTTACATTATTAGACAGTCATAATAAATATTTTACTACACATATTTACTTTCATTGATTTTTTTTTTTAATGTGTAAATATATTTACTTTCTGTTGGTCCTTTAGTGAAATACCTTTGTAACTGTTTGAATGCACTTTTATCTTTAAAAAAAAGTTATCATTTATTTGGAAAAAAATGAACAAACGTGAGTTAGAAAGGTTTATCCATTGATATCATCACTCCATCTCTTCATGAACCAAAGGAACATTGTCACCACTTTGGATTTTTCATAACATACATTCCTCCGAGTAGCATGTGTTACAGAAGGAGTCCTCACCTTAGAAATGTCTTACTGCAAACCAGGCAGTACCCTACTAACACAGGAGAATTCACGGAAAGACACAAGACTCACTGAAAGCTATTACACTGATGGTCACTTTTATTACAAGAGGAGGATACAAGTTAGAACCAGTCAAAGGAAGAGATGCGTAAGACGGAATCTAGAATGGGTCCAGATGAGGAGCTTCTGGTGTCCGCCCCCCTTGGAGCCATGGGCCAGGTTACCTCCTCCCAGCCTGATACATGACTGAAGAATATTGCCAACCAGGGAAGCTCACCCAAGTCCAGGGTTGTTATTGGGGTTTCATTGCTTAGTCATGATTGATTGAATTATTGCCCACGTGGTTGAACTCAGCCTCCAGCCTCTGTATACCGAGAGGTTGGGCTTACGTACAGCTGGAGGGGCTTCCATGAGCCACCTGGATAAACTATTAGGTGTGGTGTTAGGGGCGGGCCTACCATGAATAAGAGAGACCCTCCTGTCACTTGGAAAATTCTACAGGGTTTAGACATTACCTCTCAGGAAGTGAGGACAAAGGCCAGACCTCTGAGTAAGGCGAAATTCTTTCCTTATACATCTGTATCCTAGGAGAGGCCATCAAGCAAATCAGTAAGAAAATCAGCATGAGAAAGGTCTTTGGGAAACAGAGCGGTAGCTCAGGGAGGATCACCTGATGCTACCTTCTAGGATGGGGAGGGGAGGGACTCAGATGGCTTCCAGAAGGTGGTGACTCAAGCCAAGGCCTAAAAGAGGAGTAGAAGGCAAGAGGTGGTGCTTCTTCTGACGAAGGGGATGTCATTTGCTAGGGTGCAGCATCACGGCCTTCAGCACACTTAGGGGTTCCAGAATCATCTCAGCCACACATTAGTGGTTTCTTAGTTTCTAGACGGCTCATGTCATCCATTGGAAGTTGGTTAGCTGGTTTCACTGACTGAGTAGCGTAATTTCTTCAGTTTACCAGATTGCTGCATACTCTAATCATTGTGGATAATTGAGAATTGACCGTATGTGCTTTCATTTAATAGGCAGCACACACTTGCCTATGTTCCTGATTTGGGGAAGGTCTTTTCTTTTGGTTCTGGAAAAGAAGGACAACTGGGAAACGGTGGAACACATGATCAGCTGATACCACGTCCCATGAAATTGCCATCAAATGAAGAACTCACATTTGGTAAATTCTTTAGGAGCACGGGATTTGGCATGAATACCTTGGTTGAGAAACGTTCTAAGTGTGTAATGTGGGCAAGAAAAGAAATGTATGCCTGTGAAGGGAGGTTTTCTGAACATTGCTTTCATTTGTTTACTTGTAAACAGCGTAACACAGCCAATCTAATTTATCAAGTCGAAATAACCATTAGTTTTCCCTTAACCCTTCAGGTTAAGATTAATGTGGATTTAAAATGATACAACATAAAATAGACCATATGGGTTCAGAAGCCTATGCAGCCTCTGATTCCAGTTTTCAAGGGACCTATTAATTCCATAGTGATTGTTTTTCTTGCCTGATTAAATTGACTCATAATCATATAAAACCCTCAGAATGACGAGCAGCCAACATATGCCAGGCACTGTAAACTGTGCCTAACTCACCGGTCCTTAAACAGCTCCAGGAGATGTGTGCTCTCAGTCCTCTTTTGCTAGAGGGTGCAGAGACTTGGCGGGCAGAAGGTTAGCCTGTGAAGGGTTGTGGCTGGACACGTGAACTGTGCCCTGTGTAACTTTAGAGCCTTAGCTCTGAAACGTCCCACTGTAGAAGGGCCTCGGAGCCCTTGGGTCACTTGTTTCTGAAAGCTTAGTGGTGACTGGAAGTACCAAAATTCTCTCCGTTCTTCTGGGGAAATGAACAGTCGGGTTATTTCCTTAAGCAGATCAAGTATTATATCTGATTTCTTGTAACCACTTGCATAGGCTTTTGAAGTACTTACATTCTTCACAGCCAGTAGTCGTTGATTAAATCTTGAGTTGTAGAGTAATAAATAGGGTTTTTAGTAAGAGGCGCTGAATTAAACCAGGGAACAGTTAACTAATCAAATATTGGTTTGACTGTGTTGTATATATAAGCATTTATGTTAATTATGTGTATTAAACTGATACCACGTTGGCAACCTTGCGAACCATCTATGTTTGCTAACTAGACTTCACCCTGAAGTAGATATGTATTTCTGCTTTATCGGTAGGAAATGTACTGAGTCTTTGTCTGTCAGAAAGATAAAAGGACTCAGTTTAAGAAGAATCTAAAATTATTTAGGCTAAGTGTGTATATTTGTATCAAATGAGTTTCTAAACTCTTATTTTTTGTAAATCCCTTTCAGAAAGCCGAACCTCAGAAAAGGAATTAATAATGATTGCTGGAGGAGATCAAAGCATTTTGCTTTGGGTGGAAAAAGAGGTAAAAATAGATCTCTAGAAGTTTTATAACTTGGTATTTTAAGCAAAACAGAAGGTTCTAGAATCTAGATTTGGTGAATTCCAAAATCATCAGGTTACTAGGCTGAGTTTGGGGAATGGTTAGACATTATTGATCCTTTATTGTCTAAACTACGTACGTATTTACTCACAAAAGTCAGCAGATTTGCCCTTAGTGTATGTCAAATACGTGTGATTTCCTTAGACTCTGCTTACCTTTCGGGAGGCTCCTTGCCAAGAGCATTTTGGTCAGGGTGCTAGTGAACCAACAGGTTGATATTCTGAAGTGACTTTGCCAGCCATTACTAAAAAAAGACCCGAGGGCTTCCCTGGTGGTGCGGTGGTTGAGGGTCCGCCTGCCGATGCAGGGGACGCGGGTTCGTGCCCCGGTCCGGGAAGATCCCACATGCCGCGGAGCGGCTGGGCCCGTGAGCCGTGGCCGCTGAGCCTGCGCGTCCGGAGCCTGCGCTCCGCAACGGGAGAGGCCACAACAGTGGCCCGCGTACCGCAAAAAAAAAAAAAAAAAAAAAAAAAGACCCGAGGTTTATAGTCTTATGAATAATCAGTCCGTAACCTCCATATCCTACTCCACCAAGGCAAACTGAGTTCCTGCTACTTCTATACCCAGTCCTTTTAGGATCTCTCCACTCAAAGCTGTCTGATGTTCAGTTTAATCTGATCATACCCATATAAAGTGTTCAGTGTTGGGGCATTCAGAGAAACTTACTTTGGATCTAAGCACCCTTGGACAAGAAATTGGCAACCAGGCAAATGATTTATTGTTCCTTGGTAGAATCTTACTTTATGATTTTTGCAGAGCTATGTTATCCATGCTTAGTATTACTCTCTATCCTTAGAACGTGCCTAAGAGTTGGATACCTATTTCTGTGGTCTCTAAGTTACTGTATTTTACTGTTTGGTTTGTTTACAGAATTCCTATGTTAATCTGAGGAGGAAAATTCCTACCTTGAATGAAGGCACTGTAAAGAGATGGATTGCTGACGTGGGGACTAAACAGTGGCAGAATACAAAAAGGTACACCCTAAGTGTCTGTCTGCTCCTATAGCTCTCTAAAGCAGTGTTTCCCCAACTGGTTCTGCACAATACAGAGATGTGAGATTTTGTGGTCCACTAGTGGTCCATTAGTCAGAGATCTGCAGAGAAACAGAACCAATAGGGTGTGTTTGCGGGTGGTGGGGAGAGATTTTAAGGAATTGGCTCATGCAGTTGTAGGGCCTGGCAAGTACAAATCTGTGAGGCAGGACAGCAGGCTGGAGACCCAGGGAAGAGTTGATATTGCAGCTTGAGTCTCAAGGCAGTCTGGAAGCAGAATTCCCTCTTCCTCTGGAGACCTTAGACTTTTTCTCCTAAGGCCTTCAACTGATTGGATGAGGCCCACCCACATCATGGAGGGTAATCTGCTTTTCTCACAGTCTACTGATTTGAATGTTAATCTCATCTAAAAAATACCTTCACAGCAACATCTAGATTAGTGTCTGACCAAATCTCTGGGTACCATGGCCTAGCCAAGGTGACACATACAATTTAGCATGTAAGCTCCATGGGGACGTCTTTCTTTACTGCGGGACTTCTCTGGGCCTTTGATATGTTTAATTGTGACACTGAGCAGGAAATATAGTCTACAGTTTCTCAACCCTCGTTGACTTTAGAGCCTCTTGTTTGTTGAGCTGTTATTCACAGCTGAACAGCTTAGGCAACCTTACTCTCAATGATAGAACTCCTACCAGCTGTACAAATTATACTCATGTATACAGGCATTTCCTTTTAGAGACATTTTTAGGTATGGCTTCCTAATTCTGGAAAGTAGTTATACCAGATAGCTGCATCATGCAGAGCACAAATGGTCAAGAACTATTTGTGCAAGTACTTCTATGACAGAACTGAGCATATATCCCCACCTTTAATTTCTGGTAATTGTTTTTGTTTCTACTCCTTTGGAATAGAAATAAGTAGGGCTTGGAAAGCTGGCTGGGTTGGGAGTGTTTCATTTGTCCAAGGAAATACCCTAGGTCAAGCCTTATCCTCGTCCCCTCTGGATTCTCTGAGTACATATCTTTTTATTTCCCATGTTTGCCTCTGAAATTTTGAGATTTCACAACTGAGACTTTCAGATGCCCATGGCAATATGCAGATAAATTGAGATGGAGGGAGGAGTTTGAAAGGCAATTGATCCTGTCTCCTGCTACAAGGAGGCATATTCTGATTGGTTTTAACCACCATCTTATTCCTAATACAGGGAAATCAGAGAGATATTTTCATCTCCTGCATGTCTGACTGGAAGTTTTTTAAGGGAAAGGTAATATATATAATAAATTTAAAGTTCTGTTGAAAACACTATGTATAGGTGGCATGGTGACTATGTTAATAATCCTGTGTTGTATATTTGAAAGTTGCTAAGAGAATAGATCTTACAAGTTCTCATCACAAGAAAAAAAATTTGTAAGTATGTGTGGTGATGAATATTAACTAGACTTGTGGTGATCATTTCACAATATATGCTATCCATGTATCAGTGCATTATGTTGTACACACCTGAAACTAATATAATGTTATGTGTCAGTTATCTCTCAGTTTAAAAAACTGTGCAAGGTGGTAAAGAAAATGGTTTGAGGGTAAAATAATGATCTATGTCTTTATCTCTTTTTAAAAATTACCTTTTTTTTCCTACAAAAGCACATATATGCTTGCTGTAGAAAATGTCAAAAAAAGACATGAAACAAAAAGAAAATGAAAATCAGCCAAAATTCACCACTTAAGTGTAATAGCTAGTGTTTGTATAAATATCTTTTTTTATGCAAATCTGTTGTTTTACCAAAAATGGTATTGTTTTGTACGTTTCTTCACAGTTAATACATTTGCCCATTTTTCCATTTTATTCAATTTTTATATTATTCAGTATTTCCCCATAACATCAGTTTAATGGTTGCATGGTATTCCATGGGAAGGACATACCTTAATTTATTTGATTACTTCCTTATTGCTACATACTAAGGTTTCTTTGAATTTTTAAGGATTATGAAAGAATGACTTTGTACTTCTTTTCCTAAATATTGGTATAATATTTATTTAAAAGAACTTTTTCTGTTTTCAGACACTAAATATATGTATTATTTCACAAAGAATGGGTCTATTTTTAGACAATATATTCAGTCCGGTATAAATGTAATTCTTGAGTTAAGATAGACATTTCATTAGAAATGTTCTCTTTGATTACTAAAAATTTACTGCTCTGAAACCCCTTTTTTGGTCCCTGCTTATAGTTCATGTAACTGGAAAACAAGAAAAACCTGTACCTTTTTTCTGTGGCTATTTTTTTTTTTGTACTGGGAAATAAATATTTATTGATTACTCATTTAAGATAAGACAATATCTGATGTAAAGTCTGATAGCATATGTATTGTTAATGCAGCCTTGATATTTTTTGACCTTTCAGAAATAATGGTATTTTGTCAGCTATATTTTCAATTGTGTTTGTGTTCAGCCAAATTTTTATAGTTACTGAAAAGGTGAGAAAAAAGTAATTTTATTAAAATGAAGCAAGCTTGAGAAGAAACTTTTCATCTGGATAAATAATCTAATAAAATATTTAATTTTGAAGTGTCCTTTTTCATTTACTTATTCATCCATTTTTCATTTACCTTCCTTCCACAGAATAGCTGGAGAAACGATGTCTATTCATTTGGACTTAAATACAGCAAGGGACACCTTTAAGGAGTTAACCCAAAAGGACTGGATTACTAACATGGTGGTATTCTTCAGATTGTTACTTGGAAAAAGAAAATACGCTGAAATGTTTTTATAAGAACTCAAAATTTCAGAAGAAATATCTTGTTTTCAGATACTCTTTGAGACTCTGTGGCATATACCGATTAAGTTAAACTCAGCTACCATTCAGGAGTTTCCCCACTTAGGGTGAAATAGATGGTATAGTAGGCACTTAGGTTACAAATAATCTAACAAGTTCATCGGCGCCCACACACACATACACGTATATGGACAGGCACTCCCCGAGAGGGAATGTTTTCAATTTAGGGCCTTAGGAAGATGATTAAGATATTTGTTGAGACTGGTACACTAGAATAAGAACAACATTTTGTTTGCAGTCATTTTCAACGTAAGTATAGAAATGAAAACACTTTTTCTGACGTGAATGTCCCCCTCACCAAGGACTGCCTGGTCTGCACTTCCTTTTCTGTAGGTTCTAGAATGTTCTTGTTCTTTCTGGGATTGTTGCTTCTTTGTTTCAGCACTGTTACTACTATCTTTAGGCTTCCCACTTGGAGATGCTTCAGGCATGCTTCCTTTATTAATGCAGCCTTTATTAATTTATTTCCCTGTTCTACTGTCCTGATTGATCTAGGGGTGGTACTGTCTATGTTGTTGTCTCAGTCTGTTTCTTTCTGGGTCTGTGGCTCGTTTTTGCGCGCTCTCTTTCTCTCCCTCGCCCTCCCCCCCCCTTCACTTCTCTTGGCTACCCCCACCCCCATTTGGTCCTTCCTTCTGTCTCTGTGGCTCTTGTTCTTTCCCGCTCTCTGTCTCGTGCATGTTCTCTTCCTGCTCTCAGCTCCCTCACCTGGTCTCTTGCTCTGTCTGTCACACTCAGCATCCGGTATGTTAGCTGCAGGTTCTCTCTCGCACACTCTTTTCTCAAGGGAAGATGGAAAATGTAATTAGGTTAATTTTGGCAGAACCATTGCCCAATTAGGAGTCTGATGTCAAATGGATCCCTAATTATGCACCTTTATCAGGACTCTGCAGCAGTTAGTAGAAAGATCACCAAAAATAGAAAGCCATTTCTGCATCTGTGAAAGGAAGAGGTTGGACCAGTTCATCACTAAGGCTAATGATACCTTAGTTGTGCCGGAACAATATCATATACAGTACAAGCGACATAATCATAGAGCAGTCTCCCATTGTTTCAGATGGGACAGTTGGATCAGAAGACCTGTAATGTTTCTGTTTTGAGATTTCTGTGATATGGACTCACAGACTTGGCCTTCCTTCATTTATTCAGCAAATATTTGAATACTGCTATGCGTAGGGAGCTGTGGTGAGACCCCTGTCTTTAGAGGCTCCTGGTTTAGTGAAGGAGACGGATACCTGTGTGCAGGTGTCAGTTGTCTTCCCTAGTTCCCAACTTAGAACATACTGGGTGTATAATAAATATTTTTAGATGAATGAATTCGTTCATTACGTGGGCAGCGAACGGTCCGCTGGATTTAGAGGGCTCAAAACAAGGTGCCCGGGGGAGGGGAGTTTACCGGGTACCTACAGGGGAGGGACATTCCAGGCAGTCAGGAAGGTGTGCACCAAGGCACAAGACGTGAAACAGTATAACTGGCCTGCGAGCGGTACAGTGGTTCTGAAGGGCTGGGAGGTTTGGGGTTGTGTGGATGATGAGGAGCCCAGAGGAGCCGGGGGGGCACGTGCAGCAGTCAGGTATGCATGACTGAAGGCTGAGCCTCGTGGCGGGAGCCCAACAGAGTGTTTTGATGCGAAAATAGATAATTGTACGATTTTGTGCATTTAGAGGCATCGTTTAGCTAGTATCTCGTAATTTAGTGATGGAGTTTGAGCTTTGGAGTCAGAAAGATCCAGGAGAGATCCTCACTTAGCTCTGTGAGCCTCAGCAGGTTAATCTCCCGAACACGCAGAGTCCGCATTTATGAATCGGGGTTAATAATACCATCTGTGGTATAAAGAAACGACAAGGATAAATGAACTTATGTATGTGAATTGCTTAGCACAGTACCTGACAAATAATAAGAACCCTGTAAACACTAGCTCATCTTCTTAACGGGGTTTTAGGCAAATTATTACCATTATCTGAGCCCACAGAACACATAAGCATTCAGAATTCCATTTGAATTTTTCTTCAACACTTGCATTCTGGATTGGGGAAACTGTAAGAAGATTGGAAGGGCTAGAAACTAGAGTTTGGTGGAGAGAGTCTCTGATGAGACAGGTGATCCTGTGAGAAGGTAACAGGAAACCATGCAGATTCTCATTGTTGCAGTTGCTGCTTTTTGTTTGTTTGTTTTTTATTTTTGTTTTGCTGTGGGAGATTCCGACACATTCTTCCTCTTTAAAAAATGAGGCGTGCTAGTGGAACTGGGGGGAAGAATGTGGACCTTATTGGGAGGGCTGCCTTTTAGTTCTGAGTCCATTGTTCATCCAGTATAATCCTGCACGTGTGGTTTCTCCTTGATCTCCTTCATGAACCCCAGCAGGTGGATGGAGAGGATACTTGTCACACGTTTACACACCTAGGTATTTGGGAAGCTAGATGAGATGGGTTGTGAACATGGGTTTTGATTGCTCCAATTTCATGGTGGGATGAAACTCTGGGTTCCACACTTTATTTTATTACAGTAATTGCACCCAGTTCCCGCTGTGTTCTGAGTGTCTTTTCCTGGATCCTTTTTGACCACAGATAACCACATGTCTCAGGGATACTCTGTTCAAAAATCTTCCATTTCATTCTCCACATCAAGAAGCTTTAGAAATTTTCTTCCTTCTCCCAGAATGTCCTGTGATGCATGATCATAGCAACTGGGAGAGCCTGGTGGTTCCGTTTGCAGAGGCTGTTTATAAAATTCATGACCAGTCGTCAGAGATTCTGGGTAAGATCGATGGTTTACACTTGAAAATACATGACTGTCTTCTCAGTGGAAACACATGCCTAGTGAAGTTACGGCAAAGCTTAGGTGATTGTGACACATTCATGGTTTTTAGTTCCTAGTCCTAACATATTCTGACATGCTGTAATAATTACTGTGTTCCTCCACGACGGATTGCTCTAGTCCCGTTTTAGCGCTCTTGTAATGATACCTGTGTGGCTTGGTCATGAGGTCCTTTGCCCCCCCCACTTTTCATTATGAAGAACTTCATACACAGACGTTGAAAGACTAGTGCAGTGAATCCCAGAGACTCTACCTGAGAGTCAGCAGTCAGCATGTTGCTGTGTGTGTACAGATTACATTTTATTTTTGCTGAACTATTTGAAAGTGAGTTGCAGATACCAGGACATTTTACCCATGATATTTCAGCATGCATCTCCTAAGGATATGGAATCCTGTATTACCTCAACATTGTTATCACAGCTAATAAGATTAGCCGTGATTCCATAATATTACCTCACATCTAGGCCATTTTCAGATTTCTGCACTTGTCCCGAAAAGTATTTTACAGGCTTTTTTTTTTTTTAAGAGCGTGGGTCAGCAGTCCTGTACAGTGTCTCACATCTAGATTTGTCTGATTGTTTCCTCCTGTCCCTGTATTTCCAGTACACTGGAAATTAGGTCGAGGGGCTTGATTATATTCTAATGAGGTTTTTGACACAAATAGCATATTCAGCCCAAGGAAGTCCATTCTTTCTTATATTTTGTCACATTGTAAGCGATGAAAAGCTGGTTTAAAGCATTTTTCTTTTAT
This sequence comes from Physeter macrocephalus, assembly GCF_002837175.3. Classification (NCBI taxonomy): domain Eukaryota; kingdom Metazoa; phylum Chordata; class Mammalia; order Artiodactyla; family Physeteridae; genus Physeter; species Physeter macrocephalus. The sequence continues at coordinate 9,267,896 of NC_041220.1, forward strand.
ACAGTGCCAAAAGATGGTTTTTAAGAGTTAAAAACTTGGGCTTCCCTGGTGGCGCAGCGGTTGGGAGTCCGCCTGCCGATGCAGGGGGCGCGGGTTCGTGCCCCGGTCCGGGGGGATCCCGCGTGCCGCGGAGCGCCTGGGCCCGTGCGCCATGGCCGCTGAGCCTGCACGTCCGGAGCCTGTGCTCCGTGGCGGGAGAGGCCATGGCAGTGAGAGGCCCGCATACCGCAAAAAAAAAAAAAAAAAAAGAGTTAAAAACTCGTGCTGAGAGCGCAAAATAGAGTCTTGTAATCACAAATAGTTCTTAATCTGGTTTTTAATACTGTATGCTATTTCATCTGGGCAAAAAATGGGACTAATTAATTTTGTCTAGTTTCCCCCCACCAACAAATTAATTAGATCAAATTTGTGGTTCTCTTACTGTCAAGGCATTTTTTTGAGAACATTAAATTCTACACTTTCAATTCTGATTGTATTTACTGAAAAATTTATTACAAATGTCTTTATAACTACAATATATATGAAACTATTCTACCAGTTTCAGAAAATATTGACTACTTTTTACCTTTAAGAATCCAAGAAATATCACGTGCTGACCGTTACTTACCTTCGTATCCCTCAGAGAAATACTGGGCATCTCTGCAAGAATCTGCTTTCATCAGACTGGTCCAGATGTTTAAAACAGCTGTCATTGCTCAACTGAATTATTGGACTGGAACTACTGAGAATAACTATCACATTAAAACTCTCCTAGAAATGTTGAAAAAGCTGCACAGGGTAAGTGCTGTTTTAGAAACCCATATATCTTTATTTTGCAATAAAGATTCCCTTGGTTTCACCTGGCTTGAAACTTAAGCAGACTCTTACGGAACGTGAGGCTGATACTCTGCTATTTTTCAAGTGTTGTTTTTTGTGAATCAAGTCATGCACGTAAAGGGGTGTGTCTCGTATCCACGTACAGTTTAAAGAAAAGTAGTAAAACAGACGTCAGTGCAACTACCACCCATGTTAAAAAAGAAAACATTCCTAGTGCTTTAGAAATGCCTGTGTGTCTCTCACAGATTGTACCCCCTCACCTCCCAAAGGTAGCCAGGATCCTGGATTTTCAGTTAGTCATTCACTTACTCTTCTTTATCGTTTTATAACCATAAGTATCTCTTGACACTATGCTGTTTAATTTTGCTGTTTCCAAAATTTCATATGAATCGCATACATGCTGCTTACACAACGTTTTGTTTTTTTAGACTCATCCAGATTAATACTTACGTCTGTACTTCATTTTCACTTCTGTATCATAGTGCATAGTGAGACTCTACCAGAATTATCCATTCCAGTGTTGATGGATATACAGTATGTGCTGTTTGCAATTCTTTTTTGCGGGGGAGGGTTCCTCTATGAGAAAACATGCTACTGTCAACATTTTTGTACTTATCTCTTGGTGTCCATGTGTCAAGAGTTAGTTTTTGGTTTCCTTCCCTAATTCTGGAATTGATAGGTTGGAGGATATGCCTGTGTTGTTCTTCATGAGTAGTGACAAACTGTCTTCCAAAGTGGTTGGACCAATTTAAATCCTCTCCAGGAAATGATGAGAATTCTGTTGCGCCACGTCTGACTTTAAAATTTGGAAAATATTTTTAGTGCCGTATTGAAATCGTGCCAGATTATGACTTTATTGATTGATTGCTGAGTTGGGTGTTTGTTGCTGTGCGCGGGCTTTCTCTAGTCGCAGCGAAAAGGGGCCGCCCTTCGCCGCGGTGCGCGGGGTTCTCACTGCGGTGGCTTCTCTTGTTGCAGAGCACGGGCTCCAGGCGCGCGGGCTCAGTAGTTGTGGCTCGTGGGCTCAGTAGTTGTGGCTCGCGGGCTCGAGAGCGCAGGCTCAGTAGTTGTGGCGCACGGGCTTAGCTGCTCTGCGGCCTGTGGGATCTTCCCGGACCAGGGATCGAACCCGTGTCCCCTGCATCGGCAGGTGGATTCTTAACCACTGCGCCACCAGGGAAGCCCCAAATTATGATTTTAATTGTATTTCCCTGGTTCTAATGCGTTAGAGCATATTTTCATGTTTATAATTGCAGTTCTTGTTTCCTTTTCTATAAAATACCTGTCCTGGGCTTCCCTGGTGGCGCAGTGGTTGCGCGTCTGCCTGCCGATACAAGGGAACCGGGTTCGCGCCCCGGTCTGGGAGGATCCCACGTGCCGCGGAGCGGCTGGGCCCGTGAGCCATGGCCGCTGAGCCTGCGCGTCCGGACCCTGTGCTCCGCAACGGGAGGGGCCACAGCGGAGAGAGGCCCGCATACCACACACACACAAAAAAAAAAATAAAATAAAATAAAATAAAATAAAATACCTGTCTTTTTGCTCAATTTAAATGTATTATTTAATTTTTTCTTATTGATTATAGGAGTACTTTTTAGTTTGGATACTAGTCCTTTGTCAGTTATATGTGTTGCAAATATCAAGCCCCAGTTTGTAGTTTGTCTTGGTGATTTTTGATGAACTCACTTTTTTTTTTAACTTGTTGGCCACACCCCTCAGCATGTGGGATCTTAGTGCCCCGACCAGGGGTTGAACTTGTGCCCCCTGCGTTGGCAGCGGGGAGTCTTAACCCCTGGACCGCCAGGGAAGTCCAAAACTCATGTTCTTAATTTTAATGTAGATAAAATTTGGGGACCTCCCTGGCGGTCCAGGGGTTAAGACTCCCCGCTGCCAATGCAGGGAGCATGGGTTCGATCCCCAGTCAGGGAACTAAGATCGTGCAGGCCACATAGCGTGGCCAAAAAAAAAAAAATTTGTCAGTCTATTCCTTTATGATCTTTACTCCATGTGTTTTGTTTTAAACTTTTTTTTCCTTCAAGGTTTTATGCTCTTTTTTTTTTTTTTTTTTTTTTTTTTGCATCAGCAGGCAGACGCGCAACCACTGCGCCACCAGGGAAGCCCAAGGTTTTAAATTATTAGCTGGATTAGGGATCAGGAGGGCTTCTTTTTGGAAAAGACCAGATGGTAAATATTTTAGGCATTTGTGAGACTTTACAAAATAAGCAGAGGGCCTGATTTGGCATCGAGGGCTTCTCTAGATAGTCTTGTAACAAAGCTGATAGCTGGGACCAGAGGAGGAGTACAAACAGAGGCTCATATACCATATGTCTAATGTTTAAAAGGTTAGAAATCTAACTAACAACGTGTTGAATGAAATAAAATATACTCTATCTTCCCACCTTGACAAATAAACCTTCTTTTTTTTTTTTTTTTTTTTTTTGCGTTACGCGGGCCTCTCACTGCTGTGGCCTCTCCCGTTGCGGAGCACAGGCTCCGCGGCC
>NC_041220.1:9276787-9298339 GCF_002837175.3 Physeter macrocephalus
CGTTACGCGGGCCTCTCACTGCTGTGGCCTCTCCCGTTGCGGAGCACAGGCTCAGCGGCCACGGCTCACGGGCCCAGCCGCTCCGCGGCATTTGGGATCTTCCCGGACCGGGGCACGAACCCGTGTCCCCTGTATCGGCAGGCGGACTCTCAACCACTGCGCCACCAGGGAAGCCCAATAAACCTTCTTAATGACAGGGGAAGCCAGGTTTGAATTTCGAAACCTTGGCTCCTTACAGAGTTCTGCGGCGAAAGGGGAGGCTCCGACGGACCCTCCCCGCTCCCACCCCAGGTCCTCTGCGCTTCTCTTCCTTCCTTGGTTTTCTCCCACACCAGGGCTGTCACGTGGCCGTGTGTGGTCACCTCAGCCCGTGTCTCTGTGTTCCATCTCACGTCCCACAATAGCCATTCCTTAGCCAACCCTGGGGCCCTGGAGCCTTGGGGTGTGTCACCTGTGACGCTTCCACTCCCCAGAGGGCAAGTGGAGGGAGAAACCTGTGTAGCTCCTGGGGCTGGCTTGGAGCCATTTGGGCAGGGACTTGCGGGTCTTGGGTTCTGGAGCTCAGTCTAGATGGGGATGTGTGATGAGTGGGCTGCATATAGACAGGCCCCGTTGACCCTGCAGACCCCCTGTGGGAAGGGGCTTGGCTGGAGGAAGCCCAGAGCTAAGCCCCTTAAATCAGAGGCCCAGGGCAGAGTCACTCCTGCCAAGGTCTAAAGGGAGTCTTGAGGTTAGCTTTGCCTTTCACACTTTGGTGTTTAATCCAACTGAAGATTTATTTTTATTATTTTCCATATGAAAACAATTACCTAGCACCACTTAACTGAAATTCTGTCCTTTCTGCACTGATAGGTAATGTGAACTGTCATTAAACAAGTTTCTGTGTGCGGGGTTCACCTACAGGCTCTCTTCTGTACTGTTAGTCATTTTATGTGGCTCTATATTGTTTATACTTGCTAAAAGAAATACTCCTGTCTTGTTCTTAAAGCGAATCTTGGATATTTTTGGCATTTGGTTCTTCCCTGTAAATTTTGGAATTGGCTTTTCAGGTTCTATACACACACACACACAGATCTTACTGGGAATTTGACTGAAATTGCATTTAATCTGTATTTCACTTTGGGGAGAATTGACATCTTTACTGTTGTGAATCTTCATGGTATCTATTTCTTCTACTTATTAGACTATCTTTTAAATTTTTCAATGAGTTTTTGTTATTTTACTATGAAAGTCTTAGATACCTTTAGTCAGATCTATTCCAGGGTATTTAACTTTTTTTTTTTGGTAAATGGTACCTTTTAAAAACTGTATTATCTGTTGTTGGTTTAACAGCAGATAAATGCATTGATTATAGGAATGCATTGTAGGAATGCATTGATTTTTGAATATCGATTTTTTTTCTTTTTTCTTTTTTTTTTCTTTGGCCGCACTGTGCAGCATGTGGGATCTTAGTTCCCCGCCCAGGGATCGAACCCGGGCCCCATGCAGTGGAAGCTCGGAGTCTTAAACCACTGGACCGCCAGGGAAGTCCCTGAATATTGATTTTTTTAATAGCCAGTGAATTTGCTAAATTCTTGCATTATATCTAGTAATTTAACTGTAGATACTTTTGCATTTTCTGTGCAGACAATCATATCTTTGAAAAAAATAATGTTTTTTTCTTCCCAATTCTTATGCATTTTATTATTTTCCTTTGCCTTGTTGCACTGGCTAGGCCTTCCTATCCCTAGTTGTTCAACAGGAATGTTGAATAGAAGTCACAGTGATAGTAGGTGCCTAATCTTGTTGGTGATTTTAAAGGAAAATTCTGAATATCACTATTAAATAACATTTTTACTATGGGGTTCTGGAAAATAATCTTTCTAGGTAAAAGGATGTTCCCTCCATTTCTAAGTTGTTACACGTTTTAATTCAAAACAAGTATTGACTCTCTCCTCCTGAAATTCTACTTATTTTGTATGTTAGATCTTCTCGCTCTGTCATCCATGTTTCTTAATCGTCCTGTCATAATTTCCACCTGTTTGTCTCTTTGTACCCCATTCTGGATGATTTCTTCAGCCCTATCTTCCTGTTCATGAATTCGCTTTTCACTGATTTTTGTCTGCTATTAAAACTGTCTTTTGAGTTTTATTTCTAGTAGTATGTTTTTCACTTCTGGAAGTTCTCATTGGTTCTTTAATTTTTTTTTCTTGGCCATTATTTATAATTTCTGGGTATCTGAAGTCTTTGCAGGTCAGTTTTTGCTGTCTTTAGTTTCTGCTGAATCTTCCTCATAGCTCCTTCATCATCATGTATTTTGTGACTGCGTGTGTGTGTGCGCGCGTGTGTGCGTGTGTGTGTGCGCGCGCGCACATTTCCCTTGGAACTTTTATCTTTTGGAATTCTTTGAGGGCTGGGTCTTTTCAGGGAGAATTTGCTTCTGCCAGGCTCCTGGCGACACCAGCAGTTTGGTACTATTAAATTAGTCTTTAAAGATTAGCATTGAATATAAAGATTGAAATTTTGGCTTGAGGCTTTTTAGATCTCCAGGTGGTATGAATCTGGTGTGTGAATTTTCAGGAGAGTGCTTTTGGAATGACAGATTCTGTAGGTGACCTTTTTCCCCCAATGCCAGCACCATTTTTTTTTAATTAAAAAATTTTAAACTTATTTATTGAAGTATAGTTGACTTATATTAGTTTCAGGTGTACAGCATAGTGATTTGATACCTCTATAGATTACATGCCATACAAAGTTATAAAATATTGACTATTTTCCCCGTCTGCATTACACCCCTGTGACTTGTGTATTTTATGTATTTTATTATTTTTTTTATTGCAGTATAGTTGACTTATATTAGTTTCAGGTGTACAGCATAGTGATTTGATATCTCTATAGATTACACACCATACAAAGTTACTATAAAATATTGACTATTTTCCCTGTGTACCTTACACCCCTGTGACTTATGTATCTTATTTTATTTTATTTTTTTAATTGAAGTATAGTTGATTTACAATGTTGCGCCAGTCTCAAATGAACTTATCTACAAAACAGAAACAGACTCACAGACGTAGAGGACAGACTTGTGGTTGCCAAGGGGGAGAGGGAGGGGGCGAGAGATGGAGTGGGAGTTCTGGTAGATGCAAACTGTTAACATCCAGCGCCATTTCAACTACAGTTTGCCTCATGGTCTTGGAGTCAAGGTGGGGATGGGTTGATGCAGGAGTGGAGGAAAGAGCTTGTTCATTTCTAGGTTACCCTGGTTCACTCTAATGGTAGCCCTTTTGGGTCCCAGATTTATAAAGCAAGGGTCCCTAATTTGAACAGAGTCTGGGCTTTGTCTCCTTTTCTCAAAGTCTCAGCCATTGAAACTGAAGTTCAGGTTCACCAGGTTTGACAGATACCCTCAAGGGAAATGCCACCTTCCCTTAGGTTTTGACCTGATTATTCCATCCAAAAATGTTGGTTTACAGTTTATCCTGTATTTATGGTTGTTTTCAGTGAATCAAAGTGCTGAAAAAAACAGTCTGCCCTACTGCTGAAAAGTGATGCCTGTTCTTGGCTGTTTTTAAAAGTTTTATATAAAAGTGAAAGATCAATCCAAAAAATAATTCCAGGTCTTGAAGAATTGAGCAGTTTACTGAAGAGCTCAGGGAAAGTGTATTGTAATGAGCTTGCCACTTACAAAGGGAATTCCTAGAAATACTGAGGCAGCAACAGAAGAAATCTTGAAGGGATCCTGCTTTGTCCTTTGACTCTAACAGGCAACATGAGAACGTTTGTCAAGCTCCCCGCACACACACCTCCCGAAGAATCCACGAAGACGACGCACCCTCTTTCTCCATGACTCTGAGGCTGCTGAGGCTCTTGACAGTGCAAGGCTGAGATCAGCAGGGTCCTGAGGATCCTAGTCATAGGGATGAAACAGCATCCCCGTGCAGTGGCACCGGTCGGGGAACTAAGATCCCGCAAGCTGTGCGGTGCGGCAACCGCCCCCCGCAAAAAAAGAGAAAGAAAGAACATGACGTGAAGTATTGGGCCCCAGAGTAGTTTGGATTCATATTACACTGTATTTTTCTTTGCACTTGAGTTTCTTTAAAACTTTTTTATGGATTAAAAGTAACTAGAAGTTTTTCATCATACCATCAATTTCTACTATTAAATCTTAGGTATTCTTTATATGCTCCTGAAAGTTTGGGGCTTTGGCAGTGGGGGAATTGGATAGAACTTAATTCTGGTCATCAAAAGTATGTTTAACTTGCTGTTTAGTCTGATAATCTAATTTATAGCCATTAAGCAAAATTGTCTTTATGTAAAGAACTTTCTCACAGGTGGTATTTTTATTTAAGGTAAACCAGACTAAATGTCAGCTGCCTGAAAATATCTTCAAAGTAAATGAACTCACACGCTTGCTTGATTTTTCTCAAGATGCATACAGAAGGACCATCTGGAAAATGAACGCAGTAAGTATGGCATATTTAAAGAGGGTATTGATCGTCGGTAAGTTAATACAGGCACTCGTGCTATAACTTTGTACGAATTTCCAAAACTTCCTGTACTCTGCGAAATTGCCCAATAGAAATAGCAGGGCTTATGGGAAAAGCAAGGCAGACCCCTCAAAACCAATGCAGTTTTGTAGCCAGAACACTGACAGAAAAGTGCTTCCTACCTGGGGAGATAGCTCAGATCAACCAGGCAAGCAGCTTGTGGACAGTGCCTCGAGAAGATGAAAAATGCACAAAAACCGAAGGGTAGAAATCTCTCCACACCCTGATTAGAGGACCGGTGGTACTGAGATAACACCTGTGGGAGTGGAGCTTTGCTCTTAAGGTAGGTATAGGTATAGGAGGCTCGGTGACTCACCAGGAGCCAGCAGGATAGGGCTGTAACTTTGGGGAGGGTTCCCTGGGTGTAAGCACTCCTTTTTCATTTTCTTAAAATAAAGCTGAAGGGCTCTTGCCACCAGTTCAGCAGCTAATCTGAGATTTTTTTCTCCTTTTCTCTGAAGGTTCTAATTCTACTCCTAGCACATCATCCTTTGCCTGGGAACAATCTTGTCTGAGCTAACCAGCTGTCTACATTCTGTCACTCCCCTGCTTACCAAATGCATCTGAACTAATTTCACGTTTCAGAGGCGCAGGTAGCAGCAGAACAGACTCTGGGAAAATGTCCAGAGTTTATAACTAATGGTGAAATTAAATGAGTACTGAAAATACTAGGTTTATATACCTTTCATTGATATATATAAAACATTTTCTTAGATCTGGGCACTACTGACCAGCATTTTGGATTGCTTTGGCTGTAAGTGCTGAGACCTGAAACCATCGGGCCTTTAAGGCTAAGAAGTAAGGCGTAAGATTTCTCTGTCCTTTCATTTATCAAAATTGTTGTCATTTCCATTTTTAGGACACTTCAATGGACATCCACTATCCTGTCATATTCAGCCATTTTCCATTTATCTTTAATATTCTGTCAAAAATTAAACTACTGAATGCAGACTCGCTTTTAAAAATAAAGGTATGCATGCCTATTTCTTTGTTTTCATTAGCAAATCAAATGATGAGTACCTTTTCCAGTGTATAATAGAGGAGTGACAAGGGAGCCACCCACTGGTGAAACCAGTGGTGGTCATAGCATTTAAGAAGCTCATACTCTAATGAAGAAGGCTAGAGAGACTGTCACAATTTGAGTTGGGTTGGCCTTGAGGCATATTGGGGCCGCAGTAGCAAAGGACAGAGCCTGGGCCTAGCCGTAGGGCTTTTGCCTTGAGGTTGGCGCCGGCAGTCTTCTGAATGGTACTCAAAGACGCACGGCAGACGTGGGCTTGATTGGGATTAGGCAAATCTCTCGTCTGAGTTTTCCTCCTAGAAAAGGATAATTTTAGAGAGGTCTTTCATCCTGCACTTTTCCTGCAGCAGGCTTCTTTTCTGAACGTCTGAACTTCTCTTCTGATGAGAACACTAGGTTCCAGCTCACTGCTTCGGGCTCACCAGCCAGTCTCTTAGCCTGTGGACGACAGTTAGTCGCTCCCAGAAGTGTTCATAATTGTGTTCACGGGATACCGCGGTCCAGAGGAGCCCGCGGCTGGTCACGTTCCCGCTCGCCCACCTCAGCCCCACGGAGCTTTTCATTTCCTGTGTCTCATGTATCTTCTGCTCACTGCGGGGTGAATCCTGAATAGATAGCCTGTCTCCAGGGGTGTATACAGGGCTCTTTTCGTAAATGTTTGTGACACGCGCGTATAATAAACTGAACCCGTTTATTCTACTTCGTAAATTTCCACGTAGAGCAAACGGTGAAATGGAGTGAAACGTTTTTCTTTTCCCAGGAGAAGAAATGGCGAGCTTTTTTGCGGTTGGCTGGCATTGTGGATCAAGAAGAGTCTGAATTGGCTTTACCGCCCACCTTTAATCTAACAGTCAGGAGGAGTCACTTGATTGAGGATGTTTTGAATCAGCTGAATCAGTTTGAGAATGAAGATCTGAGGAGGGAGTTACTGGTAAAGTATAATTCGTACTTAATGTTTTTGCTGCTAAGACAGAAAACATACAGGAATGTAATAACAGGCCTTACAGAGAGGGAATTATCTCCCTTTTCCGCTGGGCTTACGTGTATTGGAGTCCCCCTAGTTTTCCCCAGTTACCTGTGAATTCCAGGTGAGAGCTGTCAGTACAGTCTGGCTAAGGAGCAGCAGGTGAAATCGTCCTGCCCCCAGGACTATCTACCTGATCAGGTAGATAGCCCAGTACTAGCCCCAAGAGGTCCATTCCCGCATGAGGCTTGACCAAGCCTGGCTGGTCATCACGTTGTGAAGGTTCCAGTGACATGGGGTTGACCCAGAGGAGAACTGAGAGTTTGCTTCTGCTCTCCTGCAGGAACCCAGATTGCTCTGTGGAAGAGAGAACATTCTCTTTATTGGCTACATAGTTTTTTGAGGGTATAATTGTAGATATTACCATGTCCTGAATATTCATTAATAATGATCTTTGGTTTAGCTACTATATAACTTGTCTTACTCATAGATATTTGACACAGAATAATAATGACTAGAAGATCTAATGAATGTTTTCCTTATGCCAGGAACTACTGTAAAAGCTTTACACTTGTGTAACCCTTTGAACCACACTGTGTAGAAGGTTCTGTTTTTCCCTCCTTTTACAGATGGGGAAACTGAGGTGCAGAACCATGAGGTAACTTATCCCAGGGTGACACAACTGATAAGTATCAGAGCCAGGATTTCAGCCCCACCATCAGGCTCTAGACTTTCCAATTAATCAAGACAAGTCAGGATTTTCCTGATAATATTTATTAGAGTGTTTTTGATTGGAGGCGTTAGTTTATCACTTGTCCTAGACAGATTAAAGCATGATTGACTTGACCAAAGCTCAAGATACTATTTTAAAAGTATGGAGTTTGCAGTTAGAGTTGGCATTTCTGTGTATTTTTGCACATAGATAATTTTTAAAAATCTATTGAAATCATTATGATTCTAAACTGTGTCAGCCAGCCAGTCCACTCAGTTATTTTAGTTCCACTTTTATATTTCATTCATCCATTTAAAAAATGTAGGTAACATTTGGTAAGCAGCTACTATTTTCCAGACTGTGTGAGACATTTTACCTGTGTTATCCCATTTAATCTCTCTGATGATCTCGTGGAAAAGCACACTTTATGAGGTTAAGGGGCTTGCTCATATAAAGGGGCAGGGTAAAAGAAAGGATAGAAGTGCCAGCATAGAGCCACAGGGATTTCTGGTATTAAAGCAGCACGAAAAAGCAGAGAGAAATGAAAGCTTAAATAGTGCTTCATAAGAGAAAGCAAGGGAGAAAAGAGTGTGAAGAAAGAGGAGGTGGCCAGAAGTGTAAAATGAGTGGGAGAGATCAAGATGAGGCATGAGAAACTCAAGTCCTTGGAATTGGGGATTCACAGATTCTTGGTCCTCTTGGAGAGAAGCATTTAAGTAGAGAAATGGGTTTAGAATGGTGTACATTAATCTCCAAAATTTGGCAACCTAGAGTAGAGGAAGCCAGTATTGTCTGTACCGGAAACAATGGTGTTGAGATTTTTTTTCTTTTAAGGATAAGGGAGACCTTAACATACTTATAAACTGAAGTGAAGGATTCCAAGAAGGAAAGGCAGAAGGGAACAGAGCAAGTAATTGAAGGAGCAAAGATGGGTTATAATAGAATCATCTTGAGGAGGGATTGGTGTCAACAGGTGGGATGCTGCCTCCTTATGGAATCAACAGCCAAGCCAATAAATACGTGTGCTCTGGTTTTTCAGTTTTTTTTGAAAATTCTGATATTTATGATTTCTTTATGTTTATTTTCATTGTACTTAGTGTACCTGATAATTGTAAAAATGATGCCAGTTGAGGTCAGTTTAGTGGTAAAGACTTCAGGCTCTCAGGTTTGTCACCCATAGGATTAAGTCTCAGCAGCTGGGGACTTCCCTGGTGGCGCAGTGGTTAAGAATCCGCCTGCCGATGCAGGGGACACGGGTTCAAGCCCTGGTGCAGGAAGATCCCACATGCCGCGGAGCAACTAAGCCCGCGAGCCACAGCTACTGAGCCTGCGTTCTAGAGCCCATGCTCCGCAACAAGAGACGGCACTGTGATGAGAAGCCCGCGCACCGCAACGAAGAGTAGCCCCCGCCCGCCGCAGCTAGAGAAAGCCCGCGCGCAGCAACGAAGACCCAACACAGCCGAAAATAAAAAAATTTATATTAAAAAAAAAAGTCTTAGCAGTTGTATAACCTTGGGAAAGTTATTTAAATTCTTGAAGCCTCATTAGCCTCCTAGAATTAGTAAGAAAATTCAATACGCTAACACAAGTAATTTGCTTACCCCAGTACCTCCCAAACACTTGGGTCCACAAATAGTTATTAAACGAGATTTAATACATAGCAATACAGAGCTCTGCAAGTGATGCATTATTTGCTCTGTTTCTTTAGGTTTCATTTAGTGGAGAAATTGGATATGACTTTGGAGGAGTCAGAGCAGAGTTTTTCCATTGTCTCTTTGAAGAAATGACCCGGCCAGAATATGGGATGTTCACATATCCTGAAGAGGCTTCCTACATGTGGTTTCCTGTCAAGGTAAGTCCTCTTTTCTTGGTGCAGGTATTTCCTGAGAGAAGAGGTATGGGGATATACCATAGAAAATTAGGTTGTCTAGACTGTTGTATTTTAGGAGAGGAATTATTGATGTAATTATGGAGATAACTTTTAATTCTAAAAAGGTGATTATTTTCTCTAAAATGGGGGTCCTCTTTCCCTGGGTTCCCAAGTCCACACAAGAGAATTTAAGCAATATATATGTATTGACCATTTCTAGAATGTATAGGTAAAAATGAACCCTTCCTTTCTTAGGCACGCATTCTTTGTTCTGTTTTCCCAATGAATTTGAAGATAAAGCCGATGAAAAGAAATTGCAAAAACTTTGTTTATAAGGATTACTGAGCCTAATGTGTTTCTATTCCTGTTAATACTTTTTTTTTATTGAAATATATTTGACATATAACATTGTATAAATTTAAGGTGTACCACATGTTGATTTGATATATTTATATTATAGTATGATTGCCATTGTAGTGGTAATTAGCACCTTTATCACATCTCATAATTATTTCTTTTTAGTGGTGGATAATTAAGATCTAGTACCATAGCAAATTCGATGATTGTAATACAGTATTGTTATCCATACTCAGTATACCGTGCACTTGAACTCTAGGATTAATTTGCTGTTCATTGCAGCTTTTCCGCCTAAACAACATCTCCTATCTCCTCACCCCCATCCTAGTAATGCTTTCAGTAACCAAAACTGTGGCAAGGATTTAAATTGACTTAATAATTGAATATAAACCCTAAGTATTCTTATCTCAAGAGTTTTGGTTTTAATTTGTGATTTGATTTTGTGAAAGAGGAGAAATGGTTTACCTAATATAAATATTCCATTGTACCGGTAAAAATTCATAATACATTAAGGTTTTTTTTTTCTCTTTTCAGCCTAAATTTGAGAAGAAGAGTTATTTCTTCTTTGGGGTTCTGTGTGGACTCTGCCTATTCAATTGCCATGTTGCCAACATCCCTTTCCCACTGGCTCTGTTTAAGAAACTTTTGGACCAAGTGCCATCATTAGAAGACTTGAAAGAACTCAGTCCTGTTTTGGGAAAGTAAGTTAACATAGTGCCTTTTTCAGAACCCTGTCTAACATATATTTAGATAAGTATTTAAACACACACATTCCAGTAGTATTTTCATGTTCAGTAGTAGCATTCTGGGTATTTTAAACTGATTCTAACTTTGTCAAATTGTTAGATAATAATTTAACTTTCTAAAATTAAGAAAAGTTGGTTTTTCGTATAGTCAGTCCTCACTGTTTGCATTAACCTTTGGTTTATTTGAGTAGAGACAGTCATGACAGAGCACAGGTTACACCTTGGTGCAAAACCTGCAAGTGATGCTTGTGTTATTTCATTTTATTTATTTATTTACTTATTTATTTTAAAGAGACATGTTTTCCAAAGTTGTTGTTGTTGTTGTTTTTAAATTTATTTCTTTATTTTTGGCTGCGTTGGGTGTTCGTTGCTGCGCACGGGCTTCTCTAGTTGCGGCGAGCGGGGGCTACTCTTCGTTGCGGTGCGCGGGCTTCTCATCGCGGTGGCTTCTCTTGTTGCGGAGCACGGGCTCTAGGCACGCGGGCTCAGTAGTTGTGGCGCACGGGCTTAGTTGCTCCGCGGCACGTGGGATCCTCCCGGACCGGGGCGCGAACCCGCGTCCCCTGCATCGGCAGGCGGACCCTCAACCACTGCGCCACCAGGGAAGTCCTGATGTTTATTTTAAAAGTTGTTTCATGTCATCATCTTTAAAATGAAAACTTATTTCTAAGTTAAAAGACAAGCCACCACCTCGCAAAACATATTGGTAACATATCACGGAAAGGGTTAATATCCCTGCTGAATAAAGTGTTCCTGCACATCCATAAGAAAAATGCACAGAGTATACAAGAAAGTAACCTACAAAAGACGCAATAGAAATGGTTCATAAATTAAGATGATCGTGGATGATCATAAATTAAGTGATCATGGAATGCATATTAAAGTGAGAGGCTAATATGGACTTCAGATTGACAGTGGTTGGAAATACTGATGCTGTGTGTGTCAGCAAGGATTTGGGCAAAGGTTCACTCTGATTTCAAGAATCGTGAGTGGAATTGTAAGTTGGTGACTGCTTGTCAGAGAGCGGTATGGCAGTACAGTAGCCCCCTGATCTGCAGGAGATGCGTTCCAGGCCCTCCAGTGGGTGCCTGAAACCGTGGATAGTACCGAATGCTATATACACCACGTCTTTTCCTATACGTGCATGCTTAGGGTAAAACTTTATTTATAAATTTGGCACACTATGAGATTAACAATAACTAATAATAAAATGGGACAATTATAATAATGTACTGTGATAAAAGTTATGTGAATGTGGTTTCCCTTTCTCACAATGTCTTACTGAGCAAATCTAATGCCTTTTCCATCCTGACTAAGCACTTACCATGCACTGTGGCCATAACTTTTGCAGTTTGAGGTGCAAGAGCAAACCAGCATGAATTTCTTTTTTCTTCTTCACAGTTTCCCAGATAGAAGATTCTTTCATACTGTAGATCCTAGCAACCTCAGCATCTGATTTTTTCTTTCCTTATTAAGTTGAGAACTTTCACCTTTTCACTTAAAACATACAGTTTATGGCTTCTCTTGGGCGCATCCGAATTGCCAGCATCACTACTCTTGCTCTTTGGGGCCGTCATTAAGTAAAATAAGGGTTGCGTGGACGCAGCACTGTGATACCACAGTGGTCGTGAGGCAGCTACTGAATGACCAACAGGTGGGATACGCTGGACACAAAGGGATGATTTACATACTGCACAAAGAGGGATGGTGTGAGAGTACATCATACTACTCAGTACAGCCTGCAATTTAAAACTGATGAATTATTCTGCAGTTTTCCATTTAATATTTTCAAATTGCAGTAGACCACAGATAACTGAAACTTTGGAAAGCAAAACCATGGCTAAGAGGGGACTACTGTGCTTAGAATAAAAGTAAAAAAATGTTTGCTGCTTTGACCCAGCAATTCTACCTCTAGACATTTCACATTTAGAAATAGGCAATCATGCAAATATGTCTGCAAATGCACATTGTATTAGATAGTTTATAATATGTAGACTACCTAAATGCTCTTCAGTGAGGGAATGAATGTTTTTGGTATATTTATGCAATGGAAGACTGTGGGGATGTCTAAAAGAATGAGAACAGTGGTATGATTCTATTATGATTGTTATCCCTATTTTACAGATGAGGAAACTGAAAGGGAAGAAAGTTAGGTAACTTGCCCCGGATCCCATGGTGACAGAACTATGGTTGGAACACAGACACTGGCTCCAGAATCCAACTATTAATCTTTATACTTATTATACTACTACGATAAGGAAAAAAATATTGAAAGCACCAAATTTGGAAAGGAGTAGATAAATTTGTTGTTATTTTTTACTGAAAACATTGAAAATGACAAATAACGCTTATGCCTAAGAAGATTGAATAAACTAAATAATATACATAAACTGAATAAAGACCACTAAATCCATATTAGCATTTCTCAAACTTTTAGGTCTTAAGACTCTCTTAAAAATTAAGAGAGGACCCCAAAGAGCTTTTACTTATATCGGTTACATTTGTCAGTATTTATAATATTAGAAATTAAAAGTGATAAATGTTTTAAATACAGAAATACACACTCATTCTGATAGCTATCATATAACCTCTGGAAAACTCTGTTCGGTACTCATGACAGAATGTGAAGGAGGCAAGTAACATCTTTTTTTCTTTTAACATCTTTATTGGAGTATAATTGCTTTACAATGGTGTGTTAGTTTCTGCTGTACAACAAAGTGAATCAGCTATACATATACATAGAGCTGATCTCCCTGCGCTATGCGGCTGCTTCCCACTAGCTGTTTTACGTTTGGTAGTGTACATATGTCCATGCCACTCTCTCACTTCGTCCCAGCTTACCCTTCCCCCTCCCCATATCCTCAAGTAAGTAACATCTGAGTAGTATTATGAAATTGGTTTTGACCTCCTGGATCCCCCTGTAAAAGCCTCAGGGATTCCCAGAAGTTGTTGGTCTTGGTTATGCTTTGAGAATCCCTGATCTCTATATTCAATAAAACTCCTATTTTAATCCCAGCAGGCTTAAAAAAAAAAAAGGCTGATTTAAAATTTATATGGATGAACAAGGGGCCAGGAATAGCCAAAAATAATTTGCAAGGTGAATAAGGATGGGGAACTTGGCCTACCAGATATCAAGAGTCATTAGAAAGCTGTATTAATTAGGGCAGTATGATATTGGTGCAAGCTTTCCAATGGTACAGGAGAGCATAGAACCTGACCCCTATATACATGGCACTTTGTTAGAGGTAGTATATTAGATCAGTGGGAACAGAAGTACTGTTCAATTAATGCACCTGGGAAAAAAATGAGAACAGATACCTTACATCACCTAGTAGAATCAACTCTGTGTGGATAAGGGACTTAAATATTGAATGCAACGATGATGAAATATGGACAGTTATCTTTCTCACCATTGGGATTTCTCAAGCAAGACATAAAAATACCAACATTAAAGGAAAGATTGATAAATTTAACTGCAATAAGATGAAAGAAGTTCTCTGTTCATCAAGAAATAACCTTAGCAAAGAGAAGAGATACTCTTCAAACTGTAGATATATGTATAACATTTTGGGTGTGGTAGAATAATGGGATAAGGGAGGTACCCCCTATAGGTAGGTGTAAGATACTGGCAATGTTTTAGTTCTTGTTTGGGGAGTCAGGTTCGCAGGCGTTCTTCATAAACATACCCATAAATAAGCAGATGAGCCGTACAGGGACATATAAAGACAGAGTATCTTGAACCAAGTTTATGATGAATCCAGTTTTGTCAGCTGAGTTCCCATTACTTTCCCTCAACCCCCCAAAAGCACAATGAAACATGGTCTGTTTTTATCATGATACCATAATAAAAGATCCAGCATTTTAGAGAATTCCTTGGCAGTCCAGTGGTTAGGACTTGGCACTTTGCCCGCCGTGGCCCGGGAACTGAGATCTCACAAGCCATGTGGCACGTGGCATGGCCAAAAAAAAGAAAGAAAGGATCCAACATTTTGGCACAATACGGTAATAAAAAATCCAGCAGGGAAAAGGAATCAACTTGGATTCCACCTTCTCCCAGAGGTCTTCCCCAAGGACATGCATCCCTTCAGAAGGAGTTAATCAAGCTCTCCCAAGTTGTACCTGTACCATTTACATCGTTCCTAGCTGCACATATCTGACAGCACTGTAGTAAGATTTTTATCAGCATATCTTACCTATAAGTCTCAGGATTTAATTAATAGTAATGTCTTACTCTCAGCTTTACATCCCTTATCGCTGCCGTACCAGATACTTAATAAATGTTTGTTGAATGAATAAATGAGTGAGGGAGCACATAATATAGTATGCTGTGTATTGCTTTATTTTTTTATTTTTTTTGCATTACGCAGGCCTCTCACCGCTGTGGCCTCTCCCGTTGCGGAGCACAGGCTCCGGATGCACAGGCTCAGCGGCCACGGCTCACGGGCCCAGCGGCTCCGCGGCACGTGGGATCCTCCCGGACCGCGGCACGAACCCACGTCCCCTGCATCGGCGGGTGGACTCTCAACCACTGCGCCACCAGGGAAGCCCCGTGTATTACTTTAAAAGTATTTATAGGGACTTCTCTGGCAGTCCAGTGGCTAAGACTCCATGCTTCCAGTGCAGGGCATGCAGGTTCGATCCCTGGTCAGGGAAACTAAGATATCCCGCATGCCGCATGGCCTGGCCAAAAAACAAAAAATTAAGAAAAATAAAAGTATTTATAAAGGTGGAAATATAAAGACAGACTGCTCTCCATTCTGATATAACCTCTGTTCTCACAGATGCCTTGAAACAGTTAAGGTGGTCAAATTTCAGGTCTGTCTTAAGCTTGAAGATATTGGGACAGGAGGTATAGAGAAGGTCCTTTGACCCACCCACTCCTAAAAATTTCAAGTGATGCCTGATAATTAAAAGGAACTCTGTTATTCTGTAAGTAATGTTTATTAAAAGCTTAAAGAAAGGTAACACCAGTGTGAATGAGTTTCAGAATCAGTAAGCATGTTAGTGATCCTTTTCTGAAGAGGAACCTGCTGCCACGGGGTGAGGCAGATAGGGTGGAGGAAGAGAGCTGGGAGTTGTGTGAGGAGCAGAATTGCAGGTACACCTCCAGACCTCACACTTCCGGCTGAGGTCTGGCCCGAGTTACACCGTCAGTACACGGAAGCAGCTCAGTTCTGTGAACTGAACCTGACCTCCCACCTTGGGAGTAAGCGTGCCCTTGACATTTATTTTAGATGATGTTTCTGGCCGTCATGATCATTGACGTCTAAAGAATAAAATCATTTGTTTTTTAGGAGTTTGCAGACACTTCTGGATGATGAAGGCGATGACTTTGGAGAAGTATTTCACATCCATTTTAATGTGAGTAACAGTAAAAATCAAATTACAGCTCATACTTAATCTGATTAACCATTTTTATACTTACCTTTAATAAAAAACCAGGCTGAATTAAGCTAGTACAAAAGGTGTTCTTCCTCATTTTTCATGAGCTGGGTGTTATCAGTTAGATTTTACTAAGTAACAGACAACACCTAAACTGAGTGGCTTAAAACAGCAGACACGATTCTGTGGGTGCCTGGACTGGGCTGACTTGGCGGGCTGCCTGGCCCACAGTGGCCTTGCTTACACAGCTGCTGGCCAGCAGGCTGGTTGGCTGAGGGGGTGTCAGCTGGAACAGCTGTCTCTGTTCTAGTGGCCTTTTATCCTCCAGTGGGCTAGCTGAGGCTTCTTCACGAGTGGTTGCAGGGTTATGGCGAGTAGGAGATGGCAAGCCCCCGGCACACAAGCTGCTCTTCAAGCTTTTGCTCCTGTCAGGTCCCGTCGGCTAAAGTACTTCACGTGGCCACACCCGGACTCAGGAGCCGAAGAAATAGACTCGCCCTCTTGATGGGAGGTGTTGCAAAGTCACATTGCGTAAATACCAGGATGGGAGGAATCTATGGCCATTTTTTGCAGATCCACCATACTAGGTCTGTAGTGTGTAAAGTGAATACTGAGATATGGCAATTGTCCAATTAATTTATTCAATATGATCAGTTAAAATAGATAATTCAAGTTCTTTTAAAAACTTATTTTTCGTTCTGCATGATAAAGGTGGTAATTTTTTACCACCTTGCTGGTTTGAGGAAAAGAGGTATGCTCCAAAGTTTTTGTTGATAGTAGATTGTTCGGGATTCTCTTGGAGATACTGAGTTCATTTGTGGTTACAGGTGCATTGGGACAAAAATGATGTAGACTTAATTCCTAATGGAAGTCACATAACTGTCGACCAGACTAACAAGTAGGTACAAAGAAATGAAGTATTTGTTTTGTTTATACACTGTATTTATTTCACTGGGCTCTAAAAATTCCTTGTAATTATTATTTTCCTTTCTCCATCATTTTCCAAAAAAGCAGAGAGTCAGTTCATGTTGTATGTATGTGTGTGTCTCCTAGGGTTTGTATGCTGGCTGGGAAGGAAATGGCTTTCTTGGAGAGGCCTTCCCTCATCTTCCTGTCTAGGATTATACCACTGACCTCTCTCTCTTTATCCCCGTACCCAGCTTTACTTTTTCTTTTCACGTCACACGTTACCTACCTTGAGGATTTTTTGCTTGTTTACTTACCAGTGTTTCCCGTATCTCTGAGGAGCTGCGTGATGGCAGGATCTTGGTCTGTCTTGCTCACCATTGTTTAGCCAGTACCTAGAGTTGTCCACAGTAGTGTCTGGTCCATAGCAGGCGCTCAGTTTTGTTACTATTGTTAGATATTACTGTGGTATCTTGACTTCCCAGGACTCTGTGGGATGCCATCTAAAGCCATAGAGTTTGCGATTATAGCACGTTCCCCTGATAGTTGGTCAGAGTGGCAAAGAAATATCTAGTGAGCATTCTTTATTTTAAAAAACTTTGTATTATAATATAACATACGGAAAAGTTCAAAATTATAAGCATTCAGATCAAGAAATAGAACATTTCTAGCTCTGTGGTATATTTTATGACTATGCCCCAGTTTGTCCATAGTATTATGGATTGCCCGGCCCCTTTCCCTGAGAGAACTGGCAAATGTGCCCAAAGGTAGAAACTGCAGGTTAAGTGCTGGGCTCACCTCAGGGAGCTTCCCTTGTCTCTTAGTCCAAAGGCCTCTTGAGTCTTGACTTAGATTTGGAAACCCGGAGCTAGATGTGCTTTTGTATATTACCTGGGTTTTTCTAGTTCTTATCGCTGGGAACATTTGCTACAAGCTACTGCATCATAGCTAGATGTATAAATCCCCTCTTTGTTTGTGTTTAAGCACAAATAATTACCCACTCTGACAAATTCAGACAATACAAAAGAGTATAAAATAGGAAGTTTCCCCTGTCTCCCAAGACCGTTCTCCAGAGATAACAGGGACGGTTTTATTCTTCCAAAATTTTTCTCTTCTAATCTGTCAGTTCTCTTAACTGTGTGACTTTGAGCAATCTCGTACCTTCACTGTGTCTCAGTTTCTTTTCCTCTTTACCAAAATGCCATAAGAACCTGCCTTGCAGAGTTTTATGAAGATTAAATTAGACAATACATGAAAAAAACAGCTCTAACAGTTCATGGCACATGGTAAGCACCCATTATTAGATGTTCTAGCTCTTACTTTTTTTTTCTGCTTTAGAATATTTTATTGGTATCCTTTTGATAAGACCAAGTAAAGGCTGCCTGATTCATTTTGGCCTCCAAATTTCTAGGCAGTCCCCTCCCCCCATCCCCCCGGAGATTGACAGCTGCTCACATGGGTTCATGCAGGAAAGATGTAAAGTTCCTAGGATCTGTCCAGCACCAGATGGAGGACATCCTTTGTGTCAGCAAAATTCACAGTACCCAGGTAGAAGGCATGCTGCTCTCCACTTCTTGTCCCAGCCTGTTGTTGCAGTGGCAGGAACCATTACCTGGGCATACCAGCCATCCCAACAGCGCTTCTCCAAGAGGAGAATTCCAAACCTTAGGCTAGCCCTGAGTCTCTGTGAAGGGGCACTGCCCCAGCTGGACTTCCAAAGCTCTCGTGCTTTATTCGAGAATAAGAAAAAAAAAAAAAAAAAAAAAGCTAAGAGTAGGGCTTCCCTGGTGGCGCAGTGGTTGAGAGTCCGCCTGCCGATGCAGGGAACACGGGTTCGTGCCCCGGTCCGGGAGGATCCCACGTGCCGCGGAGCTGCTGGGCCCGTGAGCCATGGCCGCTGAGCCTGTGCGTCCGGAGCCTGCGCTCCACAACGGGAGAGGCCACAACAAGAGGAGAAATGGGGTTCTTCTAAGAGCTAGGAAAAGCAAGGATCAAGCCGTCACAGAAAAAAAAAAAAAAAAAAAAAAAAAAAAAAAAAGAATAAGACGCCGGTGGATGTCTCAAGCCCCCTCGTGGCACTGCAGACCCTCCTTCGAGAATCAGGGCTGCACATCGGCGATGGCACAGGTGGCCGCCTTCCCCTTGTTTGGGGAAGGTTTTGCAGCAGCTGCCAGGCGGACCCCAAGGCCACTGTCTCTTACTTTATTTTTATTGTCCTTTTCACCCCCTCCCCCAGTTTTGTTCAGGGTATTGCAGTAAGCTGAAATCATTTTCTGTTTCATTAAAGGAGAGACTATGTTTCTAAGTATGTCAATTACATCTTCAACATCGCTGTAAAGGCAGTTTATGAAGAGTTTCAAAGAGGATTTTACAAAGTGTGTGACAAGGAGATTATTGAATTTTTCCATCCTGAAGAACTCAAGGATGTGATTATTGGAAATACAGATTATGACTGGGAAACATTTGAAAAGGTACATCATAAAGGCCAAGTGGTTTGAATTAAAATTTTGTTTGTTTGTTTCCTGAATAATTTTTTTTGCATTTTTCTCTAGAATGCACGTTACGAACAAGGATATGACAATTCACATCCCACCATAGTGATGTTTTGGAAGGCTTTACACAAATTGACTTTGGAGGAAAAGAAAAAATTCCTTGGTGAGTATTGCATTAGGAGGAGATCTATAATCTCATGTCTTTTCTGTGAGGTAAGGAAATCTTGTGTGTCATGGGTACCATTTGCAACAAATCATACTGTCAGAGCCACTCCTAGCCCATTGGAATGTCCTTTATGCCAGGTTGTCCCAACATCAAAAAATAAATGTTAATATAGGTCTTTCTCCTGTCGTTTTCAATTCTGCCTTGCTTCTAAATTTTTCTTCTTTTCTTTGAGCTAAATATTGAGGCTTCTCCTGTAGTTGTGTCACCATTCAGTTACCCAGGCCCTGTGGCATGAGCCAGGCTGTGTACAGTCATTTGTCTCCACTACTTTACCTCACCTTCAGACTTTGAGCTCAATTTTATGCCTACTCGGTGCTTTTCCTGAGACCTGTCTAATGACTTCCTCTCTCATTTTCTTTTTTTTTTTTTTTGTGGTACGCGGGCCTCACACTGTTGTGGCCTCTCCCGTTGCGGAGCACAGGCTCCGGACGCGCAGGCTCAGCGGCCATGGCTCACGGGCCCAGCCGCTCCGCGGCACGTGGGATCCTCCCAAACCGGGGCGCGAACCCGGTTCCCCTGCATCGGCAGGCGGACGCGCAACCACTGTGCCACCAGGGAAGCCCTCTCATTTTCTTACTCAACTTCTTTAGCTTATTTTTGAGAAACGTTTATCTTCTTATTCTTTTTTCTGTGGATAACATGGGTGTTGGAAGGTATTCAGACTTCTCCAGAAGCCCAACCTAACTCTCCGGTCTTAACGCTTATAGGAAATCTTTGTTCCAGCCAAACAGTCCCCTTGTCTGTACATTCTAGAGCCCACTCTGCACCTCCCACCTCCAGCTTTCTCCTTCCGTTCCTTGAACCTTCACCTGCCTCCCTGTGGCCTCTCTAAACCTTTCCCTCCTTTAAAGGTTCAGCTTCATTCCGAACTCTCGGAAGTCTTCGCGGACATCCCAGCCCGATTCTCTCTCCCTGCTCTGAACCGCAGCATTTACACTCAGAAGGTACTTCACTCCATGGCACCTTGTTTGCTGTCTTACACCCTTTTATTTTTCTCTTGCCGTGTGTCTTTTCCTGCTCAAGAATCTAATATTCCCAGCCAGACTGGAAGCTACTTGAGGGCAGTGACTGTGCCAGACTTTGTGCTAACAGGGGTCCCCAATGCATCCAATGTAGGACTCGGCACAGGGGCCCTCAATTAGTGTCTTTGAATAAACACGTTTTCTCTCTGTAAATTTTGGTCTCTGTGAAGCAGGTCACTCATTTTGATTCTTCTTTTTTAGTGTTTCTTACAGGAACGGACAGGATTCAAGTAAAAGGCTTAAAGAACATGAAAATAACATTTTGCTGTCCTGAACATTTGAATGAGAAGGATCCCATAAGGGCACAGACGTGTTTTAGTGTCCTCTACCTCCCTAAATATTCTACGATGGACCGAGTAGAAGAAGCGCTCCAAGTAGCCATCAACAGCAACAGAGGGTTTGGCTGACTCTACCTCTCACTTTTTCCCCCTTTCGGGAAATATTTTCAAAAATAAAATTAAGCCAGAAATTAACACAAAAGTCTTGCTGACTGTTCAATGTGTTTACCTGCTTTTTTAAAATGGCCGTTTTTGCATGTAAGATGTATTGGTAACGATACAGATTAGGCTGTTACAACAAGGTGACCCTGAAACCGAGTGCATCAAGTGAGACAGGAGGGATTTTTTTACCTCGTAAACGTCTGGGTAGTGTGTCCAGGGCTGAAGTGGTGGTTTTCCGTCTCAAACTGCTCTAGTAAGTCACAAATGACTTTCTTGTTGCAAATTTCCATGGAAACTTGCCCATTTCCATCTTAAAGATATTTATTGCATTTGAAACTATTGACTACTTTCTCCTCAAAACTCTCATGAACTGCTCGGCTTTCTTTTTTCTTGGCTGCTTCCTCATTTCCTTTGCATGTTTCTCTTACACTCCCTTGACCTAAAGCGCTGGCGCAGGCGGCTTTTCCCACTCTGACGCACTCCTCGTCGCCATGGAGTCAGTTATGACTTCCATGCTGATGGTACCCAGATCTCTCTCTCTTTGCCTGACAGGAACTGATAGAGTCCAGCACTGCAGCCATCTTTCTGCGTGGCCTGTGTCTACCTGCATGCCTCTCAGCTCCTTCATCGCAACATGTTCAAGAAGAAGATGGCCGTTTTCCTGTACTCAGCTTGGAATGGTACCGTCAATACCTCCTACAGCCGTCTTCCCTTCCTGCCTCTTCTTCACTCCCTACGTTAAAAATATCAGTCAGGAGGGCTTCCCTGGTGGCGCAGTGGTTGAGAGTCCGCCTGCCGATGCGGGGGAACCGGGTTCGCGCCCCAGTCCGGGAGGATCCCACGTGCCGCGGAGCGGCTGGGCCCGTGAGCCGTGGCCGCTGAGCC
>NC_041220.1:9298399-9314636 GCF_002837175.3 Physeter macrocephalus
CCGTGAGCCGTGGCCGCTGAGCCTGCGCGTCCGGAGCCTGTGCTCCGCAACGGGAGGGGCCACAGCAGTGAGAGGCCCGTGTACCGCAAAAAAAAAAAAAAAAAAATCAGGTTTTGACAATTCTGGTTCTCATCTCCCTCTAAGCCCACTGCCAGTGCTTTAGTTCAGGCTTTCACCATCTGTCCCATTGCTGCAGTTGTCTCTCAACTGGTCTCCTTGTATCTAGACCAACACTGTCCGGTAGAGCTTTCCGTGAGGCTAGAAATCTAGATCTGTGCCGTTGAATAAGATGGACCCCTGCTGTAGATAAGGTTTCGCTCTTGACGAATTTTGAAGAGAGAAAACTTTCGTTGGTGGTAGTGGCAGAAAAAGTGTAGAACTGTGCTGTCCGATGTAGGGCTCTTTAGCTAAAATGAGATTTAAAATTCAGTTCCTCAGTCAGGCTAGCCACATTTCAGGTGCTCAGTATCCACATGCGACTGGTGGCTACCGAATCGGTGCAGATTTGAGCACGTGTCACCCTAGGGGTGCATGACACACGAAACCTCTGCAAGTTTGCATGTGCTTTTTTTCCCCCTTTTTCTGGGAAGAAGAGCCATAGTGTTTATCAGCTGCATATATCAAAACGATTTTAAAATCAAGCAGTGACGTCCAATCTCGTTACCACTGTCATGCTACTTCCCCAATCCATCCCGACGTGCCTCCGGCTCTCGCGCCACGGCCCCGCGAACACAGTGTGCCACATTCTAGTCGTTTGTAACCAGCTCAGTTTCCGAACAGGCTGCAGCCTCTTTCCTGTGTTTTTCACACACGGTTTTCTTCTGCCTGGAACTCTGCTCATCTCACCCCTACCCCTCCTGCTTCCTCACCTCCTGTCTTCAGTTCCACCTCCTCCTCTGTCTGGGTTATTCCCAGCCGTTTCTCAGCACTCACTGCCGCCGTCAGGGCTGTCTGGTAGATGCCATGAGAGTGAATTAGTAAGTTGGTGGAATATGGCTACCTAGCTCAGAATTCCCCACCTACGGTCTTCTTTCAGTTTCCTTCCAAGAGCTGAGCTGCCCGTGGCCCCAGGAGTCAGCTGAAAGTGCCACCTGGTGGCTTATGCACAGGATAGCAGTCACTTCCAAAGGGAGCGTTTCATTAAGTGGCACAAAGCTTCGGTCCCCTTTCCACACATAATAGTGAGACTCTGCTATGGCTCTTGGCTGTACCATGTAATTTCTTATTTCCTGTCTCACTGAAAACTCCCACCAGGTCTGTGACAACTTCCATGTCACAGATGCAGAGTCTGAAGTTCACAGAGCCTTCGTTAAAAGCCCGCTCTGCAGGAATGGAAGAGAATGAAGAGGGAAAGTAGGTCATGACGAGTCCTTTCTTGCTCCCTCAGGGTGGAAAATCCCCACTTAGAAAGCTGGTGGGAAGTTCATTCATTCACAGGGCGGTTCAAGACGGCCCCGACAGTGACGCGGTGGGGACACTAGGGAAGGCAGTCTTGCCAAGAGGTTCTGGGGAGGCGGGAGGTCCCTGCCCCTGTGGAGGCAGCTAATTATTGGGGAGGAAGAGTGGGGAGGAGTCCCAGTTGGTGAAAGAATCAGGCCGTATTTCTCACGGTGGGTTTACAGTGCAACAACTGGAGGTGGTGAGAGGTGGGTGTCGTGATGTGCGTGGCATCCTGTAACGGGAAGCTGGTGCAGGAACCCCCATAACGGACAGAAAGCAAGGATGATGTGCTTGTGAGGAACTTAGCAAAGGAACATGAGAAAACTTGGAGAATTCCCAAGAAAGTGTGTCATATCTCAGAGGGTCACTACAAGTAGCATAATGTGGTAGACAAAATTCAGCAGGCTTAAGACCTATATTCCACCATTGTCCGTGTCTCTAACTAGCATTTGACTCCAGCAAGTGACTTGGAACCACTGAGCCTTATGCTGAACATACACTGTTTCTCTGGGGTGTTTTTGGTAATAGCTTTATTGATATACAAGTCGCACAGCATATAATTCAGCCACATGTACACTGTACAACTCAATGGGTTTAGTATAGTCACAGAGTCATGCAGTCATTGCCACAGTCGATCTCAGAATACAGTGCTTGTTTTATCCGCAAAATTCTTTCATTTACACTGACCATAGTGAGATTTAGGGCAAATTAAAAAGAAAAATAATGCCATTTCAGGAAATGATGGGTACCTCTATTGTCCTCCTTGTTATTTGTATATTGCCATAGAGGTTTTTTTGTTTTTTTTTTTTTTTTTTTTTTCTGCATTGGGTCTTTATTGCTGTGCACGGGCTTTCTCTAGTTGCAGCGAGTGGGAGCTACTCTTCGTTGCAGTTGCGCAGGCTTCCCGTTGCGGTGGCTTCTCTAGTTGTGGAGCACAGGCTCTAGTCGCGCGGGCTTCAGCAGTTGCAGCACGTGGGCCCAGTAGTTGTGGCTTGTGGGTTCTAGAGTGGGTGGGCTTCAGTAGTTGTGGTGCACTGGCTTAGTTGCTCCACGGCATGTGGGATCTTCCCAGACCAGGGCTTGAACCTGTGTCCCCTGCATTGGCAGGCGGATTCTTAACCACTGTGCCACCAGGGATGTCCTTGCCATAGAGTAGTTTTTAAAACATGACTTGTACTACAGTATATACATTGAGTTAATGCAACCAGGGCTCGAACCCGTGTCCCCTGCATTGGCAGGCGGATTCTTAACCACTGTGCCACCAGGGATGTCCTTGCCATAGAGTAGTTTTTAAAACATGACTTGTACTACAGTATATACATTGAGTTAATGCAACAGGAAACACATCCAACCTCTTGTTTTAATTGTCTTTTGAAGGGGAAGAATCACTATCTAAAGGTTCTGTTAAACAACTTTAAGGTTCTATTAAGAATCAGTTAAGGTTATATTCAGTTCCTAGGTTTCTTAAGGGTAACTACTGAAATATTTGTTACACTTCTGAGTTACTGTATTAATCAATCTTGTTGAAAGTTCTGGAAAATCAGGAACTATTAATGTGTAAAATGCTCATGCCCTTAGTAGTGCTATTTAAATAGGTCTCCTATGGCAGGAAAATAAACTGAAATGTGCCTCAAAACGTAGCCCTCAGCTCAATAGGACACAATTAGCCATTTGCAAATCTTTCAACCCCACCTCTACCTCCAGAGGCACATACTTTCCTGGGAAATTATTCTATTTTGGCTATTATGTGTCTCTCTAAATATTCTAAGTTTAAAATTTAGAATATTTTACATTTTCTCTTCCTTAGAATCACACTCTAGTGACCAAAGGGGATAAAAACCCCACAAAACTACAAACTGTTTTATGGAAAATGTCAATATCTTATTTTCTTATTATTAATGTAAGCATGTGATGCCAAAGAAATGAAGGTAATTTTACAAACTCAGAATTCTGGCAAATACATGAAGCTTCCATTTTATTGCAGTTTTATACCACATGAGTTCAAATGCATTTCTCTACAACTGCCCCAACAGAGCTCCTCTGGAATTACTTCAGTCATCCTTAGCATGTGACTTTACCAGACTCTGAATGTAAAATAAACATATAAGATTTCAAATTAGTAACTTTTAATTATGAATGGGATAAGAAATAAAGTCATCAGATGATGGCTGGGGCTATTAATTTCCAACAAGACACTTTGTTGAAATGTTTCTCCTGATACCCCAGGTATAAATAAGAACCTTCAAAAAACAAGGGCAGAACCAAAGTACAATAAAGAAGCCTCTGCAGCTTAAGCCTCCCCTAGTCCTAAACCTCTGACAGAAGCTAGGCAAAGCATCTTTCTTGCAAACTAAGTGGGTGTCCAGTATTTCCATGTAGTTGAGCTTTCAGAGGCAGACACTCAAGCATATCATTAGGATATACCATCTTGGCTCTGGTTGTATTAATTATGCCTGAAGAGCTTAATACCCATCCAAGTCCAAAGGTGGAAGAACACATAAACGGGTATGGTAATCGGCAAGAGGAGACTGTAAAAGCACAGGCTGGTTGTGCTAATGCAGCCCTGGGGGAAGTTTTCTTCCACAGAGGCCGAGTATAACAGCCCTGCTAACGAGACCAACGGAATAAGGACAGTCAACATAGGAAGAGACAGAAACATTCTTCTCCTCCACTTATTACCCGCCACTCTGACTTTTTAAAAGGTGGGTGGTATTTAGAAAATTTAGTTGTGTGTGTTGTCGTTTTTAAGTATGATCTAATGCTGCTCCATTTATTCTTGCTTCTTATTTTGATGTGTCATGCTAGCTGCCTGTGGTATCATATCAGGAATCCCATCAATAATTGGATAGGCTATTCCTAACTCTTCGTTAATCAATTCATTTGTCGATGCTTCATATCTGAGGGGGAGAAAGAAAAACAATGAATCGTGGAGAACAAAATGCTTGGAAGAGCTTGATGTTCAATAAGCAGTAACGTTTATCCAGTTCTTAACATCAGAGTTAATTCCAGAAAAGCAGAATTAGACTGCTTTTCATTCTAAAAGCAGTAATAGATCATCGAACCACTTCTCTTAGAAAAATGGATCTCTTACTTATTCCCATTTTAGTCAGTTTCTCTCATTTTCTTTTTCACTTTATTCCCAAGCCATGCCTCAGTTTTTAGAAATACCAGTCAGAAAAGATTTGCCCTTTTCATCCAAATCTTCCTTCATTACTTTGTTCAACCCCAAAACAATCCCCCTTCATTTACTACTGGAACAGACCCTAGAGGAAATTTCAACTGCTACATTTTAGAATACATGCTTAATAGAGCAGCCTTATTGATCCATTAAAAGGAAACCACTGAAAAATCGAAACACAAAAGTTTGAGAGATGAGAGTGCAGAAATGAGGAAACTTCGGAACGCAGTGTATCTGCAAGTGGGCTGTTTACACAATTTAGCTAAAAGGGAGATCAAATGGTAATTTCAAGGTTTAAGAAAACTGAGTGAGTCATATGTTCGTTATGAGAAAAACCCTGAAAGAGAAATGAAAAAGAGGAAGATAAAGATTCCTAGCAATCTGCCACCCCAAGACTACCGCTGATGCCATTTCGGTGTTTCCTGGTGTCAGGGTTCCGAGTCAGCAACCTGGAACGGTAGAGCGTTCACCCTAACGACTCCACGTTAAAGGTTAAGAAGGCCTTTACAAAAGCCAGCTAGCCAAGAACTGAAAGCCAAAATAGGCGGCACCCCTCGCTTACACGCTTAAGGCCGTACACGGCGTTTTCACAAGACTCTGGAGGCCACTGCATTTTTCATCGTCTTGACTTAAAAATCGGAACGCCGTGGACTAGTCTTGAGTCCTACGACCTCATAAACCCGGCTCTCCGTGAGAAACCCTGCGGGTCCTTTTAAGAAAATGCGCCATTGCTCAAGCCCCGCCCGCGGGCCTTCCGAACGATTCGACCCGCCCTGGGGTGCCTGGAAATCTGCATTTTTAAAAAGTTGCCCTGGCGATTCTAAGGCGCGGCCAGGGGAGAACCGACACGCGCTCTGGCCCGCGCCGGCAGGCGAGTCGGCGGTTCGGTTTGGGAGGGCTGGGGCTCGGCGCGCCGCCGGCCTCCCGCCTCCCCTCCCCACTCCGCGGGAGGCCCGGGGGAGCCCGCGGGCCCCGGGGCCAAGGAAGGGCAGCCAAGAACATGCCCGGAGTGACCTGCCAGGGCTGCTCGGCGGCGGTCCTCGGCCTTGCGGTCCACCCGCCCCCCCCCCCCTCCCCGCGACGGGAGGCCGCGACGGAAAACCCGCCGCGGGCGAACCTCACCGGAGCGGCTTCTTGGAGAGCGGGCACACCAGGAACTCCAGCAGCGCTGGGTCGAAGGCGCGGGGCGGTTCCCGCGTCCGCTCGCTCTGGTCTGGGGACGGCCGCGACACCGACGCGTGCACACACCTCTGGGCGACCGCGGGCGGCTGTGCGCGTGTCCCCCGCAGCGCTGAGGCGAGCCGGCCGCAAACTCCGCGCAGCATGGCCTGGCAGCCCGCGACCGGGCCCCTGCGCACCCGTGACCACCCGCGCCGCTGCAGGCGCTGCCCGGGAGTCCAGCCCCGCCCCCCCGGTGCTCGGGAAACGCTGTCCCCGACAGGTGGAGGCTAGCGCTTTGGTTCCGAGGACGCTCCGGACCCGACTGCTTCTGCAGCGACACCGCTCGGTAGGTGAGAGCGCGGCGTGCAGCCCGGGCCGCTTGCAGGCTTCTCCTGCGCGTTTGCAAGTTACAAACAAAACCGATGCTTAAGGCGG
Organism: Physeter macrocephalus; assembly: GCF_002837175.3. Lineage (NCBI taxonomy): Eukaryota > Metazoa > Chordata > Mammalia > Artiodactyla > Physeteridae > Physeter > Physeter macrocephalus. The sequence goes on from NC_041220.1 coordinate 9,304,614, forward strand.
GGAGGGGTGCAGGGTGTCTTGAGTTTTCACCAGAGCCTATCGCAGGGTTGCCAGGAAGCCAGTGGCCGACTTCAGAATCACACAGTGTTATACTTGGACCTACGTGGTTATCACCAAAATGAGGTTTCAAACACACTGTCCTGTTGGGTATGTTAAAAACATTACTTTGTTTTATGTAAATCTTTACCACAGTTCCTGTAGCATCGTTTGGCCTTTTTTTTTTTTCTTCTCCTTTCATTTAAAAACATTTAAGGACCTGAAAAGAATGACTTAGTCCTCTTCACCTCTAAGATGTCCAGATTCTTACCCTGTGGGACTCATCGTGAACTCAATGGCGTAATAATAATAGCACACCTAATTTGCTTTTATAAATGAGCCTGGAAACAGCAAGGACTCTCAGTAACTGCGTCTATTAGTTAAATGAGTGATCCATTCAATGGGTTTTTCACTAGTTCCATAACTCAAGCAAATGACCTAACTACTCAGTTTCCTTATCTGTGTTATAAGATTAATAATTGTACCTACCTCATGAAATTCCCTCCTGGGGATTAAAATGTGCTAATGCATGCAAAGAGCATTTAGAAAAGTGCCTGGGACAAATTAATGCTCAGTTAATGTTATCTACTTTTATTTTCTCTATTCTTCCTAGTTCAGTATACTAGGAGATTCTTTGTTAGTCATCATTCTTTTCCCTTTGTTTCGCTAAATATTGAACCTTTTCTCGCGTTATTGGTCTTTATCATTTCACACTTTGTATTCCTCGGAGATAGGGATGGAAGTGAGGAATATAGAGGTACAAATACAAGATTATATATTCAAATCTCTCTTGCATTCAGCAGTGTAAAAGTAGAGAAACTTTTATTTTGTTTGTACACTCTATTAAAAAAAAATCCACTACGTTATTTGATGCTTTTTGTTTACTAATGCTGAAAAGATTTCAGCATAGGCAGTTGTCAGGAATGTAGCCTCAAGAGGGCCTATTGTAAAGTTCCTACGTTACTTTCACATTATTTCCTACTAGGGCAGTAGTAGGAATTAATTTTTCAGGTGTAGTTAGTTGATACCTAGGGAAGGAGTGAACTGTAGGAAAGGTAAGTTTCAGCGAGGTATGGGGACACAGAGCTGAACTTCTGCTGGCACTGAGTGGGCCCAGGCCAGGCTGGGCAGGCCAGAGCCTTGGACCCCTGTGGGGTAGGGCCAGACACCCATGTTTAAGACAAGCTTCAATAGCTTCATCTCACCTCACCTGGCTGATAGATGCATATCAACTGGGTTTTCTAACAAGTTATAAATAAATTAGTTTCAGTTTGCATCCACATAGAAGGTTTGAAGCAGATCAGTTTAATTTATATTAGTATTGGGGAAAAATGGAGACTGACAGCAAAATATGGAAAATATCTTCAAATTTATAACACCCCAATCAACATCCAAGTTTAAAGGAACATGTGAGTGTGTGAAGTATTAGTCCAAACCATATAAGCATGAAGTTGCAAAATGTCCCTACACAGCCCTCGCTAATTAAGAAATCTAACTCATTTCTGCATGTAGTATACTAAGCTGAATGTAGGTGACAGGGTAGAATTGTAAAACCGTTAGTCCTTTTTTGACTGTTGGCATGGCTGTAATCTTTCCCATCACAGAGCTCTGGGCTCACACCATATTAGCTCTGTGACCTTGGGAAACTCTCTGCCTCAATCTTCTCATCCGTAAAATGGTATAATAATAGTACCTACCTTGTTAGAGTTGTAGAAGGGATTAAGTCAAATAATACAAGTAAAGCAGTTAGCCTAGGGGCTGGCACAGAGTACACATTTAAAGAATGTTATCAGAGCAGCAAAATTCCTTATTGTGGTGAAGCTGTAGAAAATTCTGATGAAAAAGGAAAGCACAATGTACCACTGGAAACCTTAATTTTAAGTGACATGGAGCTTTTAGAGTTTCCAATGTGGATAATATTGAAACACAACTCTTGGGTTATTATACACATTAAGTGAGTTAGAAATCTCCAGGTAGGGGGGAGACTAGAATATATATTTTAATAAAGTCCCATGAATACCATATTTGGGGCATTGGAATTTGGGAATCTCTGATTCAGAGAGAGAAATTAAAATCACTTTTCCACTAGATGGCGTCATCAAATATTTGAACTAACATTTATTCCTGCTTGTACTTTTCTTTCTGTGATTACAAAGATTTGCTTTCATTTTGCCAGTTGTTTCCTTAATTTGATGACATCTATTTTAGGAAGAAAAGTCACAAAAATTTTATTAATAAATTAAAGTTGTGATGAGTTCCTTAAAATCAAGGGTCCAAAGGATAAATGCGCAAAAAGTATGAAAAAAAATCACAGAAGAGAAAATACAGTTGATCAATAAACACATCAAAATATTCATCCTCCATAGTAAAGTAATGTAAATTTCAAACATCAAAGAAGTTTCCATTTCTCACCTATAAAAATTGTAAATATTTTAGGAGTGTAATTCTTAATATTTGCCATTAATTTTTTTTTTTTTTAAGGGCTTCAAATGCTTGGCTTTTTTATTTATTTATTTATTTTTGGCTGTGTTGGGTCTTCGTTTCTGTGCGAGGGCTTTCTCTAGTTGTGGCACGCGGGGGCCACTCTTCATCGCGGTGCGCGGGCCTCTCACTATCGCGGCCTCTCTTGTTGCGGAGCACAGGCTCCGGACGCGCAGGCTCAGTAGTTGTGGCCCACGGGTCCAGTTGCTCCGCGGCATGTGGGATCCTCCCAGACCAGGGCTCGAACCCGTGTCCCCTGCATTAGCAGGCAGACTCTCAACCACTGCGCCACCAGGGAAGCCCCTGCCATTCATTTTTTAATGTATTGAATGCCCACTGGCAGGAACTGTCTAGATTAGTCAGAGTTCTCCAGCAAAACAAGTAATTGTGTGTGTAGATGTATATATATATATCTGTATATAGGGTTTATTATGAGGAATTGGCTCACATGATTATGGAAGCTGAGAAGCCCTAAGATCTACTGCCTGAAAGCTGGAGACCCAGGAAAGCCAGTGGTGAAATCCAATCTGAATCCCCGAAGGCCTGAGGGCCAGAGTGCATGGTGTAAATCCCTGTCCAAGGGCAGGAGGAGACAGATGTCCCAGCTCAAGCAGTCAGGTGGGAAGCAAAAGGCATGAATCTCTCCTTCCTCCACTTCTTTGTTCTAGTTAGACTTTCAGTGGCTTGGATGATGCCTCTCCACGTTGCGGTGAGCTGTTTTGCCAAGTCCACTGATTGAAACGCTAATCTCATCTGTCCCTCACAGACATACCCAGAAATAATGTTTAATCTGGGCACCCCTTGGCTAGTCTAGTTGACACAAAAAGTTAACTTCACAGTATCCTAGCGGCTGGAGCTATCCTCTGGACACGCCATTATACAGTGTTAAAAATAAAATCTCATCACAACAATACCAAAATTGTTATTACATATAATAAGTGAGAAAAAGCAGGACACATTTTATGCATGAGTACAATTATTTTTTAAACCAAAACTTAGGAATAGGAAAAAAAAAGAATAAAAACCAAGTATTGCACAATTTCTCCATCACTTACGGCTGGGTAACAAAGTGAGTCACCATGTGAGAGGTCCTGATTCCAGAGGATCTGAAATGTTATCTTTTTTTAAAAAAATAAATTTATTTATTTTTGGCTGCACTGGGTCTTCGTTGCTGCGTGAGGGCTTTCTCTAGTTGCGGCGAGCGGGAACTACTCTTCGTTGCGGTGCGCGGGCTTCTCATTGTAGTGGCCTCTCTTTTTGCAGAGCACGGGCTCTAGGCACGCGGGCTTTAGTAGTTGCAGCACGCGGGCTCAGTAGTTGTGGTGCACAGGCTTAGTTGCTCCACGGCATGTGGGATCTTCCCAGACCAGGGCTTGAACCCATGTCCCCTGTATTGGCAGGCAGATTCTTAACCACTGCACCACCAGGGAAGTCCCTGAAATGTTATCTTTGATACACATAATAAAGGTAAAGAAATGGACGTACAATTTTTAATAATGGATACTTTGTTTCTTTCCATGTCCACTAAATAGATGTGTCCATTTAAAAAGTATTAGTTTGAAGGGGTGCTGCTTTGTCATACTGCCCCAGGCACCAATGTCACTGGCTAGCCCTGCTGTACAGTGTGAGCTGTGGAGCTCTCTTTCCTTCTCATCAACCCTGCTTGGTCTAGGGCACCAGCATGTCTCCCCGTAGCCTCCAGCCTGACCTTCCTGCCTCCAGACTCATCCCTTCCATTCATTCCCCCCTATTGTTTTCCAGTGTGATTTTTCTTAAAATCAAATCTGCTCAGACCATTCCCTGGCCTAAAGTCAATATAGCAGTCATCCCCTTAGGCTCGGGAGATCCGTTCCGAGAACGCAGTGGAGGCCTGAACCACTGCATGGTACCGAATCCCATATACACTATGCTTTTTCCTATATGTACATGCCTATGATAAAGTTTAATGTACAGATTAAGGCACAGTAAGAGATTAATAACAATAATAATAAAATAATTTTTGCAATGTACTGTAATAAAAGTTATGTAAATGTGGCCTCTCAAAAAAAGAAACCAAGTATTGGTTGTCTTTAGGTGGTTGGAATATTACTGACTTGTTCTTTAATTGTTTCTCTCTTTTAAATTTTTTCTTTAATAAAATAGTTTTAAAATATAAATATTACTGGTTAATATTTAAGGTTAATCATCGATAGATGTGTATTTTATTTCAAAACTATTGATTCAGTTAAATTAATATTTATTGAGCACTTTCTATGTTCTCAATAGGAGGTGAAAAGAAAGGTATAAAAGCGTAAAAGATATGATCCCGATTTTCAAGAAGTTCATAATCTTAAATGGAGTAAACAGCCTAGGATAAAGTTAACTAAGAATCCTGGTTTATATATGATGCATTTTTTGTGTATTTATTCAACATTTGTTGAATTTATATTGTACGTCATGTACACAAAGGAGGGAGTGATACCTGTGCCTGATGGAAGGGTTGGGGGAGTATCAGTAAGTATGGGTCATGTAGCACTGTCAAATTATTTACTTAGGTCTCAGGAGACACTCATTTAATCCCCTTTTATAAGCTCTTTTAATCCATGAAAACAAATTTAAATTTTGCAATGAGGATATAGAAGGTTGCTGGCAGAGATGATGAGCCATCAAGACTATATAACTGTCAGATTTCAAATCTGATTACAAAAATGGCCAGGTTTGGAAAATTCCCTGGTGGTCCATTGGTTAGGACTCTGCGCTTCCAGTGCAAGGGGCACGGGTTCGATCCCTGGTCAGGGAACTAGGATCCTGCAAGCCATGCGGTGCGGCCGAAAAAAAAAAAGGCCAGGTTTGATCTTCAGCTTTAAAATTCAGCATAATTAGGACGTGAACATACGAAATGAGGAATAGTATTTCTTTTTTTAAAAATTAATTTTTATTGGAGCATAGTTGCTTTACAATGTTGTGTTAGTTTCCGCTGTACAGCAAAGTGAATCAGCTATACATATACACATATCCCATCGTTTTTGGATTTCCTTCCCATTTAGGTCACCACAGTAGAGTTCCCTGTACTATACAGTTATGTTCTCATTAGTTATCTATTTTATACATAGTATCAATAGTGTATATATGTCAATCCCAATCTCCCAATTCCTCCCACCTCCCCCTTCCCCCTCGGTATCCATATGTTTGTTCTCTGTGTCTGTGTCTCTATTTCTGCTTTGCAAATAAGACCATCTATACCATTTTTCTAGATTCCACATATATGCGTTAATATATGATATTCGTTTTTCTCTTTTGGACTTCACTCTGTATGACAGTCTCTAGGTCCATCCAAGTTTCTACAAATGATCCAGTTTTGTTCCTTTTTATGGCTGAGTAATATTCCATTGTATATATGTACTACATCTTTATCCAAGGAATAGTATTTCTTGAAGAGACTCATCACCGCTGTTTTGTTCTTTAAAATGTTCTATTTATACATATTTCAAAAATAAGAAGTCATTAAAACTATGTGTATCAGAAAGGAAGTGTCCAGATAAGCAACTCCCCATAATATTAATTTGTCTATTTAGAATAAAGGAAATCAAGGAGAAATGGCAGGAAGTTCTTTCCAACTTGGCTTTAAATAAGATTGGTAGTAGTACCCATCTGTGCTGGCTACTTTGGCCCTGTCAACCGCTATTTCACCCGCCTATATGTGTGGAGAAGTTGGAAAGCTGAAAGTACATTTTCCAGACTCTCTTGCAGCTAGGGTTGTAGATATGCAGTAAGTTCTGCACACACATGAGATTTGAAAGGGAGGCAGAAACAAGCTTCCTGCAGCAGGGAGAGCTGAGAAGCAGGCTTTGACAGACACAAGATTTGCATGGGTTGGATCTATGTTGCCCTCTGGACGCATCTTCTCGAATATGAGGCAGCTGTGGCCGCAGCAGCAGCTTCCTGCCCAATGGATCACAGCTATGAGGGTATGACCTTAACACCAAAACTCCAGAGCAAGCCCCCTATTTCTGCTGTTCCAACTCTTCCAATGAATTTATAAGCATGTACTTCCCTATATTAAATTCCTTTATACTGGAAATACCTAAAATAACTTATTTTTCCTATCCTGAACCCTGAGTGATAAAGTATCCTAGAGTGTTGATGAGAATAAAATATAAAAATATATGTAAATCACTTAGAATAGTACCCGACAGTTTGTACTCAATACGTGCTAGTTATTTAAATTTTTTTTTTTTTTTTTTTTTTTTTTTTTTTTTTTTTTTTTGTGGTTCGCGGGCCTCCCTCCCTCCCAGACCGGGGCGCGAACTCGGTTCCCCTGCATCGGCAGGCGGACGCGCAACCACTGCGCCACCAGGGAAGCCCCCTATTTAAATTTTTATTAGGGAGATGAGTTCAGGCTGAAAAGAACAATCTAGGCCCATGGTTGAAAACTATGGTTCGAAGGCCAAATCGAGCCCACCACCTGTTTTCATAAATAAAGTTTTATTGGAACACAGCCGCTATCATTTGTTTACATGTTGTCTGTGGCTGCTGTTATTCTTCAAGGTCACAGTTGCAACAGAAACTGAATAGACCACAAAGCCTACAATATTTACTATCTGACCCTTTACAGAAAAGATCTGCTTACCTCTGATCTGAACTATCAAAAAGAATGAGGTGTACAAGGACTGGGAGTCATTCATGAAAACAGTCATCCCCTTGACACAGAGTTGTCATTTTTGGGGACAGTAGTTTGGGAAGTTTTCTTTCTGCAAGGGTTCAAAGTAGAGCATTGAGGAGGGGGGGCAAGATACTTATTATACGTGCAAAACTCTGATTTTATCAGTAAAATTGGAGGGATAAAAGGAGGCAAAACCGATGTCACCTGAGGCCTCCGCAAGGAATTTGGTAGCGCTCACGGTACGACCCCTGCCATTTCCCAAGCTTTTCCTCCGGATCATGCAGCCCAGCTTGGAAAGTGACCACGTGAGAAGCAGTGTAATAAAAGTCTATGTTACCTCTTTCACACCCAGCCTGTTGTGAGTTCTCACAGTTTGTTTCTCCGTAAATACTCTGGCATTCACCCACTTTGATCTTCATAGCCACTGTTCTAATCTAGGCCTCAGTAAATGTAAAACTGTGGTTAACTGAATATAGTCCTAAATTCCTTGTTTTTACATTTTTTCTCGTTTAAAATTCCAGTTTGAAAAGTTTCTCCTTTTCTTTCTCATTGGCAACTTTGCCAGCAATTTCACAACAAGAAAAATTATTTATGCTTGATTTATATTTATTATTTTTCAAAAGGCTCATTAGCACATCATAGTCACCCAAAGTCCATAGTTTACCTTAGGGTTCACTCTTGGTGGTGTACAGTCTATGGATTTGGACAAATGTATAATGGCACGTAACCACCATTATGGTATCGTATGGAGTATGTTTACTGCCCTAAAATTCCTCTATGCTCCACCTACTTTTAGGTTTGATTTTAAAGTTCTGTGTGTTTTCAGTTTTAACGAAGTTTCTTAGCTTTTATCTCTTTTCTTTTTTTACTCCTTTTCTCTCTCTTTCTACATGCCTCCCGCCTCCCTCCCCCTCCCCCTCCCCACACTTCTTTCTTCCTCACTTCCTTCCTGCTGCTGGATGAATATGATCCATAGAATCTGACAGTGCTTTTCAAACTTGAATGTGCATATGAGTCACATGGGAATGGGAATCTTGTTAAAATGCAAATGCTAATTCAGTCTGACTGAGATCATACTGAATAGGCAGCTTGTAATCCTCATTTCTTAAAAGCTTCCAGGTAATGCTGCTGCCTTTCAGACCACACTTGGAGTAGCAAGACTCTAGAACAGTGATTCTCAAACAGATGATTTTGGCCTCCAGGGGACACTTGGCAATGCTGTGGGGACGTCTTTGACTGTTAGAGCTGGGGTTGTGCTACTGGGTGGATGGAGGCCAGGGAAGCTGCTAAACATCTCGCTGTGCACAGGACAGCCCTCAGAACAAAGAATGATCTTGCCCCAAGGCCAACAGTGCCAAGGCTGAGAACCCTGCTCTAGAGCGATCTTAAAGTTTGTAAGTAGCCGATGTGTATCTTCTATGACTCTAACAGGTGTTTTTGAATTTTGGGGTCGGGGTTTTGCGGGGGTAAAGCTTTCCAGGTTGCTCCTAGTGCGGCCTGGTAGGTTGCCTCTTAGCCAGATCCTGTGACTGAAAGGGTTTCTTACATAATATCAGGAAGAATTTTTTCTTTCAAAAGTCTACTAGCCCTCTGGTCCTATCTCCTTCCAATTTATTAAGGGAAAATTGTGAATGGAATTTTTCATGGCATTAGCATGATTTTAAAAAGGCCCACAATCCGAAAAGGTTAAAAAAAATATTAAGGCAGCAAGTTCATAGGCTTGAAATGTGTGATCTTATATGGCTTTTGTGTTATCCATATTTAGGCTCGTACTTTATGGGGTTTTAGAAAACAACTGAAGCGATTCCCAAAATGATAGTCAATAGGTGTTTTACTCTGTATATGTTTCCAATGAATCTTCAGATTGAATCAATCAAATCGTCTGAGGTGTAAAAGAAAATGAACCTTAAAAGAAGCCTTTCGCTGTATTTAGATGAGGAAGATGGGGACTCGCTCTAGAGTTCTTCCCTCTGACCGTAGGAAGCTGTGTTTTCCATGGCTGAAGGGATTGGGGAATCTCATAAACTCTAACTTGATTTGGCCCTTGAGCAACACAGCCCACACCGAAGAATTACTGCCTATGAAAAGTATGATGACTTGACCAGAATCATGATTAAATGAAGGTAAAAATGAAAGATTTTTGCTTAAACTATGGTCCCAATTCCAAGTTTTTGAGAGTCTGCTTTTCCTGATTTTCTCAGCCCGTCGGGTATCCCTGGCTGACTCATAGCCCAGCATTGACCTTCCTGCCGGGCACTTACTACATGGCCTGCCAGCGCCTGGGGCAGCCCTGGTTGCTTCTTGCTTTCCTTCCACAGGAAGATAATACCACATTTTCAAACAGTGTTTAGACTTGTCACTGAGGATATTTTCTTTTAATGTCATGATCTCACTGAAACATAATTTATTCACCAACTTATAGAATTCGTGAACTGAAAAATGTTATAGAAGGTGATTAAATCAGAAAGCATGATCCTCTTAAACTTATTATCTCACTCCCCACACGACCCTCCCTCCTCTTCACTAAACTTAGAAAATGATGCCACCGTCCACCAATCGCCTGGGCCCCAGAACTGAAGCCTTGTTATACAGCTCCCTTCCTCTCAGCCCCCACACGCAGTCAGTCGCCACGTCCTGTCATTTGCATCCCTTAGTCTAGGTCCTCATGACTTCTGTCCTGTTTTTCAACAATAGCCTTTAACAGGTCCTGCCTCCAATGTTTTTTCAATTCAACCCCCCCACTGTTGCCAAAATAGTCTTTTAATGTAAAAAGTAGTCACAAAACTTAACAAGTAAAAGCCTTTGCTTAAAATATAATTTCCAGGGCTTCCCTGGTGGCGCAGTGGTTGAGAGTCCGCCTGCCG
>NC_041220.1:9314713-9323728 GCF_002837175.3 Physeter macrocephalus
AAAAAAAAAAAAAAAAAAAAAAAAAAAAAAAAAAATATATATATATATATATATATAATTTCCAAACTCCTGAACGTGACCGCCTTAGGGGAATTTTCGGCTTTAATCCTCCTGGTGGCCTCTGAATTTTTATGTATATAATCTATATATTCATTACATAATTAATATATGTGTATTTAATTAATAGATTAATCTTTAGAGCAATTTCAGGTTCGCAGCCAACCTGAGTGGTAAGGACAGAGTTCCTGTATATCCCCCCCTCCACAAACACACGCAAACTCCTCCACCATCAATATCCGCCCCCCGCCCCGCCAGAGGAGTACATTTGTTGGAATCAGTGAACCTACACTGACATATAATTTTCGCCCCAAATCCATAGTTTGTATTAGGATTCACTGTTTGTGTGGTACATTTTATAGGTTTGGACAAATGTATAATGAGAAGTGTCTACCATTGTATATAGTATCATACAAAGTATCTTCACTGCCCTGAAGGTCACCTGTGTTTCACTTGCTCACCCCTGCCCCAAACCCCTGGCAACCACTGATTTTTATTTTAACGTCTCCACAGTTTGTCTTTTCCTGAATGTCATATAGCTGGAATCATACTGGATGTAGCCTTTTCAGATTGACTTCTTTCACGTGGCAATATGCATTTAAGGTTCCATTTTCATGAGTTGATAACTCCTTTCTTTTTACTGTTGAGTAGTATTTCATTGTCTGGATGTACCACGGTTTGTTTATTCAGTCACCTATCGAAGATCATCTTGGTTGCTTCCAAGTTTTGGCAGTTATGAATAAAGCTGCTATAAACATTCTTGTGCAAGTTTCTATGTGGACATAAGTTTTTAACTCATTTGGGTAAATACCAAGGAATGTGATTGCTGGATCATATGGTAAGAGTATATTTAGTTTTGTAAGAAACTGCCACGCTGTCTTCCAAAGTGGCTGCACCATTTTGCATTCCCACCAGCGAGGAGTGAGTGTTCCCATTATTTTACATCCTTGTCAGCATCTGGTGGTGTTGATGTTTTTGATTTTTGCCTTCCTTATAGGTGTGTAGTGGTATCTCATTAATTTAATTTGCAATTCCCTAATGATGAATGAAATCGAGCATCTTTTCATATGCCTTTTTGCCATCTGTATATCACCTTTGGTGAGGTATCGATGCAGATCTTTTGCTCATTTTTTAAATTGGGTTGTTCATTTTCTTGTTGAGCTCTAAGAGTTCTTTTAACATTTTGTAATAGATAACAGTCCCCTATCAGATATGTCTTTTGTAAATATTTCCTCCCAGTCTGTGGCTCATCTTCTCATTCTTTTCATATGTATTTTTTTATATGGGAGTAAATAAAAGTTCAAAATCCTGAGACAGATATAAATTAGAAATATTTTTTCTTTGAAGACCTTTTATTTTTACTCAAAATAATCTTCAGTATCCAACATCTACTTCCTGTACTCGTTCCCTAATTTTCTGACTGCAGAGTTTCTCTCCTTCATTGTTAAACTCTTTCAAAGATGTGAGCAGAGATTTCTGACCACTTGTCACCCTGATTTATGAGAAGCAAACAAAAAAGAGGTGCACCCAAGGTCAAGCGCTGTCATCTTGACTGAGCCACTATTTCTGTCAAGATAATTGACGCAGTAATGACCTTCAATTACAACTTAAACTTTCTCATTTGGCGTATTGAAAGTGAATCCCCACCATCTCTTACAGAGATTGATATTGCAAAGGAGAAGGAATGCAAATTTTTCTCATGTCGTAGCGTAAGATATAAAGATAGCAGAACATCCCATTCTCAGTTCCATTCCCTTGTTATAATTAACACAAATCATCTTACGGGAATGGAATGACCTACTTCAACGTACCTCGCTTTGTATGTGATAGTTCAACAAGTTAGATATTCACAGATGCAGACAAATGCCAAGAACTTACAACCCCACTTCCATAGGATTGTGCAAAGTTTCCTGGCACAGTGGCTTATGCTGCCCTCAAGGAACTGGCCCCTGCCTCTCTCTAGCATCTTTTCTCACTGTGGCCACTCCCCATCTTGGATTCAGCCGTTCTGAATTATTTGCTGTCTCACTAATACTCTAGGCTGTTTTATAGCTTCATGTCCTTTGCTTATGTCCCAAATACTCTTCCCTCTATTTGTCCATCTAAACCACTATTCATCTTTTTTTTTTTTTTTTTTTTTTTTTTGCGGTACGCGGGCCTCTCACTGTTGTGGCCTCTCCCGTTGCGGAGCACAGGCTCCGGACGCGCAGGCTCAGCGGCCATGGCTCACGGGCCCAGCCGCTCCGCGGCACGTGGGATCTTCCCGGACCGGGGCACGAACCCGCGTCCCCTGCATCGGCAGGCGGACGCGCAACCACTGCACCACCAGGGAAGCCCTAAACCACTATTCATCTTTTAAGACCCAATTTTAATACAACCTCTCTTGCGAAGATTGTTCTAACCCTCTTCTTTTCTTGGCTCCCTGGGAATTGGCCAACCCCAGTGTACAATGGTGGATTACACACACACACACACACACACACCACTTATACTACTTCACTGCAATTATTCACTTATATATCTGTCTCCCTTGCTGATCCGTAAGATCCTTTAGGTCACATGCCATGTATATTTTTTTCTTTATCCCTGCATCTAGCACAGTGCCTGGCATATAGCAGGTTTTAAATCAATGCTCATAAAATGAATGTAACATGTCCAGTACCAAATGTTTTGTTGTTCCTCTTAACTTGCCTGCCAGCAGAAAAAAATTATTATGCAGTCATAAAACACGGCAGGAAGATTGCTACCAGCAAAAAGCACAGCATAATTTTTTTCTTTTTCAATTTAGAGAAATTCTAAACACATAACATAAAAGACTCTTTGCCAGTTTTTTATAATTTTGAGCAACATAAGTTAGGGTTGTCGTACTAGAAGGAGTACTGTATGATATCTGTCTTCTAAATTCTTTTTTGTTTGAGGTTATATGTATATTTTAAACTTATATAAAAGTTACAAAGGGGCTTCCCTGGTGGCGCAGTGGTTGAGAATCTGCCTGCTAATGCAGGGGACACGGGTTCGAGCCCTGGTCTGGGACGATCCCACATGCCGCGAAGCAGCTGGGCCCGTGAGCCACAACTACTGAGCCTGCGTGTCTGGAGCCTGTGCTCCTCAACAAGAGAGGCTGCAACAGTGAGAGGCCCGCGCACCCCGATGAAGAGTGGCCCCCGCTTGCCACAACTAGAGAAAGCCCTCGCACAGAAACGAAGACCCAACACAGCAAAAATAAGTAAATAAATGAATAAACTCCTACCCCCAACATCTTAAAAAAAAAAGTTACAAAAACAGAACAAAGAATTCTTAATACTCTCATCTAGATTTCCTAAGTTAATATGTTTCAATAGCTAGATTTTAAAAAACTGAGAGTAACTTGCAGACCTAAGGCTTAAACACTTCAAAACAAAAACAAAAGACATTATCTTATATCACCAGAGTGTAATCATCAAGACCAGGAACTTAGTATTGATATAATATTATTGTATAATGTATGGATTTCTTACCATTTTTGCCAGTTGTTCCATTATAGCAAAAGAAAAAACATTTCTGTTCCAGGATCCAATCGAGGATCAAACATTGCTTTCAGTTGTCATGTCTCATTTCTCTCTTTTAATATGAAGTATTTTCTTGATTCTTTTTTTTTTTTTGTCTTTCATGATCTTGACATTTTGAATCATTCAGACCAGTTAATTCACAGCAAGTCTATTCCTCGATTTGACTTGTCTAATATTTCCTCATGATTAGATTCAGGTTACACATTTTGCCAGGAATACCACAGAGTGATACTGTGTCCTTCTCAGTGCATCAGCCAAGAACCATTACCGGTGATGCTAATTCTAAACATTATTAAGGTGGTGCCTGCAAGTTGTCTCTGCTGTAAAAAGCTGTTTTTCGCTACGTCATTAATAAGTCTTGTATAAGGATGAGATTATATTTAAGGCTAAATAAAAGAGAATGCAATTTTTCCCAAGTGATCTAATGGGAAATTATTTAGCTCTGTTATTTGACTTCCCTAGAGATTACATGTAAAAACTAGAAGACTATTTAAAATGGCAATCTTCTGACACTTTTAGTGCTTTAGCAAAATTATTTATGGAAACAAGATGTAGCTCGGATTTCTGCAGGGCTGAATATTAAAGCCTTAAGTAAACAGGAGTTCTGCATTCAGCAGCTCCTCAAGGGGATGAAGCTTGAATAACAGCAGAACTGTTGTTTCTATATTGCTGTATGCACTTTTCTCACTGTTGGATCACCCTTTAAAAACCTCTGACTGGAAGATAATGTCCTAGGCTATTAGTCATAATTTACAATCAAAAGAACAGATTTATGTTGGTGTCAAAGCGGTAAATCCTAACTTTCAGTCTCTTTGTTCAACCCTCTTATTCTTTAAGAGAGAACTGTGCTGAAACTGTACAGATAATTTGATCTATTTATTCTTTAAATGTTTACTTGTTTTCCAGAGTTATAAATCTAGCACAATAAATAGAATGCTTTCAAACTACTCTTTCAAACGGTTCATATATATATATATATATATATATATATATATATATGACTTCCAGTCTTAATGTTGAATAAAATTGGTGAAAGTAGGCATCCTTGTCTTAATCCTGATCTTAAAGGAAAAGCTTTCAGCTTTTTACCCTTAAGTATGATGCTAGCTGTGGACTTGTCATATATGGCCTTATTATTGGGTTGGCCAAAAAGTTCGTTCGGGTTTTTCATAACATCTTACAGAAAACCCTGAACGAACTTTTTGGCCAACCCAATATGTTGAAGTACTACATTTCTTCTACACCAAATTTGTTGAGAGTTTTTTTTTTTTAATTATGAAAGGATGTTGAATTTTGTCAAATGCTTTTTCTTCATCTATTGAGATGATCGTATGATTTTTATCCTTCATTCTATTAATATATCACATTTATTGATTTGTGTATGTTGAATCATCTTTATATCTAAGGGTAAGTCTCACTTGATCATGGTATATGATCCTTTAAATATACTGCTGAGGGTTTGCTGGTTTTTTTTTTTTTTTTCAAATTTTATAATCTCTAGTCCTGGCATATTCTGGGCTTTCCAGGACTATTTTTTAAAAATTTATTTTACTTTTATTTATTTTTGGCTGCGTTGGGTCCTTGTTGCTGCCTGCAGGCTTTCTCTAGTTGCGAAGAGGGGGGCTACTCTTCGTTGCGGTGCGCGGGCTTCTCATTGTGGTGGCTTCTCTTGTTGCAGAGCATAGGCTCTAGTCATGCAGGCTTCAATAGTTGTGGCACGCGGGCTCATTAGATGTCTCTCGCGGGCTTAGTTGCTCCGTGGCATCTGGGATCTTCCTGGACCAGGGCCCGAACTCGTGTCCCCTGCATCGGCAGGTGGATTCTTAACCACTGCGCTACCAGGGAAGCCCTGCTGGTATTTGCTGAGGTCTTTTACATCTGTGTTCACCGGGGATATTGGCCTGTAATTTTGTTTTCTTGCCGTATCCTTATCTGGCTTTGATGTCAGAGTAATGCTGGCCTCATAAAATGAGTTTGGAAGTGTTCCCATCTCTTCAATTTTTTTGGAAAAGTTTGAGAATGATTGGCATTTATTCTTTAAATATTTGTAGAATTCACCAGTAAAGCATAAGGTCCTGGGCTTTTCTTTGTTGGGGGGGTTTGATTATGGATTTAATCTTTTTTGTTGTTACTGTTCTATTTGTAAATTAATTTTATTTATTTTGGGCTGCGTTGGGTCCTCGTTGCTGCCCGCGGGCTTTCTCTAGTTGCGGCGAGCGGGGGCTACTCTTCATTGCAGTGCCCGGGCTTCTCATTGCGGTGGCTTCTCTTGTTGCGGAGCACGGGCTGTAGGTTCATGGGCTTCAGTAGTTGTGGCTCGTGGGCTCAGCAGTTGTGGCTCGCGGGCTCTAGAGCGCAGGCTGAGTACTTGTGGCGCATGGGTTTAGTTGCTCCATGGCATGTGGGATCCTCCCGGACCAGGGCTTAAACCTGTGTCCCCTGCATTGGCAGGCGGATTCTTAACCACTGCACCACCAGGGAAGCCCATTACTAGTCTATTTATATTTTTTAGATCTTCATAATTCAGTCTCGTTAAGTTCTATGTTTCTAGGAATTTATCCATTTCTTGTAGGTTATCTAATCTGTTGGCATATAATTGTACATAGTAGTGTCATGATCCTTTGTGTTTCTGTGGTATCAGTTGTAATGTTTCTCATTTATAATTTTGTTTATTTGTCTTCTCTTTTTTCTTAGTCTAACTAAAGTTCTGTCAATTTTGTTTATCTTTTTGAAAAACCAACTCCTGTTTTCATTGATCTTTTCTATTGTTTTTATAGTCTTTCATTTATTTCTGCTTTGATCTCTATTACTTTCTTGTTTTGCTAATTTTAGGCTTAGTTTTTTTTCTTTTTCTAGCCTTGAGGTGTAAAGTTAGATTGTGATTTTGAGATTTTTCTTTTTTTTTTAACATAAGCATTTATCACTATAAATTTCCCTTTTAAACCTGCTTTGCTGTGTCTGATAGGTTTTGGTATACTGTATTCCCATTTTTGTTTATCTAGGAAAGGACTTTTTAAAAGCCCTATCTCCAAATATATAGTCATATTCTGAGGTATTGGGGGCTAGGACTTCAACATATAAATTTGGAGGAAACACAATTCAGCCTGTAACATTGCTCTTCCAGTTCCACTGTTTTGGCACATAAAGTTCTTAGTTATTCTACCAACTCTACAGGGTTTAAAGGATGGTATCAAACATCCTAAAGTCCCTTAATAGACTTTACAATACACATTCAAATTTGTTTATTTTTTTAAAGGAAGTCATTTGCAGAATTCTCAACGATTAGGGAATTATGCATGAGAAACATTAATTTTTAAAGTAATGACAGTTCCAAGGGAAATATTTGTTTTCTCTTTTTATATGCTTGAAGGTAACTTGACTATAAAGAGCTTTTACAGTCTAATTTTCTTTTTCAGGAAAAATTCTAAACGAAAACCCAGTGTAAGTTTCTCCCAATGTAAAGATGTAATAATTCAAGTGATCTTCATATCTCATTCCCCTTTAACAGTGGTGTAAGTGTGAATAAGAACCAAATATTTCAGAAAGGACTTCCTTGCCCTTTGGGGAAATCAATTAGGATAAGCTAGATATGTTACAGTGAAAACAACCCCCAAATCTCAGTGGCCTAGAATAATGAGTTTATTTTGTGTTCATGTTGTTAGGTTAAATCACATGAAATTACCAGTATTTTATCTTTTTTGAACTAGAGATACTGCAAGTTTGTATGGATAAACCTAGTACATATCAGTCACTGATTGATTGGGATCTCTCTTTCTTGCTGTCTTTACTGAGGGGTACAGTCTTTGAGAGGTTTCACCAGCTAGGATGTTGCCGGTTACCTTGGCAGAAGGAAAGGAACCTTAAAATTATGTACATTCCACTTACATTCAAATATTATTTATCAAAAAAGTCATAAGGTTATGTTTAACTTCAATGGGGTGGGAAATACTATCCATATGGAAAAAGGAAAACCTAAAATATTGGTGACTACCAAATCTGGTAGTATTTATGTCAATGTCACTTAGTAATAATGATTCTTTTATATACTTTTCTAGTCCTTTCATGCACTAGCGAACCTGTTTTTAAAAAAATCACATGGCTTAATTATGCAATTATGATTGTTTTTGGTATTTTGCCTCATAAAAATTGAATCACCCTGGACATTGTTAATCTCAGATGAATCTGATGTTATTTAAGTAAGCTTTGTCACAGAGTTTTAGAAATAGTTTCTGGACCTTGCTATTGTTATAGTAGTAGTCTCCCAGTAATTCTTTAATACTGTGTCATGTTCTTATATAATGTGTAATATAATTCCTGTGCTAGGGGTATTTTTTCCAATTTTTTCTGGATCTAGAACTGGAATTTCACAACAGGCACTGAAGAAACCATGTTTCAATAGTTTATTTACTTTTCTTCTTTCTTATCCCAAACTTGTCATATAATATTGATAATATTTCAGATATTTAATGTTTAATAATGAAAGAGCTGACATCTTTATTAAACTGGTTGGTCTTATTAACCAGAAAAGAGGTTACTGGCCTAGTGAAATACCAGTTCTAATCTTGTATTCTTTGCTAAAATAGTGGTGTAAGAATTGTTTATTTATTTTGGCTGCGCTGGGTCTTAGTTGAGGCATAAGAAATCTTAGGTGCAGCATGCAGGATCTACCCACTGGACCACCGGGGAAGTTCCCTCCATGTATTTTTTTTTAACATCTTTATTGGGCTTCCCTGGTGGCGCAGTGGCTGAGAATCCGCCTGCTGATGCAGGGGACACGGGTTCGTGCCCAGGTCCGGGAAGATCCTACATGCTGCAGAGCGGCTGGGCCCGTGAGCCGTGGCCGCTGAGCCTGCGCGTCCGAAGCCTGCGCTCCGTAACGGGAGAGGCCACAACAATGAGAGGCCCGCGTACCGCAAAACAAAACAAAACAAAAAACCTTGTTTAACATCTTTATTGGAGTATAATTGCTTTACAATGGTGTGTTAGTTTCTGCTGTATCATAAAGTGAATCAGCTATACATATACACATATCCCCGTAGCCCCTCCCTCTTGCGTCTCCCTTCCACGCTCCCTCTCTCACCCCTCTAGGTGTACACAAAGCACTGAGCTGATCTCCCTGTGCTCTGCGGCTGCTTCCCACTAGCTATCTGTTTTACATTTGGTAGTGTATATATGTCCATTGCCACTTTCTCACTTCGTCCCAGCTTACCCTTCCTCCTCCCCGTGTCCTCAAGTCCATTCTCTATGTCTGCTTCTTTATTCCTGTCCTGCCCCTAGGTTCTTCAGAACCATTTTTTTTGTTTAGATTCCATAATATGTGTTAACATATGGTATTTATTTTTCTCTTTCTGACTTACTTCACCCTGTATGACAAACTCTAGGTCCATCCACCTCACTACAAATAACTCAA
>NC_041220.1:9323786-9325045 GCF_002837175.3 Physeter macrocephalus
TGTATATATGTGCCACATCTTCTTTATCCATTCATCTGTTGATGGACACCTAGGTTGCTTCCATATCCTGACTATTGTAAATAGTGCTGCAATGAACACTGTGGTACATACATAACTCTTTTTGAATTATGGTTTTCTCAGGGTATATGCCCAGTAGTGGGATTGCTGGGTCCTATGGTAGTTCTATTTTTAGTTTCTGAAGGAATCTCCATACTGTTCTCCATAGTGGCTGTATCAATTTACATTCCCACCAACAGTGCAAGAGGGTTCCCTTTTCTCCACACCCTCTCCAGCATTTACTGTTTGTAGACTTTTTGTAGATGGCCATTCTGACTGGTATGAGGTGATACCTCAGTGTAGTTTTGATCTGCATTTCTCTAATGATTAGTCATGTTGAGCATCCTTTCATATGCTTGTTAACAATCTGTTTGGAGAAATGTCTATTTAGGTCTTCTGCCCATTTTTGGATTGGGTTGTTTGTTTTTTTTGATATTGAGCTGCATAAGCTGCTTGTATATTTTGGATATTAATCCTTTGTCAGTTGCTTCGTTTGCAAAGCTTTCCTCCCATTCTGAGGGTTGCCTTTTCGTCTTGTTTATGGTTTCCTTTGCTGTGCAAAAGCTTTTACGTTTCAGTAGGTCCCATTTCTTTATTTTTGTTTTTATTTCTATTTCTCTAGGAGGTGGGTCAAAAAGGATCTTGCTGTGATTTATGTCATAGTGTGTTCTACCTATGTTTTCATCTAAGAGTTTTATAGTGTCTGGCCTTACATTTAGGTCTTTAATCCATTTTGAGTTTATTTTTGTGTATGGTGTTAGGAAGTGTTCTAATTTCATTCTTTTACATGTAGCTGCCCAGTTTTCCCAGCACCACTTATTGAAGAGTCTGTCTTTTCTGCATTGTATATTCTTGCTTCCTTTATCAAATATAAGGTGACCATATGTGCGTGGGTTTATCTCTGGGCTTTCTATCCTGTTCCATTGATCTGTATTTCTCTTCCCATCTGTTTGTATCATCTTTAATTTCTTTCATCAGTGTCTTCTGGTTTCCTGAGTACAGGTTTTTTGTCTCGTTAGGTAGGTTTATTCCTAGGTATTTTATTCTTTTTGTTGCAGTGGTAAATGGGAGTGTTTCCTTAATTTCTCTTTCAGATTTTTCATCATTAGTGTGTAGGAATGTAAGAGATTTCTGTGCATTAATTTTGTATCCTGCTACTTTACCAAATGCATTGATTAGCTCTAGTAGTTTTCTGGTAGCAT
>NC_041220.1:9325893-9327166 GCF_002837175.3 Physeter macrocephalus
ATTTGCATATATTGAAGAATCTTTGCATCCCTGGGATAAACCTCACTTGATCATGGTGTATGATCCTTTTAATGTGCTGTTGGATTCTGTTTGCTAGTATTTTGTTGAGGATTTTTGCATCTATGTTCATCAGTGATATTGGCCTGTAGTTTTCTTTCTTTGTGACGTCTTTGTCTGGTTTTGGTATCAGGGTGATGGTGGCCTCATAGAATGAGTTTGGGAGTGTTCCTCCCTCTGCTATCTTTTGGAAGAGTTTGAGAAGGATAGGTGTTAGCTCTTCTCTAAATGTTTGATAGAATTCGCCTGTGAAGCCACCTGGTCCTGGGCTTTTGTTTGTTGGAAGATTTTTAATCACAGTTTCAATTTCAGTGCTTGTAATTGGTCTGTGTATATTTTCTATTTCTTCCTGGTTCAGTTCTTGGAAGGTTGTGCTTTTCTAAGAATTTGTCCATTTCTTCCAGGTTGTCCATTTTATTGGCATATAGTTGCTTGTAGTAATCTCTCATGAGCCTTTGTATTTCTGCAGTGTCAGTTGTTCCTTCTCCTTTTTCATTTCTAATTCTATTGATTTGAGTCTTTTCCCTTTTTTTCTTGATGAGGCTGGCTAATGGTTTATCAATTTTGTTTATCGTCTCAAAAAACCAGCTTTTAGTTTTATTGGTATTTGCTATCTTTTCCTTTATTTCTTTTTCATTTCTGATCTGAATGTTATGATTTCTTTCCTTCTGCTAACTTTGGGGCTTTTTTTGTTCTTCTTCTCTAATTGCTTTAGGTGTCAGGTTAGGTTGTTTATCTGAGATGTTTCTTGTTTCTTGAGGTAGTATTGTATTGCTATAAACTTCTGTCTTAGAACTCTTTTTGCTGCATCCCATAGGTTTTGGGCCCTCGTGTTTTCATTGTCATTTGTTTCTAGGTATTTTTTGATTTCCTCTTTGATTTCTTCAGTGATCTCTTGGTTACTTAGTAGCATATTGTTTAGCCTCCATGTGTTTGCATTTTTTACAGTTTTCTTCCTGTAATTGATATCTAGTCTTACAGTGTTGTGGTCGGAAAAGATACTTATATGATTTCAATTTTGTTAAATTTACCAAGGCTTGATTTGTGACCCAAGATATGATCTATCCTGGAGAATGTTCCATGAGCACTTGAGAAGAAAGTGTATTCTGTTGTTTTTGGCTGGAATATCCTATAAATATCAATTAAGTCCATCTTGTTTAATGTGTCATTTAAAGCTTGTGTTTCCTTATTTATTTTCATTTTGGATGATCTGTCC
>NC_041220.1:9327308-9353889 GCF_002837175.3 Physeter macrocephalus
GGTCTATGTCTTTTGGTTGGAGCATTTAATCCATTTACATTTAAGGTAATTATCGACATGTATCTTCCTATTACCATTTTCTTAATTGTTCTGAGTTTGTTTTTGTAGGTCTTTTCCTTCTCTTGTGTTTCCTGCCTAGATGAGTTCCTTTAGCATTTGTTGTAAAGCTGGTTTGGTGCTGTTGAGTTCTCTTAGCTTTTGCTTGTCTGTAACGGTTTTAAGTTCTCCGTGGAATCTGAATGAGATCCTTGCTGGGTAGAGTAATCTTGGTTGTAGGTTTTGCCCTTTCATCACTTTAAATATGTCCTGCCACACCCTTCTGGCCTGCAGAGTTTCTGCTGAAAGATCTGCTGTTAGCCTTTTGGGGATTCCCTTGTATGTTATTTGTTGTTTTTCCCTTGCTGCTTTTAATATTTTTTCTTTGTGTTTAATTTTTGATGGTTTGATTAATATGTGTCTTGTTGTGTTTCTCCTTGGATTTGTCCTGTATGGGACTCTGCATTTCCTGGACTTGATTGACTATTTCCTTTCCCATATTAGGGAAGTTTTAAACTATAATCTCTTCAAATATTTTCTCAGTACCTTTCTTTTTCTCTTCTTCTTCTGAGACCCCTATAATTTGAATATTGGTGCGTTTAATGTTGTCCCAGCGGTCTCTGAGACTGTCCTCAATTCTTTTCATTCTCTTTTGTTTATTCTGCTCTATGGTAGTTATTTCCACTATTTTTTCTTCCAGGTCACTTATCTGTTCTTCTGCCTCTGTTATTCTGCTATTCATTCCTTCTAGAGAATTTTTAATTTCATTTGTTGTGTTGTTCATCATTGTTTGTTACCTCTTCAGTTCTTCTAGGTCCTTGTTAAATGTTTCTTGTATTTTCTGCATTCTATCTCCAAGATCTTGGATATCTTTACTGTCATTACTCTGAATTCTTTTTCAGGTAGACTGCCTATTTCCTCTTCATTTGTTTGGTCTGGTGGTTTTTACCTTGCTCTTTCATCTGCTGTGTGTTTCTCTGTCTTCTCATTTTGCTTCACTTACTGTGATTGGGATCTCCTTTTCGCAGGCTGCAGGTTCATATCTCATGTTGTTTGTGGTGTCTGCCCCCAGTGGCTAAGGTTGGTTCATTGGGTTTTGTAGGCTTCCTGGTGGATAGGACTGGTGCCTGTGTTCTGATGGATGAGCCTGATCTTTTCTTTCTGGTGGGCAGGACTGCCTCCGGTGGTGTGTTTTGGGGTGTCTGTGAAGTTATTATGATTTTAGGCAGCCTCTCCGCTAATGGGTGGGGTTGTGTTCCTGTCTTGCTAGTTTTTTGGCATAGGGTGTCCAGCACTGTAGCTTGCTGGTCATTGAGTGGAGCTGAGTCTTAGCGTTGAGATGGAGATCTCTGTGAGAGTTCTTGCCGATTAATATTACAAGGGGCCGGGAGGTCTGGTGGACCAATGTCCTGAACTCGGCTCTTCCATCTCAGAGGCTCAGGCCTGACACCTGGCTGGAGCAACCAAGACCTTGTCAGCCACATGACTCAGACGAAAAGGGAGAAAAGAAAAAAGAAAGAAAGAAAATAAATAAAAGTTATTAAAGTAAAAAATTTAAAAAATATTATTAAAATAAAACAATTAAAAAGTAATTTTAAAAAAAGAAGAGAGCAACCAAACCAATAAACAAATCCACTAATGATAACAAGCGCTAGAAACTATACTAACAAAACCCGACAGACAGAACCCTAGGACAAATGGTAAAAGCAAACCTATACACACAAAATAACACAAAGAAGCACACACATACACACTCACAAAAAGAGAAAAAAAAAAAAATATATATATATAAAAGGAAGAGAGCAACCAAACCAATAAAGAAATCTACCAGTGATAATAAGCTCTAAATACTAAACTAAGATAAACATAAAACTAGAAACAAATTAGACCCAGAAGACAAACCCCAAGTCTACAGTTGCTCCGAAAATCTACCACCTCAGTTTTGGGCTGATTCGTTGTCTATTCAGGTATTCCAAAGATGCAGGTACATCTCGTTGATGGTGGAGATTTAATCCACTGCTCCTGAGGCCGCTGGGAGAGATTTCCCTTTCTCTGTTCGGACAGCTCCCGGGGTTCAGCTTAGGTTTTGATCTTGCCTCTGCTTGTCTGCTCTTCGCTCAGACAGGACGGGGTTAAAGGAGCCGCTGATTCGGGGGCTCTGGCTCACTCAGGCCGGGGGGAGGGAGGGGCACGGATGCGGGGCGAGCCTGCGGCGGCAGAGGCCGGCGTGACATTGCACCGCCCGAGGCGCGCCGTGCATTCTCCCGGGGAAGTTGTTCCTGGATCCCGGGACCCTGGCGGTGGCGGGCTGCACAGGCTCCCGGGAGGGGAGGGGTGGACGGTGACCTGTGCTCGCACACAGGCCTCTTGGTGGCGGCAGCAGCGGCCTTAGCGTCTCATGCCCGTCTCTGGGGTCCGCGCTGATAGCTGCGGCTCGCGCCCGTCTCTGGAGCTCCTTTAAGCGGCGCTCTGAATCCCTTCTCCTTGCGCACCAGGAAATAAAGAGGCGAGAAAAAGTCTCTTGTCTCTTCGGCAGCTCCAGACTCTCCCGGACTCCCTCCCGGCCAGCTGTGGCGCACTAGCCCCTTCACGCTGTGTTCACGCCGCCAAGCCCAGTCCTCTCCCTGCGATCCGACCTCCGAAGCCCGAGCCTCAGCTCCCAGCCCCCGCTCGCCCCGGCGGGTGAGCAGACGAACCTCTCGGCCTGGTGAGTGCCGGTCGGCACCGATCCTCTGTGCGGGAATCTCCCCGCTTTGCCCTCCGCACCCTGTGGCTGCGCTCTCCTCCGCGGCTCTGAAGCTTCCCCCTCTGCCACCCGCAGTCTCTGCCCGCAGAGGGGCTCCTAGTGTGTGGAAACCTTTCCTCCTTCACAGCTCCCTCCCCGAAGTGCAGGTCCCGTCCCTATTTCCCCCTCTGCCACCCGCAGTCTCCGCCTGCGAAGGGGCTTCTAGTGTGTGGAAACCTTTCCTCCACAGCTCCCTCCCACTGGTGCGGGTCACTTCCCTATTCTTTTGTTTCTGTGTTTTCTTTTTTCTTTTGCCCCACCCAGGTATGTGGGGAGTTTCTTGCCTTTTGTGAGGTCTGAGGTCTTCTGCCAGCGTTCAGTAGGTGTTCTGTAGGAGTTGTTCCACATCTAGATGTATTTTTGATGTATTTGTCACCCTGTGGCTGCGCTCTCCTCCGCGGCTCTGAAGCTTCCCCCTCTGCCACCCGCAGTCTCTGCCCGCAGAGGGGCTCCTAGTGTGTGGAAACCTTTCCTCCTTCACAGCTCCCTCCCCGAAGTGCAGGTCCCGTCCCTATTCTTTGTCCCTGTTTTTTCTTTTTTCTTTTGCCCTACCCAGGTACGTGGGGAGTTTCTTGCCTTTTGGGAGGTCTGAGGTCTTCTGCCAGCGTTCAGTAGGTGTTCTGTAGGAGTTGTTCCACGTGTAGATGTATTTCTGATGTATCTGTGGGGAGGAAGGTGATCTCCACGTCTTACTCTTCGGCCATCTTGAAGCTCCTTTCTCAAGCTGTCTTTTCAATGTCTGAGGCCTTCTGCCAGCGTTCAGTAGGTGTTCTGTAGGAGTTGTTCCACATCTAGATGTATTTTTGATGTATTTGTGGGAGGAAGGTGA
This sequence comes from Physeter macrocephalus, assembly GCF_002837175.3. Lineage (NCBI taxonomy): Eukaryota > Metazoa > Chordata > Mammalia > Artiodactyla > Physeteridae > Physeter > Physeter macrocephalus. The sequence continues at coordinate 9,330,959 of NC_041220.1, forward strand.
TCTGCATGTCTTACTCCTCCGCCATCTTGAAGGTCCTCCCTCCTTGTATTGATTTTTATTTCCATGATGGCTAATGATGTTGGGCATCTTTTCTCATGTGTTTATTGGTCATTTGTGTATCTTTTTTGGAGGAATGTCTGTTCAGATCCTTTGGACTTTTTTCAATTGGGTAGTGTTTTTATTATTGTGGCGTAATTGTTCTATGGATATTCTGGATACAAGTCCCTTATCAGATACATGATTTGCAAATATTTTCTCTCATTCTGTTGATTGTCTTTTCACTCTTTGGTGGTGTGCTTTGAAGCACAAAATTTCACATCTTCTTTATCCATTCATCTGTTGATGGACCCTGAGCTTGCTTCCATATGTTAGCAATTGTAAATAATGCTGCTGTGAACATTGGGGTGCATGTGTCTTTTTGAATTAATGTTTTTGTTTTCTTTAGCTATATGCCCAGGAGTGGAATTGCTGGGTCATACAGTAGTTCTATTTTTGGCCAATTGAGGAACCTGCATAATGTTTTCTACTGTGGCTGCACCAATTTACATTCCCACCAACAATGTATAAGTTCCCTTTTGTCCACATCCTCACCAACATTTATTATTTGTGTTCTTTTTGATGATAGCCATTCTGAGAGATGTGAGATGATATCACATTGTGGTTTTAATTTGCATTTCTCTGATGGCTAATGATGCTGAGCATCTTTTCACGTGCTTTGCTTATTAGTATTGTTTTTTACTAGATTCCTTAGGATTTTCTATATACAATATCATTTCCATATACAATATTGTAGCTGTCATAGAGATCGTTTTAATTCTTCATGTACAATCTAGGTGCCTTAATTTTATTACCTAATTGCCCTTCTAGAACTTCCAGCATGACATTGAACAGAAATGACAAGAGCAGACATCCTTGCCTTGTTTCTGGTCTTAGGAGGAAAACATTCAGTCTTTCACCATTAAGTATTATGTTAACTAAGGGTTTTTTGTAGGTGCTGTAATGATCTTTTAAAGAATTTATAATTGTTACAGTTCTCTTACATGGTCGCATTACCTAAATAAAATGGCATAACAGAATTTGACAAAATTGAGACCCAGTTGAGATAAATATTGTGAGAATAGGGCTACATCTTGTTTTATCCGTAACTACTGGCCATCTTCATTTTTGTGCTTGTCCTATCCACAACCTTCACCAAGGAATCTGATCCACCATTGGACCCTGCTGTCTCAGGAGTCAAATATAGTATTAGTATTATGGTGATGTCTTCCTCCTTTCGCCGTCCTTCAACTCCGTTTATTGGACTGGAATGACCATCTGACCCAAGCACAGCTAATCCTCGGGTGAGGCAGTAATCTTCACTCTCTAAGGCCAGATTCAAAAAGATTAATTTAACCAAGTGAGAATTGGACATAAGGAACAAAGAAAGAATTTTTCAGTTACTGGTGGAAGCTTTAGCTGAAAATTTGTGAGACAGAATCAGGACTTGGGAGGCTATAATGGACCACATGTAAGCTAAAATTATAGGGGAGTAGAAATTATAAATAAGCAGAAACAGTTATTAAAGCAAGATAGAAAGAAATATATACATAGAATAGAACTGAGTAACACAAACAGTAGAGTAGTAGAGGAAAGATTCTGGAACTTCTGCATCTAAGGTTTCTGGAGTGACCTTGAATCCAAACCCAATTTCCTGCTTCAGTTCTTGGATTTCCATGAAATCCTAATTTCCTTGTTCCTCCACGCGAGCCAATTTGAAAGGGTCTTTGTTCCTTGTAAATAAATGAAATAACTAAAAACATTCAGCATAAACTCATCACATTTGACAATATTTTTGTTTCTCAAGTGTCCTGAACGCTAAAGAGAAAGACATGGGAAAAGAGAATGGAAATTATTGATATTTTGGGGGGTAGTAAAGGGTAAAACCCACGTTGCTTAATATCGTTGCTATTAGTTGTTAGAAACATGATTAGTATTGACTAAATAATTCCTATTTAGGAGAAATATTTGGTAAGGTGCTAATAATGATATCGTTAAAATGACAATACTGTGCCTGATAAATTGTTCAAGGATAAGACATTTGGGAAGAAACCTTGTAAATGGGGAATATCCCCTAAGGATGTAAAATGGTGTGATGGCGATACCAATTATAGATGATATGAATGGCAAAAGGCTCTGTCTTGGCAGCTGGCACATGACTTCAGTTGAAGAAAAAGGTAATTTTGAAGATGAGGTAAATAAAATGATTGAGATTAGAGTTGGGCTTTATCCAATAATGACTGCTATTTAGTGAAGTGTAGGCTATAATTTTTCCCAGCTGAATTTGATTAAGCCTGCTCAGCTGCCAATAAGGACTTTATTAATGGAAGACAGGAGGGGCTAATGATGGGAAAAGTCAGTATGTAATTGAGTTTGGGAGCAATTTTTGACATGTAAGAGGAACATATGAGAAGTTAATGGGATACCTTGGCATTTCATTGGGAAAGAGATAAGGCCTAGCTCCATGGAGAGAGTCAGAATTATGTTGACTGAGGTTAGTACATTCATTTATTGGTTAGTAATCATGCCTTGTTATAACAAATACGTATACTAAAACGTGCTGCTGCTTTTGTTGATTTTGGATAATGATTTTGGATAGGGTGTTAATTTCCAGGCTTACTCAAGCTAATGTTCATGGAGAGCCAAACATAGGATCTAGAATTAAGCTAAATAAAACTATCACACAGGCAAACTTTAGTATAGAAATGATATGGTATAAAGCATTTTAAGAGTAGGGATTCTACAGATTAATTAATTGACTTTACTTACATATAGTGTAGTATGAGAGCATGGAAGTTTTGCATTCTCTCATTCAGGTTGGAGTCAAATTTATTCCTTCAGAACATCTCTTACTCATTTTCATGATTGCATATTATATTAATCAGGATTCTCCAAAGAAACAGAATCAATGGGATATATACAGATATATAAGAGGAGATGTATTATAGAAATTGGCTCATGTGAATATGGAGGCCAAGAAGTCCCATGATCTGTAAGCTAGAGAACCAGGAAAACTTGTGGTATAATTCAGTCTAAATCCGAAGACCTGAGAACCTGGAGTAGGGGTGTCCCAGCTGAAGCAGGGAGCACATTCTCCCTTCCTCCACCTTTACGTTCTATTCAGTTCCTCAGTGGATTGGATGTTTCCCACCCACATTGATGATGGGGATCTTCTTTACTCCTGATTTACTACCTATTGAAATGCTAATCTCTTTTGGAAACACCCTTACAGACACACCCAGAAATAATGTTTTAGCAGCTTTCCGGCCGTCTCCTAGCCTAGTCAAGTTGACAGATAAAATTCACTGTCATACATATGCATGTTATTGTGAGGCAGTTTGATATTTGTTTAAAGCACATGATTGTTTAAGGTAGAGCAATTCTGTTCACAAGTGACTATTTGGTGTATGCCACAAGTAGAGATGTAATGCAACTCATGGAATTATGGTATATTTTTATATGGCTAATTATTGGTAATTATGATAGAGTTTGATATAAAAATGCTCTTGAAAATTATATTTAGTATATTTACTGAAAATTATAGTGCCATATTCTACTAAAAACATATTTCAAGTGGATAAAAATATTTCAAGTTTTATATAACTTGAAATCATTTTAATTTACTTACAGTTCTGGTATGATTATGGTTGCTTAAACAAGGATGCAGATGAATCCTATCATCAGAGATTGAGCAGGAATATTATTTTCCTTAGTTAAGTTTGGTATGGTGATGACAATGAAAAATATTGGTCAATAATCAAAGAAAGAAAGAAATGGAAATTTCACTGAGCCCACCTGAGGATTAGAACTCGGGAGACAGTCTCTCAGAGAGCTCTGAGAACTGTTCTGAAGAGGGGTCTGTGCGATCACGCTGCTAGTCACGAGGAGCAGACATTTTAGCTAATGGTTTCAGTGCTTTTCTAAGTATGGGAAGATGCAAGAATCCAGGTTCATAAAAAATTTCTCCTGAAAATATCTAACTGTCTGAGGGCCAGTTCTGTCTGTTTTCCCAGAGCAGAGAATGTTTCATGCTGACCTTTACCCTGAATTTCTTTCAGGTCAACAACTGCGGTGGCTAATGACTTGATTCTTGTAGAACTGGATGGTGGGCAAAGTCTTTATTTTACAGTCCCTTCCCTTTTGGTCTTCATTTCGTTTGGGAGGCATTTCCTGACCAGTTTGTCCTACTGCCCTAGGAAGGCTTATTCTCAGGTCAGGCAAGCGTTTGGTTGATAGCTCACTTGCTGTGCTCTTACTGGACTAGGCCCTGTTAACAGCAGCCAAAAGCCTCTGTACCACCTGTCTTACTAGTCTGTTACGGTCCAGGACATGGTTCCCTCTTGTTGCTTCTTCCTATAATTAGAGTTACACTACTACAATCATTGATCTTATAGAAATATATTTGTTCCATCATTTCAAGTCACCTAGTCATCATTAATTTTATCTGAGGCTCAGGAATACATTTGGTAGTGCAAGAAACAATAATCTTGTAAAATAGGCAGAATACAAGTAATATAGCTAGTAACAGTAATAAGGTCATAAGTAAGTATTTAAGCTAAGAACTTCCATTGGGTTTGGCCCAGTATTTCCTCAGGTCATCTGACTAATCTCTTCTACACCAATCGCTGTCTTTAAGGGAAATGATATAGTGGCATTGTACATAAAGTTTACTAAAGATGTCTGCATGTACAAGGTGAGTGGTGGGTCATCATGACCCCTTACAGGATCAAAAAAAGAATGTTATCTTCTGAGGAGTTACATGGCTTGCGCCGGAAGGAGAAAAAAACAATCTTTATGGTTGAGCAGGTATTTCTGCCACTGGGGAGGTCTGGTTAATGCATAATGCATGCACAATGTACACTAGATGGGAGGGTGGAGGCCAAAATGAGCAGAGAACAATTTTATGTTTAAATTTTTCTTGTCTCTCCTTAAAATCTGAATTTTATTTCATCAGTGTGCATAAGCAGAGAGGAGAATTCTAGTAAATGTTACTCTATAGGAAATTGGTGACTTGTTAAGCTCCAGTGAGACACCTCCTAGTTTGGTAAACTTATCTAGATGAGAAAATAAAGTAGGCTGACAAATTAGATGTAGTGATATGAGTAGGAGCCTCCAGTTTATATTGATAATTGAATTGGATTTGGGGAGATGGGTCAGAAGGAGACTTCAAAGTCAGAGTCAAAGGAGAGGCTGGGAGCTTTGAAATTGATGATATTGGAAGGTGTGAAAGTAGGAACAGAGGACCCTGGTTATTCTTCCTTTGTGGATGCAAACTTTCCACACAGCAGCTCCTTGGTGTGATACATTAAATCTTTCTAGCCTTATCAAACATCATGCCATTTTCCAATATTCTTTAATGAAAGATGAAGCAATCTGGGTAGCAGCAATTGTGTTACATAAGAGGTGCACTAGAACTTCTAAACTGCAAGTGTCATTGTGAAAAGCAATAATTTTGAATTTTAGCACTCTGTAGCTGTCCAAAAGCTTTTTGCAAACATTTGCAGTAGTGGATTAAAACATGAATAAAATGGTACTAAATCCTAATAGCTCTAAAACCACACTTTTTTGCAGAATTAACTGAACCAAGTACTCATATTTTGGAAGAATTAGCTGGTTGAGACCAACCTTTGCAAAGGAAATAAGTAATTTAGTTACAGTCTATCATCATTTATGAGTGCCTGTTATGTGCAAATAATCACTGTGGTGAGAGCTATAGAACAGACGTTCTTCAACTGCTTCCCTTTCTAAAACCTCCCCATCAGATCAGTCACAAATCCTCTAAGTTCTGCCTCTTTATCCTAGCCTTGATCTGGGTCCTCCCTTGCACTCAGTTCCACTTCGTTACTCATCTTGCTTGCCTCCCCTTCTACAGTCCATCCTCCATCCTGCCACCGCAGCCGTCTTTCTAAAACACCAGTTACGTCACGTTGGCTGCCTGCCTAAATTTCTTGAGTAGTGTCCTAGAACCTCCAGGATTAATTTCAACCTCCTGTACACGGCACAAGCCCTACTGATTCTCATCTTAGTCTCTCCGGCCTTATTTCTCACCACTTGTTCTCAGGTACCTTATCATCACACACAGCGAGCTATTTGCAGTTTTGCAAAATGACCTTACACCTCTCCCTTCCCTCTATGTATCCTCTCCAGGTTCATTTCATCTGGGAAGTGCCCATCTCTTCTTTCCCCAGCCATCCTTACCTTTTGGTCCTTTTTCTTTCTTTCCCCAAACTAAGTTAATCACATCTTCCCTGGGCAACCATAGCACTTGTTCATACCACTGTTTTAATGCTTTCCATATTGACTTTTAATAGGTTTAACTGTTTACGTTGATCACTGGACTAGAAGTTACTTAAACACAAGAGGTATTTCTTTCCTTTCTATTTCCTTAGTAGCTGGCACAGTGCCTGGCTCATATCATGGACTCATTAAGTGGTCATACATGCAATCAAATCTACCTCCTAATATCTCTCATATAGGTCTTCTCTTCTTCATTTCTGCTGCCATTGTCTTAACTCAGGTCCTTGTTGCTCATCTGGATTCCTAAAACAACCTGTATCACCACTGTTTTTAGTCCTTCGCAGTGTGCCAATTAGTTCTCCGTCCTGTCACTACGAACATAATATTTTGAATACATAGATCTGATTGTTTCATTGAATTATCTGTGTCTCCTCATTATATTAAGAATAAAGTCTAAAAACGTCAAACTCATAGAAACAAAGAGTAGAATGGTGATTACCAGACGTTAGGGGGTGGGGAAAATGGGGAGACGTTGATCACAGAGAACAAACTTCCAGTTGGAAGATGAATAAGTTCTAAGAATCTAATGGACAACATTGTGATCATAGATAACAGTGCTGTACTATATACTTGACAGTTGCCGAGAGAGTGAATCTTAAATGATCTCACTACAAAAAAAGAATGGTAATTACGTGACATGATGGAGGTGTTAGCTAACCCTGCGGTGGTAATCACTTTGCAACATATAAGTGTGTAAAAACAACACGTGTTACACCTTACATGTACACAATGTTGTATGTCAATTGTATTTCGATAAGACTGGGGCAAGAAACGGATAAAGTCCAGTTCTTTAGCAGAGCACCTAAAGGTGTTGAGGATAGGGGTCTTGTCTCCTTTCCGCGTCTTGTCGCCCAGCCCGCCTCATCCTCAGCACAGCCACGCGCTGCACTCCGAAGTGCCTTGCTCTCTAGCCTCTACTCCTTTGCACACGTGGGTAGCTCTGCTAGTGCTGGCTTCTCCCACCCCACGGCTGCTAACTCCTAATCATCCTTTATAAGACGCATCCTTTTAGAAGCACTTGCTGCTGCGCCCATCCACCCTTGTCGCCATGTACCGTCCTGTAGCGGTTGCCCTCCCAGGCTCTCTCCTGTGCAGTTCTGTAATGACAGAGATTTTGTCCTGTTCATTTGTGCCACTGCCGACCAATCAATATTTGTTAGACAAGTAAGTGAAGGACGTATTTGATACAACTAGTTATATTAAACTGGAATTTTATTTACCTCTTCGTTTCTAGTGATAATTGCTTTAAAAGACTTTCTGTTGGTCTACGAACTCCCAGTGGGTTTTTGGCTCTCAGTTAAGCAACAGCTCAGAACAGAAGTGTCATATTTTCATATTCGTTCCAAGAAACATTTTTTGAATACTGGCTATGTGCCAGCTAATACACTCTATTGCTAGAGTTGATTTTGTTTTCCTTAGCTGTACAGTCTTGAAATTATTCCTATTAAACTTCCTCGGACCATCTACTTATTTTAGTGAGTTTGGATTTTCTTTGTTTAAAACATTAGCAACCCTTTCAACCTAGTGTTTAACTACAAGCCAAATAAGCATGCACTTGCTATTGCACTACTTCAGTTCAAGCACAAAAATATTGAATGACAGTAGCAAAGGAATGACCTCTGGTTACTGCCTTTTGATCCCTCCTGCCAGTATGATAGTAAATCAGTGACTGTTTCTGTGCTTTAATTTCTAATCTGTTGTGTTTCTACTTAGTAATATCACCAATATGTTGTTTTCTTTCTTTCTTTTTAAAATTTCTTAATACTATTACATAATTCCCTTACCAAATTTAAACAGGAAGTTTTCTTTTTTTAAAATTCTTTTAAATTAAAATATCTTTATTGGAGTATAATTGCTTTACAATAGTGTGTTAGTTTCTGCTGTACAACAAAGTGAATCAGCTATACATATGCATATATCCCCATATCCCCTCCCTCTTGCGTCTCCCTCCCACCCCTCTAGGTGGTCACAAAGCACTGAGCTGATCTCCCTGTGCTATGCGGCTGCTTCCCACTAGCTATCCATTTTACATTTGGTAGTGTATATATGTAAGTGCTACTCTCTCACTTCGTCTCATCTTCCCCTTCCCACCCTGTGTCCTCAAGTCTGTTCTCTAAATCTGTGTCTTTATTCCTACCCTGTCACTAGGTTCATCAGTACCATTTTTTTAGATTCCATATATACGCGTTAGCGTACGGTATTTGTTGTTCTCTTTCTGACTTACTTCACTCTGTATGACAGACTCTAGGTCCATCCACCTCACTACAAACAACTCAATTTCATTTCTTTTTATGGCTGAGTAATATTCCATTGTATATATGTGCCACATCTTCTTTATCCATTCATCTGTCGATGGACATTTAGGCTGCTTCCATGTCCTAAACAGGAAGTTTTCTTTGCTAGGAGTTGCCAGTCTCCATTAGAAGATGGTGCTTATCCAGAAAATCTGTAGCAATATTTCAAATTAAGTGATGGTTTTCTTTTTAAGTGAAAACTGTTAACTTTGGCTGACTTTTTGGTAACCAAAGGACAAGAAGATCTGAGTTCTTATTTAACCAAAATAAAATAGTATTGATTTCCATCTTATTAAATATAATGGGCAAGTGTTTCTATTTTTACTATGTTTCTAGTTATTTTTCTTACCCATTGATATGAGACCTACATTTTGGACAGGGATCCACAAGCAATTCATCAAATTGCCCCATTGTTTCATGGCTCTATAAAATATTTATATTGTAATAAGTATAGTATACCTGACTCAGGAATACCACTGAATGAATGGATTTTTGATGAAAGTGCTTGTTGTAGTTTCCTAGGGCTACTGTAACAAGGGGTCACAAAGTGAATGACACAAGCAGCAGAAGTGTACCGTCTCACATTTCTGGAGGCTAGAAGTCTAAGATCAGGTTGTTGGCAGGGTTCGTTCATTCTGAGGGGTGTGAAGGAATATCTGTTCCACGCCTCTCACATAATTTCTAGTAGCCTGAAGCATTCCTTGGCTTGTAGGTGGTGTTCTCCCTGAGTCTTCATGTTATCTTCCCTCTACATATCCCTGCATCCAAATTGTCCCTTTTTATAAGGACACAGTCATATTGGATGAGGGCCCACCCTGAGGACTTCATCTTAACTTGAATATCTGAAGAGACCCTATTTCTGAATAAGGTTACATTCACAGGTACTGGACGGTTAGGACTTCAACATATATTTTAAGAATACATTTTAAAGACTATTATTATAAAAAATGGGAATAACGGAAGATAGCTCTTCCTTTATATTTCCCAAGTTCTGTGAATCGTAATGTCTAAATCCTAATCATCTCAGCACTTTGTTTCCTCGGTTCTAAACACAGTTCCTTTACTCAGTAAAGGCTTATGGAATGAGTGAAGGATATTTTTCTGAAAATATGATCCACAGTGTACACTCCTAGATTGCAAGTGATATGGTTTAGAAAACTTCAGTAATTATTTCAAGATACCAACATATTTCTGGTTTGTTTTTAGTACCAGATCTCTATTTAATAATAAAATTGACATTCAAGGAGATGTAATTAATGTTTAAGGGTACAATTCACAACCCTGCCACAATACTGTACCATCCTTTGCTTAGTGAGTTTAGTGGTAGATTATATAGCTTCAAGAGTAAGGCAGCAAGTTATGCCTCCTGGAAACCAGCTGGTTTTGCTTTTTTCATGGTTATAGACTACTTACACTAACCAGTCATCTGGAATGTGGGTCATGCGAAGGGACAAGGAAGATGGTGAAAAGGAGTACAGATGGTCCAGCACCAGCCAGTTATCACCATTGGGAGAAATAAACCTCCAAGTCTTCTCTCTACTTCTACCAATGCCGTTTTTACCTTTAAAAAACTCTATCATAATGCGCTCATCATAATATTCTGAAATAACATGGCTTTGGTGCTCTAGATTTACTATCTTGGAGTGTCTTAAGTATTGGGAAGCTGATTCTGATGACTTCAACATTAAAGAGTCATAGAATCCCAGAACTTTGAACTAGATGTAACCTTATGCACAGTTGGTTCAAAGTTCCAACGTAGTGCACAGAACTTCCCACAGCATCCTGCAAACGCTATTTGTGCTATTTTAAATATGAAGAAATAAAATGTAACTGACATCTTATGATATACTATCAAGCAATAAATACTCAGTATAAAGACAAAAATATGCTGACTTTACACTCAAGAATTTATGCATGTTTCTGTTAAAAAAAATGGAAGGATTGGATGTTCCAGCCGCTGTTTTAGGTGCTTGGATACAACATTGACCAAGACAGACACACTGACTCGCTTTCCTAGGAGTTTACAGTCCCTCAGGAAATGAACATTCAATTTCAATAAAGTGTGGAAAGTGCTACAAATGGGGAAGTTAAGAGTTTGACAGAAGCACGTAGCAGGACCCTTAAATTATTCTGGGGTTAGACAGGTTTCCATGATGAAGCGATGTTGATGTCAAGATTGTAAGGATGAGGAATTGAGATTGGGGGGAGGTGGAGAAAAGCGTTCCTAGCAAAAGCTACAGTACACATCAAAGTCTGGAGCTCAGAGAGAGTATGTTAATGATGGTTCTTGTAAAGAATATAGCAAGTTAATTCATATTCTATTTATCTTACTCAATTACAGTGCGACTAATAGTCATGAACAGAGCTATATAGATAGAGAACACTTCCTTTTCAGTGAATTCAGTTGTGAATCATCTTCTATTCCTTTCATTTTTCCACACCTTTCTCTTTCCATCATCTCAATGAAATTTCTCAGTGACAGTCAGTGGTTCAAGGTGCCTCAGTTCAGGGTTGGTTGTATTAAAACTTTTATTTATTTCCTGAGCATGATCCCTGGGTTATCTCATATAATTCTCAGAACAATCTTGCCAGCAAGTGTCAATATCTGCAACTTGCACACGGGGAAACTGAGCCTCAAAGAAGTTAAATGGTACGTCCAAGTTCACAGACGGCTAGGATGCCAGCTTATGTCTGTCTGCCCCCCTAGCCCATTCTCTTTCCGCCTGGCTTTACTGCCTGTAAATTACAGAGTGGACGGTGAGAGGCCTTGTTTGAGACATGAAGTAAGCTTTTTGAAATTGAAAGCCTTCAATTTCAAATGTCGAGACTTCTCTTTTTTATTCTCCCCTCATTCTAGGAAGTCTTCACTCCATTCTCCTATCCACGTGACTGCCTTTGAAAAACTCATCTCTACTAAAGGAAACTAGAGATTCCTTAAGCCCCCAATTGCTGGGTTTACCTGCTTTAATATTTGAAAATGTACACCATCAGGAAATTTGTTCCTTTATATAAATTCATTCCTTTATGCTTCATTTTAAAACAGGTGTCTCATTGATATACTCCAGAGCAGGAAAAGAACAGAGAGGAAAGGGAACTAATAATTCAGAGCCCCAGTGCCAGGACCTATGTTAGACCCTTTAAAGACATTAGCTCATTTCATCCTCAGCATAAACTGTAGGGTGGATATTATAATTCCCACTTAACAAGGAAGGAAACATTGGCACAGCTGCCTTAGCTGCAGAGCTAGGATTTGAACTCTCATTTGTAGATATCCGAAGTCCATGATTTTTCTACTACACTATGCTACACTATGCTGATCATTCATTTATTTCTTTCACGATTTTTTTTGGCCATGCTGCATGGTATGCAGGATCTTAGTTCCCCAACCAGGAATTGAACCTGAGCCCCCTGCAGTGGGGGCGCAGAGTCTTTTATTTATTTATTTATTTATATTTTTGGCTGCATTGGGTCTTTGTTGCTGCATGCAGGCTTTCTCTAGTCGCGGCGAGCGGGGGCTACTCTTTGTTGTGGTGCACGGGCTTCTCATTGCGGTGGCTTCTCGTTGCAGAGCACAGGCTCCAGGTGCATGGGCTTCAGTAGTTGTGGCTCGTGGGCTCAGTAGTTGTGGCTCACAGGCTCTAGAGTGCAGGCTCAGTAGTTGTGGCACACGGGCTTAGTTGCTCCGCGGCATGTGGGATCTTCCCGGACCAGGACTCGAACCCTTGTCCCCTGAATTGGCAGGCGGATTCTTAACCACTGCACCACCAGGGATGTCCCAGATGCACAGAGTCTTAACCACTGGACCGCCAGGGAAGTCCCTCAAGATTTTCACTGAGAGATTCCATGTGCTATCACTGAGAATATTAAGGTGAGAATCGAACTCACTATTTAAGAAGACCCTTATTTTCTAATTGGCTCTGTATTGCTCATTGGTAATTTATTGCATTGGGGCCTGGTGTGTAATAGGAACCTGAATATTTGATACATTACATGCTTATTTAATTTTTCACCCCAGAATATGTCCACTTGTCACCAGTATGTATGCATTTTGGAGCATTTAACTTTTCTTCCTAAGTATACTACTTTGAATTTACTCTCATTATTTATTTGTGCCCACTGGATGCGGTCATATATCCACGCACCCATGAAAGTCCCTGTGTGTGTTCCCTGAACCTTGATTCTCTGCTCTCCGGGCCGTGCACATCTGTTCTCCCGGCCCCATGGATTTGGCCAGAAGGCTCTTGAAGGGGATGGGCCTGGCGGCGCTCGTCGGCGTCCCCGCTGCTTGCCTTTGAGGATTGGACAGCTCCTGCTCCTGCAGGACTGCGCATGCGTCTAGGACGCAGGGGTGGTGAAGCGGGCAGTAGTGCGGGGCTGTGGAAGTTCAGCTCCCCGCTGTTTCCTCTACTGGCTAGCGTGCTGCCCCCCTAATTTAACTCTGGGTGGGTGGAAACACGTCTGTGTCCAGTGTGGTGCCCGCTTCTCGCTATTTTGTTCTTTAAACTTTTCCATCTCCACATCACACCTCTCCAGAGCGGCGGAGAGGCAGGGGAAAGGAGGCGAAGCCAAGGCCTGCAGATGCTTGAGAACCATCAGGGCTTTTTGTTTTCTTTAGAGCAGGGGTAGCCTCTGTGCACTTTGAATGTCATTGTCTCTAAACTGTAGCAAAAGTAGAAGCTACCTTGGTTTGAAAATATTTTCCAAGGGTTTCTTCTGAACTCTCATTCACTCTTTTGTTTTTTCCCAGGTCCTAGAAGGATGAACTTGGCATGCAAACTGGAGGGCTCAGGTACGAAGTCTCAGCTATATCTAACCAAAGCTTTTACCCATGCAAGGGTTTAATTTCCATTCTACCCGGGACCCCGTTATTCCTGATAGGCCTTTCACATCCTCAGGCTTGTGACCTGTGTTGGTCCCCAAATCTGCCATCTTTAACAATAACGTTTAGGACTCTCCAGCAGGCTATGCTTGTGCTGTAATCTGGCTCCAGTTTGAATATACTTTAGATACAATTTTTCTGTATAGAAATATTTATCTGGGACTACTTTATCCCACCTAAACCAAATGAAGAACATGGAAAAATCTGTGAATTGGTATTGTTAAAATTAAATACAAAATGGAGACCAGACCTGAAAATTCCCTGGCAGACAAAACCATTTAAGCCACAGAAGGAAAACTAAATGGAAATTATTTCATGAACATAAGTAAAAGTTAACTTCGGTTATTTCTTGTACATGCCTCTGATAATCATAAAAGAAATGTGTTATCTTCCTAAATATGTTATCAGATAATCACTTTTAACCAACCCCCTACCATCTGGAAACCCCCATTGAAATAACGAATCATTGTAAGAGTTAAACAACTTCCTCATTTTCATTTTATAAATCATTCTGTAACATCACGTCCTTGAGCTTCATATCAGTTTTAAATTTGAAACCTCCCAGTTCTCAAACTGTTCTTATAGGCACAATAACTCTTACTAAATACTGTTTACTGATCTGGTGGTTTTAATTTTGCTATTTCTGGATTTTTGACAGTGTTATGGGCTGAATTGTGTCCTTCTAAAACTTACATGTTGAAGCCCTAATTCTTAGTACCTCAGAATGTGACTCTGTTTGGAGACTGGGTCTTTAAAGAGGCAGTCAAGTTAAAATGCGGTCATTAGAGTGGGCCCTAATCCAATCTGACTCGTGTCCTCGTAAGAAGAGGGAATTGGGACACAGATGCACAGCAAGGGAAGACCATGTGAAGACACAGGGAGAAGACGGCCACCTACAAGCCAAGGAGAGAGACGTCAGAAGAAACCATCCCTGCCAGCAACTTGGTCTCAGACTTCTAACCTCCAGAAGTGTAAGAAGACAAATTTTTGTTGTATAAGCCACTCTGTCTGTGGTACTTTGTTATGGCAGCCCTAGCAGACTAATACAGTTGGTTTCCAAGTATGTGCTGAAAGGGCTGTGTTTCCAGTTAGACACATTCAATTTAGATAATATAGTACAGCACCAAAGAAGAAATCCTCCAAAACGATTGATTTTGACAATGTAGTTTTCCTGATAGTATCAATTCTACTCTACCAAGGAATAAGCGCTCAGAAATTCAGGGTTATGGCCGCCGTTCAGTTGGTGGCCATAATGAAGTATATGTGGCCTCAAGCCATCTTCTAACCAAAAATTGATTTATCAGTATGTAAAAGTGGTAAAAGTCTTCTCCTTCATGAAGCCTGTAATTAAAGTTACATAAATGGGGACATTTTAATCATAACCTCTACAATCAAAATAAAGTCGGGGGACTTCCCTGGTGGTCCACTGGTTAAGACTCCGTGCTCCCAATGCAGGGGCCCCGGGTTCCACCCCGGTCAGAAAACTAGGTCCCCCATGCTGCAACTAAAGAGCCCGCGTGCCGCAAAGAAGATCCTGCGTGCCGCAACGAAGACCCGGTGCAGCCAAATAAATAAGTAAATATTAAAAAAAAAAAAAAAAAGTCAGTAATTTGATATTGTTTTTTGAAAAGTTATATTTTGGCAATACTTGTGGGGCATCGGATGCAAAAAGTATGGGGCAAGACCATTTAGGGAGAAAAAGAACGGGAAAAGTGTTCCCCGGATTTTAATTAAAACATTGTTTACTGAGTGTTGCACTGTACTAGAGTGAAAGATATGTATATGTTATAAAAACTAATTTAAGACTGCTTTTTGCTCACAAAGAGACACAGCTGGGTTTCAGCATTTGTGTGTATTCAAGATCAGTCTTCACTGAGAAAAAGAAACTCTGTAGCCATTTGGAGAAGAAAATGAAAACTAAGCTTACTCATCAGTCATTAGAAAACATTCTTTGTGTGCACATGCAACGTAAAGCTCATCAGGTTTATGATACAGCCACTTCCAGTTCTTAGAAAGCTTAAGCTCTTGATTAGATGCCATTTTAGTTGAATTTTTTATACCCAGAATTAGAAATTTGTACAATATAACCATTTATTCACACTGCTACCAGGCAGCATCACTAAAGACCTGTGAACCATGGACCACGCACTTACGCTGACTTCTGGAATTCTGGGCAATTCTGGGAGAGGATGATAGGATGGTGACCCAAAGGGTGCAGAGCTTCCCTTCCTACATCTTTGCATGGATTCGAAATCTGATTCTAACAACTCTGAGCATCTGAGAAAAGGAAAGTCCTGACTGCAAATTGATTGATCGCCCCAGAGGAGATGCCCGTGCCTCAGTCTACCCTTTCCAAAACAAAGGAGCAGGAGTGAAGAGAAGGTAATGATTTTAAAGGACACCTGACCTGCAGCCCTGGCCGCCTCTGCTAGCTGTCAGCGAAAACACTTGTGCTGTTCCAGAAGCCACGCCAACCTCAAACTCCCCCTCCAGAAGGGTTGAATTTCGGAATCTCTTCACCATCCACCAGAAGGAATTTCCACCCTCCGTGAAGCAACAGGACACAACTGAAGCATGAAAACAGTTGACAGACCGCTGACATTACGCTGCCAGAAACAGAATGATCCTCTCACTGAAGGAAGATACGAAGACCCTGTCGTCACTCTTCACCTCCACTCCCCACGTCGGCCTGTATCCGTATGAGAATTGCAGCTCCCTGGAAGCAACTGGAAGGAATGAAACGGTCCGCTGCATTCTGGGGTGTGTAAATCCCGCCACAACCCGACTCCAGAGCACTGTAAGAAGGGACAAGGATAAGAAGAGTCTCTGTGGCAGTGCCCACCGGGGGTTGCAGCTTTGCGTGCGTTCCATCTTTTCAGAGTATTAGGGCTCTGGAAAGTGAAGGAAGGAGAAGATGCCACCTCTCTCCTTCAGAGCTGCATTAAATGAAATTTTGCTGATTGCTAGAAATGGGTCTGGTCAGGATTTCTCAACGTCTTCGCTCTTGACGTTTGGGGCCAGGTCATTCTTTGTTGTGTGGTGCGGCCGTGTGTACGTTTAGCTGCATCTCTAGATCTCGGGATGTTTTGCAGCACCTCTGGCCTCTACTTATTAGATGCCAGTAACCTCCTACCCCCTCCGCACACACATAGTGACAACCGACAGTGTCTCCAGGCAATGCCGAATGTCCCTCAGGGCAAAATCACTCCTGGTTGAGAACTGTTGAAAGAGGACAACCAGAGACATAATTGAAGAATAGATTGTTGAATGGAAACAAATGACCTAGGCGTGTAGATCAAATGGATCACTGAGTTCTAGGCAAAATCTGTAATTACTGATATTTGTTGCGAGCTTATTTTATGCCAGGCGCTGTTCTAAGTGCTTCTTTACCGCATTATCTCATTTCACCCCAGACCACGCTTTGAGGGAGGTACTATTATCGTCTCCATCTTACACCCGAAGGAATGGAGACACAGAAAGGTAAGGCAGGGGCCCACTAGTAAGTCAAACTGAATCAAATCTGATTCAGTCCCAGACAATCTGACTCTGGAGGCAGCTTTCTAGTCACTAAGCGATAAGCATGTACACCTGTATCACCCTTTATAAATTGCAGGGCACTTTCCCGGTTTAACCCTGCCTCTCTCCCCGATTCACCTATATTACCTGATGGTTTCTTCCTACAGGTTTAAGCTCAGGCAGCTGACCAAGGCAGCGGTAGAGCTGCAGCACCAGGCCCATCAGCTGGGGCCTGGCGTTCACTTCAGTGCTTTCAGTTAGACTCTGAAGCGTCTGGGTTGAGCCGCAGCCTTTCTCCACTTCCCTCCACGTTGGCCTAGACCCCTGGCTTCTGCCCCGTTTTCTTCTGAAGTGTTCTGATTAACCTGAATCCCATCCACTTGGCTGAGACCTTGATTAACCCAGAAACACCTGCCCCGGTGGGTGTTTTCTATTCCCTGCCCCACAGCAGTCTGAGAGTGTAGCACTACAAGCTCCTCTTGGGGGACTGACCTGCCCTAGATGGACGCCCACCTTCGTCGAGCCTGAAATGGCTGTGCCCCTTGGTCCACAGCGTTTGGGGTTAACACTGCCTTACCCTCAGGGGTAGCCCTGTAATCTAGCCAGTTCCTCTGTTCTGCTCCCACCCGCCTCCCTGGGGAGCCCTCTAGAAGTTCATGACTTCTCACCAGTCAAGGGAGGGAGGCAGTTAACCTTGTGTTTTGGAGTTTGTTGTTTGTTTGTGTTAAAATGTTATTTTGATCTTCCAAATAATTTATGTAGCAAGAGGGGCATATATTTTAATCCCATTTGAGCAAAGCGCCCCAGTGACTTTCCCTAATGCCACAGTGCTACTAAAATGACGGGGCCAGGGCTTAAACCCAGGTCAGGAAACCATAGATCTTTAGGGCTTGAAAGGCCTTTAACAGTCATCTAATCCAACCAAGTAAACGAAACCTGCATCTCCTCCATAACATCTCTGCCAAGTAGTTAACCAGGCTGCGTTTGAACACCTTCCCTCACAGGACAGCTCGGTTCACCTCTGGCTGCTTCTGGCAGTCACTAGTTTAATCATTCGCGCACCCTTTAATTCATCAAACAAGTATTTCAGGTCCTGCTATGGGCACCGTCAGGTGTTATGTGGCCATGGAGGTGATTTCTGGAAGTAAATTTAGTTAAAGATAGAAAGTGGAAAGTTCTACAGGAGGGGTACGGATAAAGTGCTGTGGAAACTGTTGGAAATTTCTTCCTTCTGCTGACCTGAAAACTGTCCTACTGTGTAGCTGCCAAAATTTGGTCTGAATTCTGTTCTTCCCATTTATAAAAAAAAAGTTACTTCCTTCCATTACAGCTAGTGTGTCATCCTTCAGTTGTTTCTCATAAAGGACTTCAGGTCCTTTCTCTCTCCTGAGTACTCCTCCCTGAACCCGTTTCAGTTTGTCTCTGATTCTCTGAAAGGGTTTCCCTAGAGCTGAACAGAATGTGTTGTGGACTGGTCAGAAGAGAAGTGAACTACCATTTCTCATTCTGGATAAACGAATCCTGTAGGGCATGAAAACTATTTGGTGACCACTCTCATCCATTATTGTTTCAAACTGACTTTACTATGAACTCATACCCACGGTGCCAGGTGTTGGAAAGGCAGGGTTGCGACTAGGATACCACTCTTAAATGTCTTATCCTGTCAGACTATTATACTATTGCTCATGTGACAGACCCCTTACGACTTAAAGTTAATTAATAATAATAATTATTATTATTATTTTTAAAATTTATTTAATCAATTTATTTATTTTTGGCTGCGTTGGGTCTGCGTTGCTCCGCGCGCGGGCTTTCTCTAGTTGCGGCGAGCGGGGGCTGCTCTTCGTTGCGGTGCGCGGGCTTCTCATTGCAGTGGCTTCTCTTGTTGCGGAGCACGGGCTCTAGGCACGCCGGCTTCAGTAGTTGTGGCACGTGGGCTCAGTAGCTGTGGCTCGTGGGCTCTAGAGCGCAGGCTCAGTAGTTGTGGCGCACGGACTTAGTTGCTCCGCGGCATGTGGGATCTTCCCGGACCAGGGCTCGAACCCGTGCCCCCTGCATTGGCAGGCGGATTCTTAACCATTGCCCCACCAGGGAAGCCCTAATTATTATTTTTAATTGGGGTAAAATACACATAAAGTTTACCATTTTAACCATTTTTAAACATAGAGTTCAGTTGCATTAAATATATTCACTTTATTGTACAACCATCACCACATCCATTTCCAGAACGTTTTCATCTTCCCAAATTGAAACTCTGTGCCCATGAAACTAACTCCCCATATCCCCCTCCCCACAGCCTCTCACAGTGACCATTCTACTTTCTGTCTCCATGAATTTGACTGCTCTAAGTACCTCATATAAGTGGAATTGTATAGTAGTTGATTTTTTTGTGCGACTGGCTTATTTCACCTACCTTAATGTGTTCAGAATTCATCTATGTTGTAGCCTGTGTCAGAATTCCCTTCATTTTTAAGGCTGTGTAATACTCCATTGTACATATATACCACATTTTGTTTATCCATTCATCTGTCGATAGACACTTGGGTTACTTCTAGCTTCTCGCTATTGAAAATAGTGCTGCTGTGAACATGGGTGTACAAATATCTTTTTGAGACTTTTGCTTTCAGTTCTTTCGGGTATATACCCAGATGTGGAATTGCTGGATTGTAAGGAATTAATAACTATTTTTAATCTTTTCAGAATATTTTTTAAAATGTACTGCTTGTCTGTCCTAGACCATTTTTGTTTGTTTGCTTATTTGTTTTTGTTTTAGATCTCACTTAGACAAGATATAAAATTTCAGGTCTGGATAAATTTAATTGAGTTTGAAATCTCCCTTATCAAATCTGATATTCAGTGACAGCTAGTGCCAGATTTTGAAAAGCCTTTCTTGGAATAGTAAGGACACTAGATGCCAATTACCTATCGAACAGTATTAAAGATACTAGATACCTTTTGGCAAAACACCAATGAAGATACACTTTTGTATCCTTTTGTATAGGATTCCTCCTTTTCACATAACGAATAGTCCATTTTCTAGTAGAGTTGGGCCATGCAAATCGCATGTCAAGGTGGCCGTGCTAAACACCGTGTTGCCCTCGGAGTTGAAAAGCTGAGTACTGATTTGGTCTCAGTGTCATTCGAGGGCTCCTCCGTAGCCTGTCAAGTCTGACGAGGGTCAGCAGCTGTCACTTGCTCTCTCATCCGCTCCCTTGTCCACTAAAACCTGGCAGTGCAAGGCTGCCATGCCGTTAAGTCAACTCTCTAATAAAACGATAGAATTTAAGTAATTCAAGTAATAATAAGAGCCCTCATCTACAGGGAAGTTTTATGACTTTATCCTTTCCGAAGTATCAACTTAGAGCATCAGACTTTCTTTACATCCGACATTCTGTGAAAACAAGTCCCTTGCTTTACATAAGGCTCGTGTGCGTAGAAGACATTAACTTATCACTCTGACTTCATAAATTTGAAATGTGAATCTTTTAACTACATCCCGTGTCTGTTTAATATTTCGTTTAAATGTGCTCAGTCTCCTTTTATAAGCAGTGAATCGTCAGGACGTTACAGGATTATCATCAAAACCAGGTCAGTTGGTATTCGCCGTGTCAGGCAGTGTGCTAGGGGCTTGTGCATACTGGTAAGCGAAGTTTAAACATAGACACTCCCTCAGGGATCTTATACTTTTAGAGGACACTGTTTACGTTCTAAAACCTGTTGTCTCTCAACCTTCTCCACCTTAGTAAAGGGCATCATTGCCATCTAACCTGCTGCTCAAGCCAGAAATGTAGGACTTTTCTTTGGTTTTCTCTCTCCCAACCCTCCAGCTCCCTTCTCTGCTACCTCCAGAATAGATCTGGGCTACGTCTACTTCTCTTCATCTCTATCTGCTGCCATCATCTGAACGCAGGCCACTGCTATTTCTCGTCTGGATTACTGTGATAGCCTCAATAACCTCCTAGCTGGTCTATCTAATGCTACTATTGTTCCCCTTCCATCCCTTGCCCTCCGTCAAGGAACCAGTGATCTATTCAAAACCTTCTCATTGCACGTATAAAAAAACCAAAACCCCTATAAAGCTCGGCCTGCTACGTCCCTGCCTGTTTCTCTGAAGTCCTCTCCTTCCCCTCCGCTCTCTGTTCTCTCTGCTCCAGCCACACTTGCAATCTGGCAGCCCTTTCCGTGCGTAGCAATGACAAGCTCTTCTCAGCCTCACAGCTTGCACAAATGCCGTTCGCTCTGCCGGGGCTGCTCTTACCCTGCTTGGCCTCTCCTTACGTCCTGAAGATTTAACCTAAAGGCGTTCTCTTCAGGGAGGAATTCCCGGAAAATGCTGGGTAGGTCTCTCCATTGAAGTGTGTGTGTGTGTGTGTGTGTGTGTGTGTGTGTGTGTGTGTGGCGGGGGACAGTGTAGAGATCAGTTTGACAGAAGTACTCAATGCTGGGCCACAGTAAGCTAGGGTCAGGGTCTTGGGCTGGATGTGGGGAACAGGTTGAGGAACTAAGTTCTGACGAATATTTGTCAGATCTAGAATGACCAAAGGAACTGGGGGGGAGGTGCGGGTCAGAAAAGGCAGTTAGGGCAATGTTGAAGTAGCCCAGGGATACAGATAAGGACCTAAACTGGGGCTGAGGAAGAAGTGATGTAGAGTATGGAAGGCTGAATAGTGGCCTGCCACAGATGTCCATGCCCTAATGCCCAGAACCTGTGGCTATGTTCTCTTATATGGGCAAAGGGACTTTGCAGATGTGATTAACGATCCTGAGATGGGAAATTACCCTGGACTATCTGGGTGTGTCCAATGTAAGGACAAGGGTCTTTATAAGAGGGAGGCGGGGTGGGCAACGTTAGGAGAAGGTGACGTTACTGTGGAAATAGAGGTTGGAGTAACGTGGACACAAGCTCAGGAATGTGAGCAACTTCTGGAAGCTGGAAGAGGTTAGAAACAGATTCTCCTCTGGAGCTTCCAGAAGGAATCAGTCTTGCCAACGTCTTGATTTTATCCCTGTAAGACTCATTTAGGATTTCTGGCTTCCAGAACTATAAGAGAATAAATTTGTGTTGTTTAAGCCGCTAAGTAGGTGGTAACTTGTTACAGCAGCAATAGGAAACTAACATATAGAGGAAGAGATGGATATGAAAGACATTACAAAGGAAAAATGGTGGTTTCTGATGAATGACTAGATGAGGGGAGAAGAATTGAGAATCAGAGAAATTCCAAGATTCTGAATCTAGATTATGAAGGCATTGGAAGGAGAATTAATTTCTGGGGGAAAAAATGAGTCAATTTTATATATCTTGCTTGGGTTCCAGGGAGGGCATCCAAAATTAAGTTTACCTTATATGAGGGTTTGATTTCGGGGCGTCAGGAAGGGGCCCTTAGGAGGCAAAATGCAGCTCCCATCCGTTATATCAGAGGTGAAGTCACCTCACTTAAAACTCCCTTCTGGGAGAGAATGGCCAAGTATTAAGCCTTATTGCATTTCAGTATGAATGTGCTTATCGTGTTCCTAGATTTGGTAAGTGGTTGAGGCAGAGAGTCCATGAACACTCATAGGATGCCTGCCGAGCTAGTCTTAGAAGTCTTATGTGAGTCATTATTAACTCTTATGTGAGTTATTAATTATGTGAGTATATGCACCGTTTTTGTGGTGACAGTGTGTAAGTTTCATCAGATTCTCAAAAGGATAGAAGATCAAAAAAGAAAGTTAAGAATCATGCTCTACTGGTATGGGATATCAGAGGGCGGAAGAGGGCAGGCAAAGGGCAAGAGCAAGCAGAAAAGGCAACACATGAGAAATAGACTCACAGACATAGAGAACAAACTTATGGTTACCAAAGGGGATAGCAGGGGCGGGGGAGATAAATTAGGAGTTTGGGATTAACATATACACGCTACTATATATAA
>NC_041220.1:9353963-9386127 GCF_002837175.3 Physeter macrocephalus
CTACTATATATAAAATAGATAAACAACAAGGACCTACTGTACAGCACAGGGAACTATCCTCAATATCTTGTAAAACCTTATAAGGGAAAAGAATCTGAAAAAGAATAGATATGTACATGTACATATGTACATATACATATATATCTGAATCACTTTGCCGTACACTTGAAATTAACACTAAATCGTAAATTAACTATACTTCAATTAAAAAAAAAAGAAAGGGCAACACATGAAAACTCCACAGTCGTTCTTTTGCTGCCGCACAGACTGCTAATTCATGCCTCTCTTTTCCCTTACTAGACCCATTTCAGGGCTTCTTGTGCTTCTAGAACCAGCTTGCAAAGCAGCTGCAGAGTTTTTTTTCTGTTGAGAGTTATTTTATTTGCTGAGAGTGTGTTCTTTAAAAGATTCTGTTTTTGGTGTTTTACAGAATATTTCATCTATTTTTAAAAAATGGATGAAGAAATTTTATTTTTTAAAAAATATTGGGGCTTCCCCGGTGGCGCAGTGGTTGCGCGTCCGCCTGTCGATGCAGGGGACGCGGGTTCGTGCCCCGGTCCGGGAAGATCCCACATGCCGCGGAGCGGCTGGGCCCGTGAGCCATGGCCGCTGAGCCTGCGCGTCCGGAGCCTGTGCTCCGCAACGGGAGAGGCCACAACAGTGAGAGGCCCGCGTACCACAAAAAAAAAAAAAAAAAAAAATTTAGTTAATTAATTTATGTATTTTGGCTGCACCGGGTCTTCACCGCGGCACGTGGGATCTTCGTTGCTGCATGCGAGCTTCTTAGTTGCGGAATGCACGTGGGATCTAGTTCCCCAACCAGGGATTGAACCCGGAGCCCCTGCATTGGGAACTCAGAGTCTTACCCACTGGACCACCAGGCAAGTCCCTGGGTTTTCTTTTTTAAAGAATATTTATTTACTTATTTGGCTATGCCGGGTCTTACTTGCAGCACGTGGGATCTTTAGCTGCAGCATTTAGGCTCTCTTAGTTGTGGCATGCGGGATCTAGTTCCCTGACCAGGGATCGAACCTGGGCCCCCTGCATTGGGAGCACAGAGTCTTAACCACTGGACCACCACGGAAGTCCCTCATCTATGTTTTTTAAAGGGGTTTTCTAATATTACAAATACTAGTATTTCCACAAAGTGAATATTAAAGTACTATAACTCAATAAATAATTATCATTGGTAATCGCTTTTCAAAGGTGAGACATAGAAAGCTTAGGTAGCTTTTTCTTTTTTTTGAGAAGTAGGCACTTCTTTTATTCACTGTGACCCCTATGAATCCCGAACCCACAAGGTCCACACAAACAGAATAATAATTGTTTAAAATATCTCATTTTTTTTCCATTGTGGCATTACTTTTTTTTTATTCAAACAAAAAGTCACGAAAATTATAATCATCCTCCTCAGTTCACTCAGTCCCATGTAATTAATTTTTTTTATCTTGATCCTTTGTTAGCACTTTTATGAATTCATCAGTTTTCCATTAGAGTTTGGAAAATGCTTATTCATTCAGTTCAGCAGTATAGTCAGTTACCAGAAACCTGTACCTGTCAGAGTCTTTTCCATGAATTCCTTGAAGATGAAACCCTTTTATAGGAACATATTTGCAAAAGCATCAGAGTACACCCAGAACTGTCTGTATATGACAAAAGGCTTAAAAATGCCCACGGTTAAAGATTTGATGAAAGTTCATAATAATGCAATTGACAAGGAAATTTATTTCTGAGATATACATTTTAAAATAACTAGAGGGGCTTCCCTGGTGGCGCAGTGGTTGCGCGTCCGCCTGCCGATGCAGGGGAACCGGGTTCGTGCCTCGGTCTGGGAGGATCCTACATGCCGCGGAGCGGCTGGGCCCGTGAGCCATGGCCGCTGAGCCTGCGCGTCCGGAGCCCTTGCTTGCAGCATTTAGGCTCTCTTAGTTGTGGCATGCGGGATCTAGTTCCCTGACCAGGGATCGAACCTGGGCCCCCTGCATTGGGAGCACAGAGTCTTAACCACTGGACCACCACGGAAGTCCCTCATCTATGTTTTTTAAAGGGGTTTTCTAATATTACAAATACTAGTATTTCCACAAAGTGAATATTAAAGTACTATAACTCAATAAATAATTATCATTGGTAATCGCTTTTCAAAGGTGAGACATAGAAAGCTTAGGTAGCTTTTTCTTTTTTTTGAGAAGTAGGCACTTCTTTTATTCACTGTGACCCCTATGAATCCCGAACCCACAAGGTCCACACAAACAGAATAATAATTGTTTAAAATATCTCATTTTTTTTCCATTGTGGCATTACTTTTTTTTTATTCAAACAAAAAGTCACGAAAATTATAATCATCCTCCTCAGTTCACTCAGTCCCATGTAATTAATTTTTTTTATCTTGATCCTTTGTTAGCACTTTTATGAATTCATCAGTTTTCCATTAGAGTTTGGAAAATGCTTATTCATTCAGTTCAGCAGTATAGTCAGTTACCAGAAACCTGTACCTGTCAGAGTCTTTTCCATGAATTCCTTGAAGATGAAACCCTTTTATAGGAACATATTTGCAAAAGCATCAGAGTACACCCAGAACTGTCTGTATATGACAAAAGGCTTAAAAATGCCCACGGTTAAAGATTTGATGAAAGTTCATAATAATGCAATTGACAAGGAAATTTATTTCTGAGATATACATTTTAAAATAACTAGAGGGGCTTCCCTGGTGGCGCAGTGGTTGCGCGTCCGCCTGCCGATGCAGGGGAACCGGCCAGAACATATAAGATTTTTAGGAATTTCATATAATGTCTGAAACATTTATATTAACCTATTTCCATACAAATAACCCAAAGAAAGTTTAGTATTAGTTTTTTTTTTAATTTTTTAATTTTATTTATTTTTTTATACAGCAGGTTAGGTAGCTTCTAATTAGCAGCAGCTATTTATTTTTTCCAGTGAAATAAATCATCAAGAGTTGCCTAGTTGATCTCTTAAGTGAAATGTTTCTGTAGTTAAGTCTCAACGTAGCTTAGATTTAGCATAGCCAAGTCCATTGAATGCTTCAGAGGCTGACCTGGGGTCAGAGTCTCTTTCCTAAGCAATTTATTTAGGTAACTGGTTTTCCGTCTCTGTACAGATAAAAATGAAGAGTTTCCATTTTGTTTTGCAATATAATGTTGACTTTTAAAAAAATAAAAATTATTATTGTCAAGATTTCCTTTTAATAATATAAAGGAGTGGACTAGGTTTGTAGTTGATGAAGTTTCCTATAGTTATGATTGATTTTCCTGGGTCCTCTCCATAGTCATGAAGTTTAACATTCAGAGTCTTGCTTTATGGGATAAATATTAATTCAATAAGAGAATAAAATAAATTTAAACAATTTTCAGTTTCTACTATTATAGTTGAATCATAAAGGGTACCTGCTTTGCTGCAATATCAAGGAAAATACAAGCATTTGTTTTTGAAATGACTAGAATTTCATCAAAGTCAAGGCTTGTATAAGTTCAATCTTCTATAACTTACATGCTTTCTGAGTAAAACTGATATGGAGCTATGATTTGATTGATATTGTAACAGAGTATCATGTGGAAAGAGGCACTTTGTAAAACAGATTTGGCTAACCTACATTTGCTCACAAGGAGATGTCAGTGCTTGCTGGGAAGGTCTAGCTGGGGAGTACAGCTCCCCATATATCCTGACTGAGAATAGACTTGGTTAGTTTGGAAATGTCATTCTTTTTGATTGAGTTGGCACTTTGGGAAGAACACACATGGAACTCTCAGAGGAAGGGAACTCTCAGAGGAAGGGAACTCTGGTCTAAGATGCCAGGTCAGTCATCCTGGTGACAAGATGCCATAGCTAGACTACATTAAAAGCCTGTTATAGATGCTTTTAGTAGCAGCATACTTACCTTTGTACCACAAACTGGATGGCTTAAAACAACAGTAATGTATTGATATTATCTCACTTTTGGAGGCTGAAGTTTGAAATCAAGGTGTTAGCAGTTGGTTCCTCCTGGAAGCTCTGAGGGAGCATCTTTTCTCTATGCCTCTTTTCTCACGTCTGGTGGTTACTTGGCATATTCCTTGGCTTGTAGATACATCACTCCAGTCTCTATCTCCATCTTCACAAGGTTTTACCTGTGTGTCTCTGTGTGTTCACACCGCCTTCTCCTAGAGACACCAGTTGTTGGATTTAGGGCCTTCCTAATCCAGTATGACCTCATCTTAATGAAACTGTTTACATCTGTAAAGACCCTATTCCAAATACGCTCACATTCTGAAGTTTTAGGTAGACATGAATTTTGGAGGGAAACTATTTAATCCACTACACCCCCTAACATTTACCCTCAGAAACATCAGTACATTTCATCAGAACATAATGTTAATAAGACCCAGGGTATATGTTTCACTCCAGGTACAGGGCAGGTCATTTTGTTTGGTTCTAGCCTGACAGGTATACACTTACCTTGAAATTTTATCCAGTTAATTAAAAAGGGAACCAGATAAGAACTTGGATGGAACAGTACAAAACTACCCCTAAAGGCGACAAAAGAACTCAAAAGTACGTGCCTACCTGATGGTTGGTCAGTACGGACAATTTCTTTGATAATGCCTGGGACATACTGCTACCCGTAACAAGGTGATTAATGACGAAAGTGATCAGACCACAGTGGACGTTATAATTCAGTACACTAAGATTTCTTTTTCAGAAATGGACAATGAAATGCCTTCTCTGGCTGCCATTGCTGGATAACACAAACTCTGACACTCTGTCTGCTTTTCAGTTTTCTGTGAAACTTGGTGAACCATCAACTCATTGTCATTGGCTTGTGCATGTGTACTGAAGATGAAAAAGATTAACAACAGTGTGAGTTTGTACAAGACTTCCGATTTGGAATCTTTTATTTTTGGCAAATGTGTGGAAGGACTGTGGGAATCACATGACATCCAACGGAATTTCAGCAAAGGACCAACAACTCCAATAATACATTTTTATGTATGTAGGTAATTTTTGATATGAATATTTAGAAACATCTTAGCTAATTTTAACATTCTTAGCTAATTTTAAGATTTTACTAGAAGATTTTTTTGTTTTATTTATTTATATCCCACATGTTCTAGTTGATACCTAAGGTGGCTTACAAAATTAGTACAGTAAAAAAAAAAAATGTAAACCAAAACAGAACAACCTCATTACTGGTGAGGGGATTGAGCAGAGGCCACGTAGACATTGTGTGTGTATTTAGCTAGTGTTATTGTTTGTTAGGGAGAATTGGCAATACATTACAAAGCCTTAAACAGTCTGCCTTCTACCTAACCTAGCAATTCCACTTTTGGGAATTTACCTTAAGGAAATAATCAAGAGTGAAGGCAAACATTTAGCTATATTCACCATGTATGGCTGTGTTTCACTATTGTTTATAATGGCAAAGGACTGAAAATAATTTAAACATGTAATAAGCAGGAAATTGGTTAAGTTATAGTATATCTATTTTGTAGATATTTGCAATTGTTTAAAATGCTGTTGTAAAATAGTATTTAAATCTATTGAAGATGTTTAATATATTGTTAACTTCAGAAAACATGGTGTTAAATATTATGTATAAAATGAACCACTTTTAGAAATGCACATACATGCATGGAGAAATGACAGAATATTAAGAACTAAAAATGGGTGGTGAAAGACCAGATAGTTTTTATTTTCTTTTTTCTTATATGCATTTTAAACATCTTATATAGTGTATATTTATTCCATTTGTAAAGAGAAAAACAAGTTGTTTTTTTTAATTAGGTAAGAAAATGAGTACAATGGGAAAATGACATAGCAAAGTTAAAATTAACCTTGAAATGAGGTTACTTCTCAAAACGCATGCAATAAGATTCTGTACAGATGGGACATACATTTTGCTCTAAGCTTTCAAAAGCCATTTGAAAATGGGAAACAGAATCAGCTATAGTATCTACGAGATAAGATACTACAGTATCTTTTAAGTATAAGGCAAGAACAGTTTGTTGGTCCACAACTTGAAATTAAATATAACGGCTGATTTCACTGAGCTTTTACCTACATGGAGGATGAAAACAAAATGCCAAAGGCCAATAGAAAGTTAAATAACAGTTATAAGTTCCCCTTTATATAAAGGGGAGCCGTAAAGTTTGGAAACACAAACAATACTGTTTCATTTTTTTACAGATTCATATTAAGTAAATTACATTATGTTATAGTATATGTCAACTACAGACAGAACCCCCTTGATTACTTATTTCTTCTGGAGTGTGCTAAAAGTATAGATTTACTTACTAAAAATGAGACGGAGAAATCAGGCAGCATACTGCAGATGCCTCTGCTAGGATTAAGGAAAATGTTGTATTAACACACCACACTCACTGCAACGTCAACTATGCATTGCTACAAGGCTCTATTTCATGCAATCTTCCGGGACAAACCAAAGCTCGCCCTAAAAACTTTCTTAGGAAATGCTCAACCGTCCAATCTTGTTAATGTTAATTAATTTCAACCTATATGACGCTAGTGAGTTTCTTATATTTAAGGTAAGGTGCTTGTGTCTCATCCAAATGAGAAGGTAAGATAAGAAATGAAAAACCAATGCAAACTTCAGCTATGAATAGTTTCAAGAAAAACAAAGGAATAGTCATAATGGCTGTAAGATCTTTATGGTCAGGAATAATGCTTCTTGTCCAGCAACTCGACATTCAATAAATACTTAATGATTATTTGATTGATGGCAATATTGATTTACCATATCTTTCTTCCAAGTTATTTTTCACATTAACAAATTAATGCTGTGTATTACAGGACGGTTTTCAATCAGTTTAGATAATTTATCCTGGGAATATATAGGCCTCTCAGACAAAGTGTATGAAGCAACCAAAAAAATGTGGAAAATGTTTTACAACCAATTTTCCCCTTGAGTATTGACTGACAAAATGAGTAATTTGTTGGGGGCCCAGGGGGAACCACGAAACACTGTTGTGATTGTGTAGCTTTACAGGGTGCATACCCATTACCTGTTAAATAATCAGAGCTTTCCCTTCCTA
The DNA here is from genome assembly GCF_002837175.3 of Physeter macrocephalus. Classification (NCBI taxonomy): domain Eukaryota; kingdom Metazoa; phylum Chordata; class Mammalia; order Artiodactyla; family Physeteridae; genus Physeter; species Physeter macrocephalus. Next base: position 9,361,010 of record NC_041220.1, read on the forward strand.
GAGATGAAGACACCTATTCTTCAAAAGTATGCCTGTAAGACAGAATGTTGTGGCTGACTTGGTTTTTTCCTGCCTGTTTTTTTTGTTTGTTTTTGACTGCATCGTGGGGCTTGCGGGATCTTAGTTCCCTGACCAGGGATTGAGCCCGGGTCGCGGCAGTGAAAGCTGCCGAGTCCTAACCACTGGACCGCCAGGGAATTCCCCTTTTTCCCCCACATGTTTAATCTGATACCAGAAGTCTGTCCCTGTGTAAATTTACCGAGTGACGTTTGTCTGCCGTGCAAGTAGGTAAACACAGAGAACAATAATTATTAAACAGTATTCCGACTGCACTGAATTTCTTTCAGTTCAAAAACAGGCATCTGCATTTCAAGAAGGGAGGTGTGAAGAGCGGAGCGCATCGCGTCTGCCCGGCTGGAGGTGCAGCAGCCCTGGGAATCGGCCCGTCGCTGGGGGTTCCTTGTCTGCCCAGTGCTGGACCACGACCACGGGATCCTTTCTGCCTGCCAAGGGTTAGGGTTAGAATTTATCACACTGTTTATTTGTTTGTTTGTTTATTTTGGGTTTTCCAACATTTTTTAATGTAAACTTTTCAAACACACAGAAAAGTAAGAAGTAAGGTACAGTGAACACCCTCTACCCACCACATAGAACCTATACTTAACATTTTGCTGAACTGGATTTATCACATATCTATCCATCCCTTCATCCATCCTTCAATCCATCGTTTAAAATATACATTTCAAAATAAGTTGCTGACATCAGATACTTCCTCCTAAATGCTTCAGCATACATAGCATTAATTGGAGCTCAATTTAGTTTACAGTTCTTGTTGGGGTTAAATATTTTATTTTTAACATGAATGTTTTTCTTTTATAAAATGTCTCACGATTAGCCACTATCTAACCCTTGGTATGGTATTTGGTTAACGTTTGCCTCCCCCTCCGAGGTTACAGGGACTGCGCCGTTTTGCTCACCAACGAATCCACAGGGCTTGGTATTATAGTAGATGCTCAATATACAGTGACTTGACTGACAAAATGAGTAATTTGTTGGGGGCCCAGGGGGAACCACGAAACACTGTTGTGATTGTGTAGCTTTACAGGGTGCATACCCATTACCTGTTAAATAATCAGAGCTTTCCCTTCCTAGAGATGAAGACACCTATTCTTCAAAAGTATGCCTGTAAGACAGAATGTTGTGGCTGACTTGGTTTTTTCCTGCCTGTTTTTTTTGTTTGTTTTTGACTGCATCGTGGGGCTTGCGGGATCTTAGTTCCCTGACCAGGGATTGAGCCCGGGTCGCGGCAGTGAAAGCTGCCGAGTCCTAACCACTGGACCGCCAGGGAATTCCCCTTTTTCCCCCACATGTTTAATCTGATACCAGAAGTCTGTCCCTGTGTAAATTTACCGAGTGACGTTTGTCTGCCGTGCAAGTAGGTAAACACAGAGAACAATAATTATTAAACAGTATTCCGACTGCACTGAATTTCTTTCAGTTCAAAAACAGGCATCTGCATTTCAAGAAGGGAGGTGTGAAGAGCGGAGCGCATCGCGTCTGCCCGGCTGGAGGTGCAGCAGCCCTGGGAATCGGCCCGTCGCTGGGGGTTCCTTGTCTGCCCAGTGCTGGACCACGACCACGGGATCCTTTCTGCCTGCCAAGGGTTAGGGTTAGAATTTATCACACTGTTTATTTGTTTGTTTGTTTATTTTGGGTTTTCCAACATTTTTTAATGTAAACTTTTCAAACACACAGAAAAGTAAGAAGTAAGGTACAGTGAACACCCTCTACCCACCACATAGAACCTATACTTAACATTTTGCTGAACTGGATTTATCACATATCTATCCATCCCTTCATCCATCCTTCAATCCATCGTTTAAAATATACATTTCAAAATAAGTTGCTGACATCAGATACTTCCTCCTAAATGCTTCAGCATACATAGCATTAATTGGAGCTCAATTTAGTTTACAGTTCTTGTTGGGGTTAAATATTTTATTTTTAACATGAATGTTTTTCTTTTATAAAATGTCTCACGATTAGCCACTATCTAACCCTTGGTATGGTATTTGGTTAACGTTTGCCTCCCCCTCCGAGGTTACAGGGACTGCGCCGTTTTGCTCACCAACGAATCCACAGGGCTTGGTATTATAGTAGATGCTCAATATACAGTGTATTTGGTAGGGAACATGTGGAAGTCAGAAAGAAATGGATGGAAGACAGAGCTATAGAGATGGAAAGAAAAAGTAAACCATGGCCTCTTCAAGCCAGTTTAAATATCTGCAATTATGACTATTATTGTTGCTGGGGCCATTTAAAGCCATTTTGGTAAATAGAGCAGGACATGCTTGCTGAGGAAACTGCCGTTTTATGTTGGTTCAATGAAGAAAATAAAATGAAGTACTGCATATCTTCACTGATTGTTCTGCACAGGAGTAAGTTCCCAAGTTTCTGGCTGTTTATTTGGTAAGGACGCTTAGAGTACCTCAGTTTGTAATTTAAACATCACTCCTATCTCAACTCCAGACTTAAGTCTTTGTTAAGCAAGTTTTTCCTCAAGACAAAATTTCATATGAAAAACACTTGAGCCATGGGCCAGAGATATTGACCTAAATGCTGACTGATTACAAATGAAAATACAAATTGATGACACATGAAAATAGAATCTCACTCTCTCCTCCTCAACCATGAGGAACCCTCCTTCCCACCATGACTTCTCTTTGGCCATTCCTCCAGTTCTTTTTGGTGATACCATCTCTGAGTTGGGATTATGACTTTGCGAGAGACCTGGACTTTTGTGAAACTGCCACATCTCTGGAGCATAAGGAAATTGTGCTAATCTTGTCCCCAGGGTTTCTAAAGGGTCCAGTGTGATTCAGACTTCAAAGGTTGGAATCATTTTCTTAGATGTCCGTCACTTACCTGGTAACTGAGATTTTGCTTTCTTCTCTAGTCTCAGGAGCGTTTGACAACCTGCTTATGTCACTGAGAATACATATGCCAGCCAACAGTGCCCCGTCCCCAGGATATAGTACTCCCCCAAACTTCTTTTCTGCTTGGTCAATCTGTTACATTCTCAGAGAAGATAACTGCAGACCTGACCTGACCTGAATCGTACCTCCTTGGGAAGAATCTGGCCTCGAAGGACCTTCCCGCCTCAAATGGCCGGTTACAGAAATTCTTCCCCGAGTAAAGTCATTCCTTTGGGTTAGAGTAGTACTTTCTTAGCATTCTGCTTCTGCGTTGCAAATTTCAGAGGCGAAGCGGCGGTGGGGTGGGGTAGACTCAGGAGGTCACCCTTGTGAGAATGTTTTCTTCCCAAGATTAGCTGTGCATCAGACATGGACCAGGGGAGCTCGGAAAGCCCTGTAACCTCGGGGAGGGCGAGAAGGAAGCGCTGAGATTCAGAGCCAGGGAAAGTGGGCGAGGACAAACTTATCCATCCGTTACTGGGCTTCAGGCCACAGGGTGTCTTTCAGACGAGAAGATTCACGCTCCCCCCGCCACCGCGCTCCAGCCTTCCCCAAGCCCCCCGTCGCTGCCGCGGCGCCGCTCTCCTCTTCCACCCCAGCTCTCCACGAGGTTCCCAGGAAAGCGCCGACCCCTTTCCCGCTTCCCCTCCCGCGCAGCCCGGCGTTCGGCTCGGCGCTTCCTCCAGTCCTCCAAAGGCGAGTGGAACAAGACTCCTCCACCGTGGATGGAATACGACGCTTAAGAACTCCGCCTCGGTTGCCCCCCTCTAGGTTTTCCCCGCCGTGCCCAAGGCTTTTGGTCACCTCTGCACAAATTTAACAAGACTGAGAGCTCAGAACCGGGAAAGCCAACCGCGGATCCGTCTCGTTCCCCTGCCCGCCAGTGAAAAGCAGTCCGGCTCCGGCGCGGATGCCCTGCGTCCTGCAGTCGGCTCTTGGCCGACACACACCTGCCCCGCCGTGCCCTCGCCAGGCCCGCCGGTGCGCTCAACCCGGCCCGCCCCCTCCGCCCTCCCGGGCCTGGGCCTCTCCCCGCCTCGGGCTCCGCCGCGGCCGCCGGGGGTGCGGGCCCGCCCCAGGAGGGCGCCCATTGGCCGTGCGCGCCATCCTTCACCCGGCGCATTCCGCCGCCCGCAGGCTTGCGGGGAAACTTCCTTATTATTGTGACGCCGAAATCGGAGAAACCCCGAGCCGGGTCGGTGGAGCCGTCACCGTCGGAATCCCGCGCGGCGGTTCAGCGGCCGCCGAGGTGCGCGGGGCGCGGGGGCGGGTTCCAGGAAGGAGGGCACCGCGGGGCCGCGGCCGAGCGTCAGCCGCGTTCCGCGCGGCACGGCGCTCCGCGCGCGGCTCCCGGAGGGGCGGCGGCGGCTGCGGGGCGCCTCCCGCGACAGCCCGGGGCAGGGCGCGCGCGGAGGTCTGGGCGCGGCGCCTGCAGTGCCTGCGGGGCGCGGGCGCGGGGGGGCCTGGCGCGCGCCTCCCCGGCGTCCTCGGGGCGCTCCCTCTGACCTACAGAGCCCTAGCGCCCGGGGAGGCCGGAAGCCGCTCCAGAGACGGGAGCGCCCCGCACCCCGACTCGGCTGCCTGCGGACTGGGAGGAACTGCGACGCCGAAAGTCAAAAAGAGAATCCTCCCCTTCCTCCCCGCCCGCCCCTATTTAAATTCCGGGGCTTCGGCGACACCGCTGCGGTGAGGGGTGCAGACTCTGCCCCGCGCATGGGAGCCGCCGAGGCCTCTGCGCTTGGGGGAACCCCGGCGGCCGCGAGGAGCTGGCGCTGGGGACACGGGGGGCTCGGCGGCCGCGGTGACAGCGCCACCCACCTGACCGAGGCGGGGCTCGGTTTGCCTGCTCGGAGTCCGCCTCCTGGGCGGAGCCGGGGCGAGGGTGTGTGTGGACACGTGTGTGTGCGTGTGTGTGTGTGTGTGCGGACACGTAAGTGCGCGGACGGGCGCGGGGGTGTCAGGAACTGGGACGTGCGGGGGCAGGTGGCGCTTTGAGTCACCTGCGAATGTGTGGAGTGGGCGCACCGGGCAGCCGACCGAGACTGGCCTGGGTAACCTGAAACGGACGAGCCGGGGAGGGCTGTAGAGACCGCACCTCAAGCAGCTGGTGCACTGATTCGGGGTATGCGCCCGGGGCTCCGGGATATGTGTATATGAACTTTGCTTTTGGTATATCAGCGTTTCTGGTTGTTTTCCGATTCCGTTTTACTTTAGCTTTTTAATTAGCCCCATTTGGAAGCACCTTAAGTTCAGAGCTAAGCCTTCCAGGATTTTGCTTTTGCATTCATTACGCACGGAATGCTTTAGGAAAGACGGTTCAAGCGCTCTCTTCCATTTTTGTGTCTCCTGACTCTTTCCACAAATAGGAGGCTATTTCTAGAACATTTCATCTGATGATTTGATAACATCGAGTGAGCTGCTTTTTTAACTCCAGACTGAGGAGAAAGAAAAAAATAAAATGAGGATTAACACCCTTTTTAAATGCAGTGACTCTGGAGAGAGATGCTGTCTTGTTGTAGTAGCAGATTACCGTGCAGCTCTCTCTTTTCCTACTTTCCTTTGCCCTGGGGGGGAGGGGGGTGGCATTATAAACCAGAAAAGGGGAGTAGTGTACTTAACGCCCTTTTAAAGCAAAACCGATGAATTACACATCGTTGACCGCGTGGAGGCTAGGAACCTTCTGGAGAAAGGATGCAGGAATCAAGGAGGAAGACTTGAAAGCTCTTTGGCAGAACTCCTCCCTTGGCATGAAAAAAAAGAAACACAGTTGGTTAGCAGGCAGTTTTACTTTTTCAGTTTGTATTTGGGATTTTATTTTTGAAAAAAGAAACAGAGATTCCCAAATGTTCCAAATGGTGTGGTTGGAGCCATTGGTTAAAGCGTTTCATTCCGAGTAACAGATTTAAATTTCTTAAGATTTGCATAATAATTAAAAACTTTAAAAAACATACATAATGAGAGTTGTACCACTACTGGAGATACAAGATAGTTTTGCTGCAGTCTCAGAAATAGAAGTAATAGTCTCCAAATTGAAAGGCAGTTTCTTACATTATATAGAAATAAAATTATGATGCTAGTATCTTAGAATCATGCAGGACTGTACTTTTTCTTTTGAGAGGCTTAAGGTGCCTCTCAGGTAGTCCCATCTTGTTTTGCATGAAAGAGGATGGGGTGATGAGAAGGAAGGAAAGTCGAGAAAGACTTCAAAACGGCTGTAGCAAAATAAGCTATAATGTGTGTGGTACATGGAAAAATGGAGGAAAAAAGTGAATTACTTTTCAAAAATGCATCTTTTTAAACCTAAACGGGAGGTTTTAAAATAACTTTATTTTTATTTTTACATCTACTACAAACGCTAGGAATTTTTAAAGGTGCGTCTCTCAGTTCACTTTTAGCATCATGCTCTAACCAACTGAGCTGACTGTCCACTTGACTCTAACTTCACGTTTAGAGGTGACACCTTCATAGTTGGTCAGTGGTTATCTTATCGGTGTTTAACTGAACTCCAGTCCTGAGATAGAATGTTGGGGGAATATTCAAGCTTGCATGATTTAAAGATGTTCTTATTTTCAGAAGTTTGCTTTTCATTTTGTTTTCAGTAACATGAAAGCGCTATGTAGGATTCTGTATGAATGTTAATTGCTTTTTCTTTAACTTGCAGATCTGCAGGGTGAGGTGGAACCACTCGGGCTGAAGTACAGATGCCAAGTGTGTGTGACCTGTGGTGAGTTACTTAATTTCTCTGAACCTCAGTTTCCTCATCTTGTACTTGGGAGTAATATCTAACTCACAGAATCGATAAGAAGGTTAGACAGGATAATCTACGTAAAGGACTCGGGTTAGTATAGCTGCCTAGAGAGGGACCTTAACAAACCCTTAGCGACTTCTTTTGGCTGTGACGGAGTGAAGAGAACAACGTGAGCCCGGGAAGTAGGAGACCTAGTTTCTGCTCTTGGATTCAACCAGTTACTTCTCAGAGGACCAAAGTTAACTTCAGCTGCCATTAAAATGAGGTTAGGAATGTCAGTCTCTTTCCTGGAGGTTGGATCAAATGGATTTTTAAGGTCTCTTTAATAAGATGACCCCTTTGATGATATAACTCTGCCCCCTTTAGACATTTACTACATTTAGAAACAGCACTTGCTGGTTTCAGGGGCGTGTGTTTCTGTGTGTGAGCCGGTACGTGAACTAGACTCACTGTAAGTTCCGGTGAATGTGGAGGAAAGCCTGGCTAACTCTGTTGAGATGGCCTCACGCATCCCTCCTGTCTCTGGCTGACATAGGTTGGTTCTAGCTCTAGTTGCCCACGAACATCGCCAGTGAGTCAGCTGATGTGAGCTCACTTACTACGTGCAACATTCTTCTTTCAACATTTGTTTTTAAAATTGGAGAAAGAGTGTAGCTGGGCTTTGTTTTGTTTAAGTGGTGGTATAACATCACGTTTAAGAGCATGGGCTTTGGAGTCTGGGAGATGTAAGTCTTGAGGTTATAGTAAAGGGCAAATTAAATAGTCTATGTAAAGTTTTTAGCACAGATTCACACACACAGTAGGCTTGCAGTAATAGTAACTATTACTTTTTCTTCATTCAGCAGGTATCTGTTGAGCCCTCCCTTGTGCCAGACACTAGTCTAGTCTCTAGGGGTAAAGAAATGAACAAAGAGGCTCAGTCCTTCCTTCATGGAGCTTCTGGTTCCTCAATGCTAGGAACACCATTATTTAATGACAGCTTGGATTGTAAAAGGCGTTCTACTTTCGGATCTGCTAAAATGTGGTGAGGGGAGAGCGCCTTGAGAGTGGAGGAAATACATTGTTGCTTTTTTGTTACTGCTTCGGGAATGTGTACTTAATGGAACCTGGCAGACAAAACTGTTAACAACTGTAGATTGTGGGAGATCTGGTCTTCTCAGATTCGGGTTCAGTTTTCTAGGCACTTGTGAAGCATCTACGGTGCTCCTTTGTTAGGCTGGGGACAGGAGATACACAGATGAGTAAAACCTGGTTCCCTGCGTGGAGAAGCTCTCAGTCTGTTCACGGATGGGGAATTGGTGGGTGAGGTGCAAGAAGCAGTGATCTTACCTCAATAGTACTTTTCATTTTTTAAAAGACTGTGAAGTATCTGAAAGCATAGAACAGTATGTGTAATATATGTTCTACAAACAACAATAAAAGGACAGAAGCAGAACATCAGCCATGGTACTGAAGCTCCCTTGTGCTCCTTCCAGAAGGTACCCTTCATTGTCACATATACACAGGTCTCTCTCAGTCTTTGTTTGGATCATTTTTTTGCTCTTCTTCATAGCTGTAGCACCACTAATGTTTTTATCTCCAAATACTTGTGTTTGGACTTTGTAAAGATGCATCCCATTCTGAATTCTTCTGTGACTTTTTCCCCTCCTCAACACCATTTTTAAGATTTAGCTGCACTGATGTTTGTAGATGGAATTCATTTCTCTTCCACTGCTGTACAGCGTTCTATTTTATGCACGTGTTGCAGCTTATCCATTTTCTTACAGATGGACATTTGGGTTGTCTTTGTTCTATGTATTTCAGATAATCCTGAAGTGAATGTTCTTGTGCGTATACCTCGGGGCGTATATTCGTGAGTTTCTTGCTGCATTGTACAGTAGGATAGCCACTAGCCATATGTGACTACTTATATTAAAATAATTAAAATTAAATGAAATTAAAATGTCAGTTCCTCAGTCACATTAGCCACCTTTCACGTGCCTAGTAGCCACATGTCCCTTGTGACCACCATATTGGACAGTACAGATATGTAACATTTCCATCACAGAGTTCTCAGTTTCCAGGTTTTACTCATCTTTGTATCTCCAGTTCTCAGCATAGCGAAGGAGCACTGTAGATACTTGATAAGTTGGACAGCGCTGGTCATGTACCTGGGAATGGAATTACTGTGCCGTGAGGTATTTACATCTTCATCTTCACTAGAATTAATGCCCGCTTGTTTTCCAAAGTGGTTCTGCCAACTTACACTCCCACCAGCTGTGGGTCAGAGTCCTGGTTGCTTTATATCCTTGACTTGGCACTGTCAGACTTTTTAATTCTTGCCAGTCTGGTCAAGTGTCTTTTTCTGAAGGCACACCGCGCCTTATGCAGACAATGGAAAGATCGTTCTTCTAGTTGTACAAAGCCCAACACCAGCTAGTAAAGAAGGCCCCACCTGTGCAGGGATCATCAGGGGAGGGGTAGGAATGTTTCCTGTGTTGGCTAAAAGAGTCAGAGGACCAAAGTCCAGCTGAAGTGGAAGAGAGAGAGAAACCAGCAAGGAGTGGATTCACACTCTTGAAAACTTCTCTCTGCCTTCTGTGCCGTTTCTACCTGTGGTAGTAAACTTTTGGCAATAAAGTATGTCATTAGAAGAAATCTTCTTTGTTACTGGAGTTAATTCTGCATTTGAGTTTTGGCTCCAGATTTATTCAAAGCTTGGATTTGGGGAGTGTCTGCAGAGCACTGAAGCCTGGGACATTCCCTTTTCCTGCTGTTGGAAAAGACCCTCCCTTCCCCATATACCATTTAGGTAAAGGCTTCTGAGCTTCTTTGAAACAAAGCTTATCTCTATCATAAATGAGATTAGAAGTCCTGCCTGAGTGTTATTTAGGTTTTAGTGACTTTCAAGGAAATAAGAATCAGTTGTTAGGCTGATGTTTGCACAGTCTAATTAGTAAGACAAAGTTTAGGAATTGCAGCTTGTCTTTTAGCATTCAACTCTCTAGGACTAAAAGGAGATTTATCTACCCTGCCGCCGCCCTGCCCCTCTCCCTCCCCGCCCCCCCGCCCCCTCCGCCCCGGCTTGGCCTCCCCAGAATTTAAAAGAAAATACATACAGAAAACTTTGTCCTTGGAACCTCGCATTCCCTACGTGTAAGTTATGCCTGCCAGGGTGGCGCTGCCTTGCCCCAGTGCAGATCTGGCGGAACAGCAGATACTAAGCACAGGAAGAAGGGAGTCACACCCCAGCCCGTCGGGGAGCTACCGTGTGTGCTGAGGACTCAGCGCAGAGTCCTGCACCTGCAGCAGGTGCTACAGCAGCGGACAGTGACTGGTCACCTGCCCCGAGTGCCGGGCCCCGTGCTAAGCCCTCGTTACTCGCGTTGTGTCACCAGTCCTCACGACAACCCTGTGGCTCTTCTCGCCACTTCGGGGACAGGAAACAGGCTTAGAGTGTTTAAATATCTTCCCCAAGGTCTCACAGCGAGCACGTGGTTAATTTGGGGCTTGAACTTTGGTCCTTTTGACCCTTAAGCCCTGCTAACATCATCCTGAGTCTTTTACCAAAATAGATAGAGGAGAAGGACTGGGAAAAGTATGAGGTGTGACACGGAGGGAAGGATCGGAAGGTCCATCTTTCTTCCTTTTGTTTTGCGACGGGGAGATAAGAGGCAGGAAATGGAGGGGCCGGACTGAAGTGGCCCGGGACAGCCAGGGTGGCTGGTGCGGGTGCCGAGCCAGTGTGTGGTCCTGAATTCTTCTGTAGCACCTTTTATAATTGTGTGTTTTGAAGGGAAGTGAAAGATTCTACTCCTTTAGAAGCAAGGGAGAGACGGTGAGCGAGGGAAAATGGGTCAGAGGACCCAGGAGATCAAAATGCCCAGTAATGAAGAACATTGCCAAAGACAGACCTTTAAATTCCTGGACACCAACAGCTCCTAGATTCGGGGGTTCCACCAGAGTGTACTTTAAGTGAAAGCTAAATTAATATCTGACTTCTCTTCAGCGCACTGAACTGCTCTCCTGAAAGCTAGATGCTTTTAGCGCCTCCTGCTCTAGTTTTGGCAGGGCGCCGTGATGAGCTAGACCATATCTCCAATTAGGGTTAATAATTCTTTGATAGGAATACATCTTATCTGTGGTTGCTATTTAGTTACCTCTGAATAAGTAGTTTTCTTTTTTTTTTAACATCTTTATTGGAGTATAATTACTTTACAATGGTGTGTTAGTTGCTGCTGTATAACAAAGTGAATCGGCCATATGCATACCTATGTCCCCATATCCCCTCCCTCTTGCGTCTCCCTCCCTCCCTCCCACCCTCCGTATCCCACCCCTCTAGGTGGTCGCAAAGCACCGAGCTGATCTCCCTCTGCTATGCGGCTGCTTCCCACTAGCTCTCCACCCTACGTTTGGTCCCTCCCTCTTGCGTCTCCCTCCCTCCCTCCCACCCTCCGTATCCCACCCCTCTAGGTGCGCGCAAAGCACCGAGCTGATCTCCCTCTGCTATGCGGCTGCTTCCCACTAGCTCTCCACCCTACGTTTGGTAGCGTATATATGTCCATGCCACTCTCTCACTCCGTCCCAGCTTACCCTTCCCCCTCCCCACGTCCTCAAGTCCGTTCTCTATGTCTGCATCTTTTGAGTAAGTAGTTTTCATTTGACTACTTGAAGATTGCATTAGTATAATTCAGGTGGACAGGATTTTCACAATAGCCCTATTTATCTCTTTTCATAAATGGTTTCTACTAGTCAGTCAGGGGTGAGGCCGTACCTCAGGCTGCTTTCCCAGGCTGGCAGCTGGCCAGAGCATCCAGAGTTCAGCTGACGCTCAAGGACTGAATCGTGTTAAACAGACTTATAAGAAACTGATAGATCCAGGGTGCCGAATTAACAATGAGAAGTAGAAATGCCAAGAAGGCTGAGATGCTTTGGACAGCTGGCCATATTTCCCCATAGTACTATCTGCCTTGGAAACCAAGTTATTTAAGATTGCTTATTAATCATGGAATCTGAGCAGGGCAAGTGGCTGGGTAAATTTAATGATTCATGTTATGGAGCCTGATCTCCCCATCTCCGTTATTGGGAAATAATTACTTAGCAGATCAAATAGCTTGACCGGTTATGGTACCCGTTTTCTCTGGACGGAGCCGGAGATATTGGGAAGTTCTGACTGTTTGGCTGTCCCTTTTCTAGACTCCTCACTGTATCACACGCTAGTCAAGAGCACGTTCTCGGGGCTCACGCCCTAGCTCTGCCGCTACCTCGTTGTGTGGTTTAGTCAAGCCACTTCAACACTTTCCGTCTCACTTTCTTTTTCTTCATTCTCTTTTCTTTTGTCGTCACTTTCTTCATCTACAAATTTGAGTGGATAATAGCAGTACCTACCTCTTAGAAGGTTAAATGATTTAATGTCTGTGAACCACATAGAAAAGCGCCAGACTCAGCATAAGCTCAAATGAACTCTTACCTGCTGTTGTTATTAATTGTGTAATGTTAATATTATCAATTAGGAGGTTTTTTTTTTAAATTTCGAGTGACAGAAATCCAATTCAGACATTCATTCTTAAGCAGACAAAGAGGGGACTTATTAGACTGCATAGAGGTGATTCTCATTGTTCGTGGTAGTTAAGTTCTGTGAAGTTGCTGAGAACACCAGATTAATAAAGACTGAGCCATTGCTTCTGGGGAAACACAGGGTTAGTTAGGTTCCTGCCAAGAGCCTCTGGTCAACAGATCAATACGTAACCTTGTTTCATATGTGTTTAAGTGTGTTTCTGGGGGCAGCCTCCTGGTGGTCCAGTGGTTAGGACTCCGTGCTTTCACTACCCAGGTTCAATCCGTGGTCAGGGAACTAAGCTCCTACAAGCCTTGCGGTGCAGCCAAAGGAAAAAAAAAAAAATCTAGAAAAAAGTGTGTTTCTTTTTAAACACCTTATTTGATGCCTATTTCTTACAAATGATTAACTCTATACAATATTTCTTTATAATAAAACACTAGTCACGCAGAGTTTTTTTTTAACATTTTCCCGACCCTGGGTAACGTGACAGTAAATTTCTTTGGCTTTCAGCCTCACAACAGTGCTGTCTACTACACGCTATAATCAGGCATCATTTCATGAATCCCCAGATATTCAGTTGCTTTTCTATCTCTTCTGTAGCTTCATTACGCACTATAGATGTTACTCTGGCACTTTCCAGAGCGGCCACATGTACTGATCAGTGAATTTCCTCTTTTTTGCATTAGCATTGAACTCACAGCCAACAGCACTGGAACTCACGCATGAACGAAGCTCACCTGTCACACGTATTTTCCTTGTGCGGCACATCACAGCCTTCGTGTACTTAGGAACACTAGACAGTGCTTCAGCTCTATGCTTGGGGGGGCATTTTAAACAGCAAAATCACCAACAGAACAATATAAAAGTATGAGAACTGCGGCACCAAGTAGAGTCAAAAAGATCACTTGCTCACGGTGTGAGAGATGAGGCAAGAAGGTAGAGCGCCGTCTCGTTTGACTTCAGCCGGGAACGTGCAGAGAGAGTGGCCCAGATTTTTCACCTCTCTGCACGTGTCTGGGAATGACTGCAAAAAGCCTCCGAGTATTGACTCTGAGGTTACAAATAAATGTCGGTGAGTAGGCAAATTCACAAGTATGGAATCCATGAGTAAGGAAACACAGCTGTACTCAGGAAGAGAGAAGGTCGGGGTCCTGGCCCTAGGCTAGAGGGGATCCCAGGCTCAGTCTGCATCACTGGGACTCTTTCTGTCTCCTGTCTTTGAACCTCTCTGGCCGGTAGCTTCCCTATGTCTTACAGGTATCCTCTGCGCGACAGGGAAGGTAGCTTCCTGCAGCTACAGGTACCTTCAGAGGCAAGAGACAGTCTTCCATCTGAGCTCCATGGGATTAATGGGGGAGGACTCTGGCCCAGTTGGGAGTGTGAACCTCTCCCTGCACCCATCACAGTGGCTTAGGGGTGGCCTTCTCCGAGTGGCTTGGCCAGGGTCACGCTCACCTTTGTGCAGGAGGGCGGAGGGTTTGTTACCAGATAAAGAGGGACTTGAGGAGAGAGATTAGACAAAAGGGCAGTCCCTAACACCTTTGAGGAATTTATTTTAAACTAACCTTCGTTCTTCAGAAAGGTCGTACCACACTGGGTTGCAGCTTTCTCTTATATTAAGTGCATTTCAGTCGTGGCCCTTTTTAATTGATGAATAGTGTTCCATTGTATTTTATTGATGAGTAGTGTCCATGTTGATGGACATCTGGGTTGTTGCCATTTTTGTTTAGTAGGAATCAAGCTGGTGTCAGCATTGTTTATAGACCTTTGCGTATGTAGACATACAATCATAGCTTCTTTTATTTTTTTTTTAAAGAAATACTTTGTCCTATCTAAAGTGAGGCTTTGATTGTGTCCCAAAGGCCTTTTTTTTTGTTTTTTTAAATAAATTATTTATTTTTGGCTGCGTTGGGTCTTCGTTGCTGCACGTGGGCTTTCTCTAGTTGCAGCGAGCGGGGCCTACTCTTCGTTCTGGCGCGCGGGCTTCTCATTGCAGTGGCTTCTCTTGTTGCAGAGCACGGACTCTAGGTGCATGGGCTTCAGTAGTTGTGGCACGTGGGCTCAGTAGTTGTGGCTCGTGGGCTCTAGAGCACGGGCTCAGTAGTTGTGGCTTGTGGGCTCAGTAGCTGTGGCTCGTGGGCTCAGTAGTTGTGGCTCGCAGGCTCTAGAGCGCAGGCTCAGTAGCTGTGAGTTGTGGCTCGTGGGCTCTAGAGCGCAGGCTCAGTAGTTGTGGCGCACGGGCTTAGTTGCTCCGCGGCATGTGGGATCTTCCCGGACCAGGGCTCGAACCCGTGTCCCCTGCGCTGGCAGGCGGATTCTTAACCACTGCGACACCGGGGAAGTCCAGATCTTAATACCATATTTTTAGACACATTGTATTTGTCTGGTTAAGGAGATGGCTTAATGCTTCAGCTGCCTAATCTCATCCTTTATCTCTTAATTCTGGCTACTTTCACTCTCTGAGGGCAACTTTATTTTCAAGTTTCTAAGACATCTTGTGTTGTATACTGACTACATCATTCCATACGCTTTTTTGGTGTGTGTTCTTGCTCTTGTAGGTGACGTATAAATCTACTTGGGTGGCAGTGTAGCCCCCGGTGGATCAGAGCATGCACTTGGCTTCAGGCCCAGATTCCTAGCCTGGTTGTGTTCCTTCCAGCTCTGTGACCTTGAGCATGCTTCTTAATCTCTCTGAGCCTTGCTTTATCTGAAAATGAGGCTAAAAATAGTGCTTGGGGTGCAGAGTTGTTAAGATGAAATGAGATAAGGATATAAAATGCTTATTAGTACAGTGACTGCGGTATAGTAAAAGCACTATGATGTTTATGTAATTATTGGTAGGAGAGACAAGACAAACTCATGAAACATTAAAAATGAAGAAAGTAATTAGTACAAGTACAGCAGCTGAGCAAATTGGGAAAATTAAATTATGACTAGACTGTGGTCTTGCTGCTCTTTTTAAATGTCTGTCCTCCCCACCCCCCCAACCCTATCCCTAGTTTGCAGCTTATCTCTCCTCCCTTCCTTCCCGTGATTGCATTTCACTCAGAATAACATTTTTTTTCACGTTCTTTATTGGAGTATAAATGCTTTACAATGTTGTGTCAGTTTCTGCTGTACAACAAAGTGAATCGGCCACATGTGTATATACATCCCCATATCCCCTCCCTCTTGCGTCTCCCTCCCTCCCAGCCCTCTAGTGGACACAAAGCACCGAGCTGATCTCCCTGTGCTATGCGGCTGCTTCCCACTAGCTGTCTGTTTTACACTTGGTAGTGTATATATGTCCGTGCCACTCTCTCACTTCGTCCCAGCTTACCCTTCCCCCACCCTGTGCCCTCAAGTCCATGCTCTACGTCTACGTTTTTATTCCTGCCCTGCCATTAGGTTCATCAGTACAGCTTTTTAAAATTCCATATGTGTGCATTAGCATATGGTATTTGTTTTTCTCTTTCTGACTTACTTCAGTCTGTATGACAGACTCTAGGTCCATCCACCTCACTACAAATAACTCAGTTTTGTTCCTTTTTATGGCTGAGTAATATTCCATTGTTTATATGTGCCACATCTTCTCTATCCATTCATCTGTCGATGGACACTTAGGTTCCCTCCATGTCCTGGCTATTGTAAAGAGTGCTGCAGTGAACATTGGGGTGCATGTCTCTTTTTGAATTATGGTTTTCTCAGGGTATATGCCCAGTAGTGGGATTGCTGGGTCATAGGGTAGTTCTATTTTTAGTTGTTGTTTGTACGAAAAGGCAGCATGAGTTTTTAAATGGTAGTGAAACCTTGGGGTAGTGAGCTGTGATCAATCAGCCGAAGGTTGACTGAGCGCCTGCTAAATCAGAGACGTATAGGTCGTGCCGTGGTCTCTGCCTGAGGCGATTAAAATTTGGCTGAGGAGTTAAGTTATAAGAGACAGAGCAAGTTTCCAGTCAAGGCCGTATGGTAGATGTGTCGGAGGGATGCAGGCTGACTGGGGCTGGAACGGTCCCCAGAGGCTCCCAGGTAGGAACCGAAGCTTGACCCAGATCCTGAAGGATGTGTAAGGGGGAATGGCAGAGAAGATAGCATTTTTTTTCCCGTTTCTCATTTGTTTTTGAGTAGTGAATTACTACTCTGCAAGTGAACAGTTGGCTACCTAAAGGAGTTAGGGAGTTCAAGATTAGTTAGTTTAAAAAAACCCAAAACCAGAAAACTCAAAGGAAAGGCGCAACAAGAGAGGACAAGTTGAAGTCAAGAGGGTAGTTTCAAAACAGTTATTGCCATCATGGTTTGCAGACATTGTTTCAGCAAGTCTCCTGAACTCAGTTCTTCATCAGTGATCTGAAAACCACATTCTGTCTGTGATCACTGTTGCTTTACACAAAATTTATTTAGACATTTTTAAAAACTCTTACTAAAACACAAAAATAGCATTATTATTATAACTACCTTCAGCAATATTAATATGTTTTATGTTGAGATGCAAGGTATCTGAAGAATATTAAGGGGAGGGCTTCTTTAAAATTGATGACATTTATTCCTTAAAGTGATTTTTTTTTTCCTGATTCCCCTGCACCCTTTTTTTTTTTTTTTTTTTTCCTTACAAAGCTCTCTTCTAGGCTACATGACTCCCTGAAGGACAAGAACGATGTTATGTTGGGGATATTGGTCTCTGGGCCAACCTGGAATCGGCACTAACCTGCAGGGGGTCGTGACCGAGCCACAGGTGTGCGGCTTTGTATCCGACAGAAGCGTCCAGGAAGTGGCCTGCGGAGGAAACCACTCCGTGTTCCTGCTGGAGGATGGGGAAGTGTACACGTGCGGTGTGAACACCAAGGGGCAGCTGGGCCACGAGAGGGAAGGAAACAAGCCAGGTGAGTGTGCACCGAGGCAGCCTCGATGACGGGCGAGGCCGGCTGAGGACTGGGAAAGCTGGCCGAAGGTTTCCTCACCCAGTGTTGACCTTTCAGGGAGGCTCTCCTTTTGGTGAGAGATGATGAGGTAGGGTCTTAAATTGTGACTGTGTAGTATTTTTCACACTAGCATGTGCCGTTTTCTTTGTCACTTGCCGTCTCTTTTGTTCAGTCCAAATCACATCAAGAGGCCAAAGCTTCATGGAAAAACAGCCTTGCTGGGTTTTGTCTAGATAATTTTATTCTTTTGTGTTCTTTTAGGAAAGTCAGTTGGGCATTAGGGAGAGCTATTTTTTTTTTTCCCCCTGTGCCTGCCTCCCTCTTTTCTCGTAGTTATTCTCTTCTTTAGCATGTATCAGCATTAACTTGTAATCATTAATTTTTATGTTGACCCTTGGATAAAAGGCTGCAGGGCTGGTCTTCAGGATAAATTGTGAGGTATGTGAAGCACGATGTGTGGGCTCCTTCCCCACTCTTTGGCCCCTGGTTCCCTCGTTAGAGCCTCCTGGAGAAGCCGCCGCCCCAGTCCTGCCCTCCTGGAGCAGCGCCCAGTGTTCTAGCCAGGGGCTCCTAACCTGTGGGCCCTGGACGCTGCAGAGTTCAAGGAAGGGGTCTGTAGCATGGGCCATACGTGTGTGTACCCCTTTATATGTACAACGCGCCTGATACTACGTGTTTTCAAACGTAAGAAGATCCTGTTCACTGAAATAAAAATTAAGTTCACAGTGCCACCAGTTCATTAATTGAGTTAGTAAATCCTAATCATTATGTGTTTAACCAACGAATATAATACAGAATTATCCTATATAGCTATTTTGGAGGTGGCAGGAAGGTTTTTGACTTTAAAAAATATTTTTCATCTTGGAAAAAACCGAGGTCTTTTTTCGCCTCCTGTAAAAACTCACTTGCGTCTTGGCGTGGCGCTCCGACACGTGCTCTGTTCCCCAGCTGAGAGCGGTATCTCACAGCTAATGCCCGCAGGGGGGTTGACGGCAGGGCCCAGCCCGACGGCGTGCTCCCGTCTGGGGGGAATGTCTGCATTCAAGACCCACTTTAAGAGACCCGGAAGGCCCACTCTACACCCGTGCTCCTGGAGGACGTGTACCCACCCTGGCCAGCCTTTGAAGGGGGTGTTTGGGGGGCCAGGAGGAGATCTCTGTGGTAACGCCTGCTGAGACACCACGGTTGGGGGGGGACTCTGGAGTCAGACACACCTGGTGGAGGAGGCGTTACCTCCCCTCTGACTCTGTATTTCCTGGAAAAGGTGACTCCCTGCTGTTCTGTAGCTCTTGAAGAAGGAGATTCAGATGGTAAAGAAGTCTCCCCAGGGTTACCTGTAGCCTGTGAAGGCCGCCGTCCTCCCACCCTGCTGTCCGTTTTCTCTGTGACCCCGCCGTCTGTGAGGCCGCCTCCCGGTAGGGCCAGCCGCCCAGAGGTGCCTCAGGGCTCACCTTAGTCCTAAGACCTGGGGCCAGAGGATGGGACCTGGGGTGGCAGGTGAAACGGGAAGCCGAAGCCCTTGCAGGCCAGCGATCGCAGAGACCTGCAGATGGCAGCGTGGTGAGTACGCCTGAGTGCCATCTGCCGTCCTTCCAGCCGAGCCTCCTGCCAGAGCCCCTGGCGCCGGGTGGGCGGTCAGCCCGCATCTGCCCACAGCTGCTCCCTCCGGGAGGCAAGGCCGAGTGGCGGCGAGCGACTCCAGCCAGCGACGTTCCAAGAAGCCTCTCGGGCTCGACCGCGGAATCCAGCCGGTGCTTGCAATCGAAATGTGGAATGAGCCGGGCTCTAGTGTAAACTGCAGCGGAGTCCAGAAATTTCTGTTGCTGGTTAAGCTTGCCTGTTGATTATAAACGGCGTAGCAGCTGCAGAATCGTGCCTCGTTGAATGGGAAGATTCTGTGGGAGGGAGCCTCCCTCTCTTTAATTTTCTCGTTGGTAGGTGTGTTCTAAATCTGGGTGCCAGTTGGGTTTAGTTTTAATGAGTGGGAAGGACAGGGTGAGCTTGTTTTCTATGTGTGTTTATCGAGAGCTGTGACCTGGGGAGCTGCTAGGCACAGAGGGGACGTCAGTGACGGAGGGACGCTGTTCCGGGCAGCCTGTAATGGCTGGGCCCACAGGAATGCCATCCCCGAGTAACCGCTGTGGTCTTGGGGGAGGGAGCTTGAGAAAAGGCCGCCTCCCCGGAGAGCGTGCTTCCCGGGGCAGCGGGCAGGTCTGCCTCTGCAAGTCATCATTGCCCAGACCAAAGGATTTAGCAGTAGGAAGGGTTAAAAAGAGTGAGGGGGGAAGGACAGGTGGGAGAAGGTGGTCACGGAGGGGACGCGCAAGGACGGAGCTCTTCGCTTTGAACGTGCGCCTCGAGTCTGTCCTGCCGACGGTGACGTGTCCCTCTCTACGCTCGGTCTCTGGCTGGCAAAGTTGCACGGTACCTGAGCTCATTTTGGGGGGAACTCTGTACGTGCCACGGAGCGTGGTGTAAAGCCCTCCGCGACGATCTTAAAGGATTTCTGTTTTTTCTCCGTGAGCACATCTAATGGTCTCCTGTTGCGTTTGCTGCTTCTGAGCCTACCGTGCTTTCCTCGTACGCGGATTTCCCCCCTTCTTAGCACTGCCCTTGTGTGACCAACGTCGCGTATGTCTCTGTGTGGCACGGGAGCGTGTTTCCAGGGCACCCCAGGCACTGAAACTCCGGTTACGCGGGCCCAGCTGTTCCCCGGTGTGCCAGCAGCCGCCGGTTCTCGCTTAGGCGTGTCCGTGACTCATTCGTTTGTGCTTTGGCCAAAGGTGGAGAGGTCTGTGACCCCCTAGAAGCATTATTTTATTTTATTTTATTTATTTATTATTTTTGGCTGCGTTGGGTCTTTGTTGCTGCGCGCGGGCTTTCTCTAGTTGCGGCGAGCAGGGGCTACTCTTCGTTGCGGTGGGCGGGCTTCTCATTGCGGTGGCTTCTCTTGTTGCAGAGCATGGGCTCTAGAACGCAGGCTCAGTAGTTGTGGCTCGCGGGCTCTAGGGCACAGGCTCGGTAGTTGTGGCTCACGGGCTCTAGAGCGCAGGCTCGGTAGTTGTGGCTCACGGGCTCTAGAGCGCAGGCTCGGTAGTTGTGGCTCGCGGGCTCGGTAGTTGTGGCTCGCGGGCTGTAGGGCGCAGGCTCAGCGGCCATGGCACACGGGCCTAGTTGCTCCGCGGCATGTGGGATCTTCCCGGACCAGGGCTCGAACCCGTGTCCCCTGCGTTGGCAGGCAGGTTCTTAACCACTGTGCCACCAGGGAAGCCCCCAGCAGCATTTTTTACTGGCACAATATCAAAGCCCCGTCTAAACTCAATGTCCAGCTTTTTAAATTGGTGTTGGATTATTACTGTCATGCATACTCTCCCATTTTTCTCCTTCATTCTCTCCCTCACATTGTGATATCAACCTTATCTCCTCCCCCAAATCAGGGATAGTTTCGGTGCTTAGGACAATGTAGGAGGATTAACTAATTTCCTCATGTTTTTGCCCATGAAGTCATCTGATAATTTCCTAAAACATACAGTTTCAAGAGCTGCATTACAGGAAGACGTGTGTGCCTTTGTTTTTTCTCGAACCCGTGTCCCCTGCGTTGGCAGGCAGGTTCTTAACCACTGCGCCACCAGGGAAGCCCCCAGCAGCATTTTTTACTGGCACAATATCAAAGCCCCGTCTAAACTCAATGTCCAGCTTTTTAAATTGGTGTTGGATTATTACTGTCATGCATACTCTCCCATTTTTCTCCTTCATTCTCTCCCTCACATTGTGATATCAACCTTATCTCCTCCCCCAAATCAGGGATAGTTTCGGTGCTTAGGACAATGTAGGAGGATTAACTAATTTCCTCATGTTTTTGCCCATGAAGTCATCTGATAATTTCCTAAAACATACAGTTTCAAGAGCTGCATTACAGGAAGACGTGTGTGCCTTTGTTTTTTTTAAAATAAAGCAAGCAAACAAAACATGAGTTTTTTTCTAAATGATGGTTTTTTAAATAAGTGATTAATCTATAACTGAACATTAAGCAAGTGTTGAAATATTTTATTAAATTAAAATAGAAACTAGTGGCCCATGGAAAAAAATTCAAACAACTTACCTCAGTTTATCGTGCTTCTCTTATTCCCACCCATCCACGTTGTCAACACAACTCTTCTTGTGAAGGGACCCTTCTCCTTTTCCCATACATACTCTGATTTCCCATATTGGGATTTCAGCTTCAGCTAATCCTTGTGTTATCAGGAATGTCTGAATTTATGTAAACCTCTAACCTTTCTTCCTGTCTTGAGTAGGCAAGAACTGTGGTAGATGCCATTATTTAGTTTAACCTATGTTAAATTTTAAAAATTCTGGGGACTTCCCTGGTGGCACAGTGGTTAAGAATCCCAACGCAGCCAAAATAAATAAATCAGTAAAAATTCTGCATAGACCTCCCAGGAGACCTTTCCATGGCAAACCCCAAGAGTAACAATTTATAAACAGACTAACATTTCTGTGCAGCTCTATCTGATTCACACCTGTGATTGGTTCCTTTGACCTCCTCCTGAGTTAGTTTCTCTCTTTCTTGTAGGTAATTTAATCGAATTCACATTCACATTTTGTATTCAGTCTCAGTAATGCCCATCACCCGTACGTAACAGCTCTCCTGCTGTGTGATAAATGAGGTTTATAAAGCCGAACATCTCAGAAGCCTCAATTCCCAGAGCTGTGGTTGCTGGTAACGCTGGTAGAAGTAACACTTTCAAGCAGCTTATCAGGCTGCTCTAGGGCATCTGAAGGACCCCATAACTCTGTTATGTGAATCAGTTTTTGCTGAAAAGCAAACTGACTGAGCTGAAAGGAAACAGAAGAAATCCGGTAATGACTTGCTAACATTGCAACGCGTGTTTCCATGGGCCTAACTCTGATACAAAAGGCAGAAGGTGCCATAGCAGATATTCAGATCTCAACACTGCGCTTGTTAGGGGCCCATCTCTTCCTCAGCAGGAACTGCAGGTGGTGGCGGGTGCCATCTCTGATGATGAGGATGGTGGTCATTCAAACCCCATGGAGGTGTTGACGGCTTTGACAGCTGAGTGGACAGCTTTCTGGTCCAGAGGCCTAGGGACCAGGAGCAAATGTCATTTAATAATTTTACTTTTCTGGTGTGGTTGATCAACAGTTACTTTTTTCTGTCTGTAGTACTCAGCCTGCTTTCCTTAAAGGCATTTGAACGTTTTATAAAATCTATACTTATTTATGAGCATATTCTTCAATGTGAGATGCTTTTTGTGTTTTAAAAATTTGCAGTTTACTTTTAAGTAATTAACACAGTGGTTTGCACCGTGATACAAGAGGCTCAGTTCATTTATTAATTGTAAAAGTGGTTAACTATACATATTCCAAGCTCTCTTCGTGTCGATGTGCTCATCATCTTTAAGCTGATTAACCCTCATGATAGCCCTGTAAAGTAGGTCAGTAGTATTATCCCAGGTATATAGGTAAAGGAGAAGAGGAAGGAGAGTTGAGTTTGATTTTGGTTGGGTACTGACAGTTTGGTTTTAATAATCCTGGAATTTTGTCCGTGGATATCTTTTTAACTTCAGACTGACTGGGAAGGCCAGTAGAATTTTATTTTCAAGTTGTTTTTCTCGTTTATATTCAATTTCCACTCAGTCCTTATAAAAGAAACAAGGATATAAACTTGGCCACCAAGAAGCTTGTATTCTTTACTTTACTGGTTGAATACCACATGATCAAGGTGCTTTGATTAAAGGTACGGAGAAACAATTCCCTTTCATCTTTAAAATCCTTAGATGACTGTCAGTTTGTTTTATGCTCTTTTGAGGACCACATAATCTAGGGAAAAAGAACACATGATAATTCATATCTCAGCGGATACCTTTTGCCTCGCAGTTTACCTCATGTTCTTTGTTCCTTTATTTCCTTGAATTACTTCTCATTCAGTCATTCAGTCAGCAGATATTTACGGAGTGATTAGACTACTAGGTTCCCCGTTTGTTCTAGATACTGTCGGGACAAAACACCTTTAGCGCAGAGCTGCCCTTTGCGAAGTTACAGGCCAGGTGGGAATAAGGTGTGTTCCTGTGAAGTTTACACAATGCAGTTCACCTTGTGCCGAGCAAGAGAGAAAGGTCCTAAGCGTGTCAAAATAAGAGTTGTGGTGGAGAGTTAGGGCTAAGTCAGGTCACAGTGAGTGCTGAATTCTGATCTCTAAGAAATGTCATCTTTTCCACCACACACATATAAAGTTCAAGTTTATCTTAGGTTGGTTTGTTCAGGGGTCGCTTTGGTGATGGTGTCAGTCTCTAGGGATGTTCCATGATTTTAGTTAAGTCCACCCTTGAATTTTTGTGTTGTGATAATGATTTCATTGTCTGGCAGGTTTGATGAACTCTTGTCTAGCTTGGTGATCTGTGATCTTGACAGATCAAGGATAGGTGAAAT
This sequence comes from Physeter macrocephalus, assembly GCF_002837175.3. Classification (NCBI taxonomy): domain Eukaryota; kingdom Metazoa; phylum Chordata; class Mammalia; order Artiodactyla; family Physeteridae; genus Physeter; species Physeter macrocephalus. Next base: position 9,384,620 of record NC_041220.1, read on the forward strand.
GTTTCTGAATTTATCCATCTGGATGGAGTATATCTAGTCAGCTGATACTTCACAGTGATTCAAGAGCTACCGGAATCTTTGTCTTTCTGAGTAAATGCCCTGTGATAGCATGTAATGTTGAAATCTGTGGTAACTCTCCAACAGATACTGTCTCATATCCTTACAGATTTTAAATCATTTTTTCTCTCATTATTCAGACATGTTTTGCAATTTCTATTATATATAATTATTAAATAACTCATAGCAATTGAAATCGTTATTGTGAATGATTTTAATTTAGAGTGTTAGCTAATTATTCAGGCAGTATAATGCATGAGAGAGCATGGACTCTGGAGCCAGACTTATGGGTTAGAATCCTGGCTCTGCCCCTCACTGGCTGCGTGACTCTGGGAAGGTTGCTTAACCTCTCTGTGTCTCAGTTTTCTTAGTTGTAAAATGTGGATAATGTTAATAGTATCTATCTGTTAGGGTTGTTGTGAGGATTTAGTAAGTTGTATGTCAGGTGTTTGGAATAATGCTGGCTCAAAGTATCAATAAGAACTCAATGAGTGCTAGCTGTTATTACTGCTCATAGTAGTAATTTGTCCTAACACCTTCCATTACAATTTTTTGATCCTCCTATTCCAGAATATAAACAAATAATAAATTCATTAAGTATATATTATATTTATACATATATAAATAATTGTGTTAATCGTTTTTATAGGTTCCCTTAACACTATAGGGTCTGATGAATGGTATATACATCCAGGGGAGGGAAATGATGTAGGCTAGGGGCGTTAAGAGAGACTTCACAGATTATGCTTATTTTTATATTTTGAGTTTTAAAGGACAGTCTTTTCTTTATTTTCCTTTTCTTGGGTCCTTTACCTTACTGGTCCCAAGAAAAGTACCTTACATATATTAGGAACTCTGTAAAAACTGCTTATGCACATATGGACATGTATACATATATCTTATCTCTACACCATGGTTAAGATTGCCCCCAGCATTCTGGTCCAAATTTGCAAAGACAGGGGAAGCAAATGAAGCCACTATGGATATTTTGGCACACCAAGGGCTACTTTGTGATGCTCCTAGAGGACTTGAAGTGGTTTGGCAAAACATGGCCAGGTGATTTGATCTTACCACAGGTTCAGAAAGTAGACTGCAATCCATTGACGCTGAGCCCAGCTGAATTTTGTAGGCAGTTACTTTAGGTTTCCAGTTAGCTTTGATGGGGGTGAATCTTCGGCCAGGGTTATACATGACCTGAAAGAAGGTAAGTGGTTTTCTTTCTGCATTCTGCAGTGGCCTAAGAAGAGATTACTCTGGAGTCCGAACCTGTCTGATCCCTGTTTGTTTGTTTTTTTTTTTTAAAATGGGCCTGTGCCATCATCAAAAACTCTACAAACAATAAATGCTGGAGAGGGTGTGGAGAGAAGGGAACCCTCTTGCACTGTTGGTGGGAATGTAAATTGATACAGTCACTATGGAGAACAGTATGGAGCTTCCTCAAAAAACTAAAA
>NC_041220.1:9386307-9393823 GCF_002837175.3 Physeter macrocephalus
GTTATTTGTAGGGAGGTGGATGGACCTAGAGTCTGCCATACAGAGTGAAGTAAGTCAGAAAGAAAAACAAATACCATATGCTAACACATATGTATGGAATCTTAAAAAAAAAAAAAAAAAAGAACCTAGGGACAGGAATAAAGACACAGACGTAAAGAATGGACTTAAGGACACATGGAGGGGGAAGGGTAAGCTGGGACGAAGTGAGAGAGTGGCATGGACATATATACACTACCAAATGTAAAACAGATAGCTAGTGGGAAGCAGCCACATAGCACAGGGAGATCAGCTCGGTGCTCCGTGACCACCAAGAGGGGTGGGATAGGGAGGGTGGGAGGGAGACGCAAGAGGGAGGAGATATGGGGATATATGTATATGTGTAGCTGATTCACTTTGTTATAAATCAGAAACCAACACAACATTGTAAAGCAATTGTACTCCAATAAAGATGTTAAAAAAAAATAAAATGGGCCTGTAACAGGATGCTTTCAGCTGCAAGTAACAGAATACTAAACCAAATGTGGCATGAGAAATGAGTAAAATTTCTGATCTCACTTAAAAAGTCCATAGAGAGGTATTTCTAGGATTGGTTAAACCAAAGGGCACACTGACACCATCAAGCACCCAGGTGCTTCCCACCTTTCTATTCTGCCATCTTTAGTTTGTTGACTTTCTTACTTGGGCTTGTCCCCTCGTGGTCACCAGGTGACTGCCACAGCTCCAGGCATCACGTCCTCACACAGCTGTGTTCAAAAGCAGACAGGAAGGGTAGTGTCTTGTGTCACCTTTCACAATGGGGAAACTCTCAGGAACCCCCTTGCATACGTCTTCTTTAGTCTCATTGGCCAGGCCTGGGTTACGTCCCTACCCTAGACCAGTCACCGGCATGCCTGATAAGTGAAATAAGAATCATCTGATGGGCACAGTCAGGGCTTATCTCCATGGCCTGGGGAGGGGCCCAGCAGCCTTGAGGGTTCTGGTGCAAGGAAGAAGGGGATGATGGCTGACAGGTAAGCACTGTGTAGTGTCTCGTTTCATATTGTGTGCAAACTAATGCCTTTGAATCATGGAGTCTACATTTTGCTCCATGTTTTGATCTAGAGTTCCTTTTATGAACTCAACACCTTCACATCTGCTTTTAGAAAAAAAACGAATGGCTGTTATCTGAGGCAATGACTTTCTTTAGTGTTTATTATATGATATACGATGTGGAATTGTGTATTTCTTGGGTTAGTATCTTATTCACCTTTGTATCTTAGTGCTGAGCGTAATGTGGTGGGCACACAGTGTAGGCGGTGTGTTAAATATATAAAATGTCTCGTGGGTTTTTTATTTTGTTACTTTGCCATGCTCTGTATGGGCTCTGGGAGATTGCTAGGGTTGGGTCAACAAAGATTAGAGTGATCTGTGTTTAAAGCAAATCACCGAATTTTAAGGATGAAGGATAAAAGAGTGACTTGGATGGTAAAGATTTCCATTTATTAGGCTTCACGGAACTAAAAGTGGATTTGGTGCCACACAGAACAACTCCGGAGAGAGCTGTAGTAGACTCAGAGGCTTCAGCTCAGTAAACCTTACCAGTTTTACCCATTTTTAGAAAGACGGCAAAGATGAGTGGTCCGATAAGTGGCATCACCTGGTGCGTGAATCGGGCGTTCATTTATTAGTGGTCCCTCCTTTAATTGTCAAACTAATTAAAATCATGAGATGAAACAGACTCTGTAGTACACCCTTTATGATGCCTCCCGTCCCTTACCGCCACACCTTTCTGCAGCAATAAGTAAATTTCCACGTGAGTACGAATATCCATTTGTTAATATGATTGACACAAATCTTCCAGTGTTCAGAGACTTCTTTTTTTCTTCAGAATGTAAGGGTGTGAGTTTACGTGTAAGTCGGTGGTGGATGGATGGGAGTGGAGTTTTGTAGTGATGCATATTCCTTTTTCGTGCCAATTCTCTAGCCCACTAACGAGGTTGTAACATTTGCTGGGCCCCATTTAAAGCCTGCATTTATTCTTCGAGTGCTTTACCAGCAAGGGTCACTCTGCCACTATGCTGTGTTTTTCTGTTTGTTTGTTTGTTTTGATGCCAGAAGTGGCCTGTTGTATTGAAAGTGTTATTTTCGCTCTTGTGATTTTTTTCTCCTTTGGTACTGTCAGCTATTGGAATGGAAACATTTGCAATGGACTCAGTCTCTCAAAAGGAATATGATTTACCTCATTAAAATTCGAGTGTCTGAGAAGCACAGAGTGAGGTCTAGTAACAATAGCATCTCAGCCTTTTAACTTTTTTAAAATAAATAAATTTATTTATTTATGGCTGCGTTGGGTCTTCGTTCCTGTGCGCGGGCTTTCTCTCGTTGTGGTGAGCGGGGGCTACTCTTTGTTGCGGTGTGCGGGCTTCTCATCACGGTGGCTTCTCGTTGCAGGGCGTGGGCTCTAGGGCGCAGGCTCAGTAGCTGTGGCGCGCGGGCTCTAGGGCGCAGGCTCAGTAGCTGTGGCGCGCGGGCTCTAGAGCGCAGGCTCAGTAGTTGTGGCGCACGAGCTCTAGAGCGCGTGGGCTCTGTAGTTTGCGGCACGCGGGCGTGGTTGCCCTGCAGCATGTGGGATCTTAGTTCCCCGACCAGGGATTGAATCTGCTGCATTGGAAGGTGGATTTTTTACCACTGGACCACCAGGGAAGTCCCTATGTGTGTGTGTTTAAACAGGGATTATTATCTATGTTTTCTTTGATCATTTTTTCAATTGGGGACCGTGGTCTTTTGGGGGTTTTTTTTAGTTGACCACTTTATGCCATTTTTCAAATCTGTTTTATAATTTATTATCTCCTCCCTTCTTTTTTGTCATTATTTGCCACTACTGTTCAAGTGGCTACTGTTATTTGACTCTTCCACGAGCTCTAGAGCGCAGGCTCAGTAGCTGTGGCGCACGGGCTTAGTCACTCCGCGGCATGTGGGATCTTCCCGGACCAGGGCTCGAAGCCGTGTCCCCTGCATCGGCAGGCGGATTCTTAACCACTGTGCTGCCAGGGAAGCCCGGCCCGTTAACTTTTTTGGGGAGTTGTTCATACTGTGAGGGAGAGAGTTTTAAGGCTTCTTTTTCTCATTGCAAAGTCTTGTTAGCTTGCAGAGAGCCCCTACCAATTGACAAAACCTGTTTCCCACTTCAGATAGATTTGTGGTGGGTTGTACTTTATCACATGAAAGGAGTCTTTTATGTATTGGTTTGGAATTGGCCTAGTGCTGTGTGAATAGTGCTAATCATGGGCAAATCGGTTGTGCTGATTGGACAGCAAGTTCCACGTTCTGCCTATAGTTGGGGCCCAAAGTCAGAAAAAGGAGTGCAGGAGGGTGGGGGCCCTGATGCCCTGAGGCAGCAGATCCCCTGGCTTCCTTCAAGGAGCTGGAGGCCGTGGTCTAGGCCCCTCTGAAAGCAAGGATGTGGGGAAGCGGGAGAGAAGGGACAGCTGGAGCCCTGAAGAGCAGCACTCGTGCTGAGCTCACCGGGAGGCACAAGCTGAGCGCTCTGTTCCCCGCATGTGAAGGAGAGAAGGCTGAGGTGATTGTGTTTATTTACTGTGAGGTAGCATATGCCAGGGAGACCTCAGAACAGCTGGTCTTGGTGAGAAGTTGGAAGTTCTGTGTCAGCCCATGTTTCACCCGTCCTTCTGTTTTTTGTTCTTCACTGAAAGTAGCTTTTGAGGTAGAAAAGCTTTGGTGAATGCCTTTAATATACGCGATATGGAGACATTCACGATGGAAAATATCTAGTCATTCTGACTATTTCATGCTCGTCCGTTGGTCACTGAGGGTATAATTCAGACTGACTAGGTACCTGTCTCCTTTCTTCTGTACTATTCTGATTCATCATAAAGCATCTCAAATGGAGGGGAAGTCGTCTTTAGGTTTCGTACAGGTTTTGTAAATAGCTGCTTGTTTTTTTTGGGGGGGGGGGGCGTGCTCTGCGGCCTGTGGCATCTTAGTTCCCCCACCCGGGATCGAACCCAGGCCCCCGGCAGTGAAAGTGCCGAGTCCTAACGACTGGACCGCCAGGGAATTCCCGATAGCTGCTTTTTATATATCTAAATTGACAGAATGTGATTAGGGGTGGGAAGGGGTGGGCCAGTGCCCAGACAACAACGAGCAATACTTCTCTTTCCCTCCGCCTTCTTTTTCTGTCTCTGTCTCTCTCTAACACACACGCACACCACCAGCACCCCCACTAGACATAGGTTGAATGCTGGGGGGCGGGGAGAATGCTAGTACATTTCACCCGGGGTTGGGCAGGACCCCTGACCTGCAGAGTTTCTTTTCCTTATCATTTCATGAGCTCAAGAAGAACCAAACTCTTATTCTACCTCCTCACCACCATCTCTTTGTTAAATCACTTTATGAATACCATTTAACTGCCCTGATTTAGATATTTTGTGTCAGAAAAGCTTTTCCAAGTTAGTCTGCAGTTTAGAGGAGCTGTTAACTTTGGCAGTGATGAGAGGACACACCTGTTGCAGCCAAACAGAGCTGTCTGGAGACCTTAGGACTGACCCCCAGGTGTCTAGCCAGGGGGAGCTTCAGGCTTTAGTGCGTGTGGATGGAACCAACCAGCGAAAGCTTTGTGACAGGACAGACTGGAGGGAGCCAAAGACTTCAAGACGGATGAATCCTTTTCTGGTTTTTTGTTTTTTTTTTTGCGGTACGCGGGCCTCTCACTGTTGTGGCCTCTCCCGTTGTGGAGCACAGGCTCCGGACGCGCAGGCTCAGCGGCCACGGCTCACGGGCCCAGCCGCTCCTCGGCATGTGGGATCCTCCCGGACCGGGGCACGAACCTGCGTCCCCTGCATCGGCAGGCGGACTCTCAACCACTGCGCCACCAGGGAAGCCCTCCTTTTCTGTTTTTAGTTTAAGTGCCTACCCTCTGTCCCTTGCTCTGCGTGGAGCATCACAGCAAGGCCAGAGCCACAAGTCAAGAAGAAGCCATGCTTCTGTCAGCTTTCACTGTTACGCTTGTTTCCTTCCCTTAATGCATTCTTGACTTTGAATTGTATGTGTCACTGCTCTGTGTAATTTGCGTATTTATATAAAGTACTAGGGCACTTTGACTTTCCTTAGTCAGGCTTCTATGCAGAATTTTTTTCTGGTCATTGTTGCATGGCTATGCTAGTAAGTCAGACATATGATAACAGGCACTTACTATGCGGGAAAGAATGGTTTACTTAATAAATGCTGTTGATATAATTGGCTATTCGCCTCCAAACACACCTAGACTCCCCGGCTCACTCTGTATTCAAAAGTAACTTCCGGGCTTCCCTGGTGGCGCAGTGGTTGTGCGTCCGCCTGCCGATGCAGGGGAACCGGGTTCGTGCCCCGGTCTGGGAGGATCCCACGTGCCGTGGAGCGGCTGGGCCCGTGAGCCATGGCCGCTGGGCCTGCGTGTCCGGAGCCTGTGCCCCGCAACGGGAGAGGCCACAACAGGGGGAGGCCCGCATACCACAAAAAAAAAAAAAAAAAGTAACTTCCAACTGTATGAAAGACACAAGCGTAAAAAGTAAAACGACAAAAATAATAGGGGAATGTGTTTGGAACCTTGGGGCTTCTCAAGTGAGACAGGCGGTTCAGAAGCCATAAAGTAAATGATTGGCAGATTTGCATGAACATAAAAATTTTTCCTATGATATAAGGCATTCATAAATGAAGCCAAATGACGAGTCATAGACTGGGGGAGATAATTGCCACAAATTACCAGATAAAGATTTCATATTTCTAATATATCAGAGCATCTTCAAATTGAAAAGATAAGCAGCCCTGTAATGAAGTGGACATTTTACAGAGGAGCGCTTGCAAATAGCCAATGAATATATGCAAATATGTTCAGGGAAATTAAAATTAAAACAAGATACCATGTTTTTCAGCCATTTGATTGGCAGAAAATTTAAGAGTAATATCCACTGCTCGCTGGTCTTGGAAAATGGGCACTGTCATGTCCTGATTGAGGAAGTGTGAGCTGCTACAATCTTTTTGTAGATCAACTGGCTGTTTTTAGTAAAATTTAAAACGGTCATACCTTTTGAATCAGCAGCTCCATTTTTAGGAGGCTTCCCTACGCGAATAAAAATGTCAGTATATAGCATAAGGGAATATTTCTAAGGATGCTTATTGCAGCAGTTTTTTTAAAGGCAAAATAGCAGAAGCAGCTTAGGCATCCTCTAGGGGATAGGTTGGATTAAATACAGTGAATAGTCACAGGATAAAGCTTTAAGTACCGTCTTTATACTGTTGACTCCCAAGTTATTTCCAGCCTTAACGTCACCCAATTCCAAGCTTGATGTCCACTTAAAATCTCCACTTGGTTGTATAATTGGCATCTTAAATTTAACATATCCAGAGCCAAACTGATTTTCCTCCCTTAAACCCATTCCTCACCCTGTTTTTCCATTTTTGTAAATGGCAGTTCCATTCTTCAGGTCAAAACCTTGAAAGTCGTCCTTGACTCCCTGCCCCTTCCCTTTCCCCTCCTTTCACTGCCCTGTGTATTTTCTACCCCTGCCCCTCTCCCAGCACCTCCTTATTTCTATTCCCTGCTTTCTTCATAGTTTATCCCCGTCTGATATACTACGTTCCTATTCATTTATATCCTCTCTCTCCCTCTCGTAGCTGTTTAAGCTCCTTGAGGGTCAGGGCTTTGTTTTGTATCCCCAATACCTAGAACAGTATATCGCACCTAGTGCAGACTTCAGTAATTATTTTTTGAACAAGTGATTATATTGTGAAAAGAAACAAAAAGTTACTAATTAAGGATTATAGGATCCCTTTTCTGTACGAATAAAATCAAGCCCAAACTTTGTTTCAATGAACTATGTACCTTTCATTTCCTTCCTGTGGCTGCTCTATGTGGAATTCATTTCCAGACAGGCTCACACAGCTCCAGCTGTCAGGCATTTGCTTGCTGGCTGTAATGCTCTGCGTGTCTGCACGTGTGAAGGAGCTGAGACAGAAAGGTCACCCCTAGAAATCCTGCCTGCTCTCCTGCTTCAGGTTTGCCGAGTTTGCCTTTGGGGTCTGAAGTATTTGTGCATCAGTTGCAAATGTGTTGGGGCTGCTAGGGACATAAATATATTGAGCGTAGATACCCTGCAGTGTGTTAGTTCTCTTACCCAAATAGGTGTGAAGTTTCTTTTGTAACCCTAAAACTGTAGGTATTCCAGAATGAGAGGCCATATGATTACATCTGTAATAGACGATTGCTCGTGTATTGCTATGACAGTCTGCTGACTGAAGTGTGGACCCATTCCCCGACCCTGAGATGTTTTTGATTTTTAATATCTTTATTGATGTAATTCACATATTAAACAACTTACCCACTTAAGGTGTACAATTCAGTGGTTTTTATTATATTCACAGAGTTGTACAGTCAAGTTTAGAACAGTTTCATCACTCCGAAAAGAAACCCTATACCCATTAGCAGTCATGCAGCTCCCCCCCCCCCCCCCCCCCCCCCCCCCCCCCCCCCCACCCCGCC
>NC_041220.1:9393883-9396352 GCF_002837175.3 Physeter macrocephalus
CCCGTTGTGGAGCACAGGCTCAGCGGCCATGGCTCACGGGCCCAGCCGCTCCGCGGCACGTGGGATCTTCCCGGACCGGGGCACGAACCCGCGTCCCCTGCATCGACGGGCGGACTCTCAACCACTGCGCCACCAGGGAAGCCATGACTGGCTTCTTTTAACTTAGCATAACATTACAAGGTTCATCAGTGTTGTAGCATATATCAGTACTTCATTCCTTTTTCCTGCCAAATAATATTCCATTGTACAAATATACCACATTTTGTTTATACTTTCAATTAATTAATGCTATGGACATTTGTGCACGGGTTTTTGTTTTGGTATATGTTTTCATTTCTCTTAGATACCTACCTAGGAGTGGACTTGTTGGGTTATAGGGTAACTCTCTGTTTACCTTTTTGAGGAGCTGTCAACTATTTTCCAAAGTAGTTGCACCATTCTACATTTTTGCTAGTAGTGTTTGAGGGCCTGAGAGTTTTTAAAAAATGCAGATCTGTTTCTAAGAGTGCCTACCTCATAGGGTTGTTGTGGAGATAAATGAGATAAAACATAAAGCACTTAAAACAGTTCCTGGCACACAGGAAGCAGTCAATAGGTGCTGGCTATTTTACTGTTACTGATACAGTGGGTACTCCATGTAGATAACAAGTTCAGAATGAATGCAGTGTTTCCATTTTTTATTGTGGTAAAATATACCTAACATGAACTTTACCACCGTAGCCATTTTTCAGTATACAGTTCGGTGGTATTAAATACATTCATAATGTTGTGCTGTCACCACCATCACCACCATCTATCTCCAAAACTCTTCATTTTGTAAAACTGAAACAATGACTCCCCATTTCCTCCCCAACCACCCCTCTGTTTTCTGTCTCTATGAATTTGACTACTTTAACTGCATACTTCATACAATCCATTTTGTAGCATATGTCAGAAGTTCCTTTTTAAGGCTGAACAACAGGCCAATCTATGATATACTGCATTTTTAAAAAATCCATTCATCCATCAGTGGACATTTGGGTTGCTCTCTCTTTTTAGCCGTTGTGAATAATACCTCCAAGAGCATGTGTATACAAATCTCTTGGAGACCCTGCTTTCATTTCTCTTAGGTATATACCAGGAAGTAGAATTGCCAGATTTTTAATTTTGCGGGGGAACTGCAATACTGTTTTCTGTAGGGGCTGTACCTTTTTACATTCTCGCCAGCAGCGCACGGGGATTCCAGTTGCGCCACAGCCTTACCATCACTTGTTATTTTCTCTTTTTTTGATAGTAGCTATCCTCATGAATGTGAGGTGGAATCTCACTGTAGTTTTGATTTACATTTCCCTAATGATTAGTGATGTTGAGAATCTTTTCCTGTGCTGATTGGCCATTTATATATGTTCTTTGGAGAAATGTCTATTTAAGTCCTTTGCCAATTTTTGAATTGGGTTATGTATTTTTTTGTTGTGTTTTAGAAGTTCTTTATATATTATTCCCGTATCAGATATGTGAGTTGGAAATATTTTCTCCCATTCTGTGGGTTGCCGTTTTTACTCTGTTGATAGTATCTTTTGATGAACAAAATATTTAAATTTTAATGAAGTCCTGTTTGTTTTTTTCTTTGGTTTCCTGTGCCTTTGGTGCCCAAGAAATCGTTGCCAAATCCAGTGTTGTGAAGCTTTTCAATGCAGTGTTTCTTAATATCAGAATCACCTGAGCAACTTAAAAAAAAAAAATACAGATGTCTGTTCTTCTTCCCTAAAATTTTCTGATTCTGGAAGCTGGGATGGACTCAGGTATATGTATTTAGAAAAAGTTTCCTAAGGGATCTCTGCGTTAGAGACTCCACTCTGGGTGTTTACTCCTAGGAAGCTTTCCCTAGGCCCTCTCAGGTTGGTTTTGTTACTCATCCTTTGTCCTCTCATAAGGTGCTTTACCCATTTTTGTCTTTGGATTTACTTCATTATAATGAAATCTTTAAATCTGCTGTTACAGACTTTGGGTCACTTTGGATGGAGAGATGGATGAATGAGTGAAGAACTAGCTCTTTATCACTCAGGGCATATCTCGGATGTTACCTCTTCCAGGGAGCCTTTCCTAACTCTCTCTCCCCTCCACCACAGGCTGGATTAGATGCCTGTCACGTGAGCTGCTTTTAGCAGTCTGCACATGTGTCTTTCATTACACTGTGCTGTAACATCAGTTCATATGCCTTGTTTGCCGCTTCAGTCAGAGTGAACTAGAGTGCAGAACTAATCTTATTTCTTTTTTGACCCCTAATAAAATATCTTGTATATGATAAGCTCATACTGTTTCTGGTGTACTTTATTTTTTAACAGCTCTATTGAGACCCCTGATATTCCATTATACATCAATTTGAATGGCTAACATTAAAAAGACAATACCAAGTGATAGTGAGAATGGGAGGCAACTAGAACTTTTTTTTTTTTTTTTTTTTTTTTGCTGTACGCGGGCCTCTCACTG
>NC_041220.1:9396375-9441567 GCF_002837175.3 Physeter macrocephalus
CTCACGGGCCCAGCCGCTCCGCGGCGTGTGGGATCTTCCCGGACCGGGGCACGAACCCGCGTCCCCTGCATCGGCAGGCGGACTCTCAACCACTGAGCCACCAGGAAAGCCCAACTAGAACTTTTGTAAACTGCTGGTATTAATGTAAAACGGCATGGTCACTGGAAATCACTGGAAATCACTGGAACAGCTCTATTGAGATATAATTTACATACTGTAGGATTCACCAATTTTAAGTGTACAATTAAATGAGTTTTGAAGTCAGAGAGAATCAGGTAGCCACCACTGCAATCATGAAAGAGAACATTTTTTTCATCCACCAAAACTTCTCTTATGCCCTTTGTAGTCTATTCCATCTCCACACCAACTACGTTCCCTGTATCTACTTCTTGTCACCATAGTTTTTTTGTTTTGTTTTTTAAATTTATTTTTGGCCATGCTGTGCAGCATGTGGGGTCTTAGTTCCCTGACCGGGGATCAAACTCATGCCCCCTGCAGTGGAAGCATGGAATCCTAACCTCTGGACAGCCAGGGAATTCCTGTCACCATAGTTTTGACACTTCTAGAATTTTATACAAATGGAATCATGCATGAGGTAGTCTCCTGTGTCTGGTTTTTTAGAATAATGCTTTTGAGGTTCTTTCTGTATTGTTGCATCAGTAGCTGGTTTGCTGAGTATTGTCAGTCTTTTATTTGTTTGTTTATTTATTTTTGGCTGCGTTGGGTCTTCATTGCTGCGCACAGGCTTTCTCTAGTTGCAGCGAGAGGGGACTATTCTTCCTTGCGGTGCGCGGGCTTCTCACTGCGGTGGCTTCTCTTGTTGCAGAGCATGAGCTCTAGGTGTGTGGGCTCAGTAGTTGTGGCTCTTGGGCTCAGTAGTTGTGGCTCGTGTGCTCTAGAGCACAGGCTCAGTAGTTGTGGCACACAGGCTTAGTTGCTCCACGGCATGTGGGATCTTTCCAGACCAGGGCTCGAACCCGTGTCCCTTGCCTTGGCAGGTGGATTCTTAACCACTGTGCCTCCAGGGAAGTTCCTAGTCTTTTCAATTTTAGCCATTCAAATTGATATATAAGGTAGTCTTATTGTGGTTTTAATCTGCATTTTGCTAGTGACTAATGATCTTCAGCAACTTCTCACATGCTTATTTTTAGCCATTCATACGTCTTATTTTTGGCAAAGTATATATTCAGATATTTTGCTTGTTAAAAAATCAAATTGCTTGTCCTATTTTTGAGATGTATCCTGAATATATAAAGAACAATTACAAGTCTTCTATCAGAGATACATTTTGAAAATATTTTCTTTCAATCAGTGGTTTTCCTTTTGATTTTCTTAACAGTGTCTTTTGAAGAGCAAAACTTTTTATTTTGATGAAATCCAGTTATCAGTTTTAGCTTTTATGACTTATGCTTTCTATGTCTGAAGAATTTTACCTAACTCAGGATTACAGTGATTTTTCTCCTAAGTTTTCTTCTTCAAATTTTATAGTTTAGCACTTACATGTAGGCCTGTGATCCATTTTTTGCACGTGAATATCCAGTTTCTAGTACCATTGTTGGAGAGACTTTATCCACCACTGAATTACCTTGGCACCTTTGAAAACCAGTTGACCATATGTGTGGTGGTCTCTCTCTAGACAGGGTTCACGTTTTGCATATGGATATCCAGTTTTCAGTACAGTTGCTGAAAAGACTTTATCCCACACTGACTTACCTTGGCACCTTTGAAAACCAATTGGTCATATGTGTGGTGGTCTATCTCTAGACATTCTATGCTTTTAATGTACATGTCTATCCTTAGTTCTACACTATGTAGATTACTGTAGCTTTATACTAAATCTTCAGAGTATGTAGTGCAATAGTATAAATCCTCTAACTTTTCTTTTTCAGAACTGTTTCGGCTATGCTAGGTCCTTGGCTTTTGCGTATATATCTGAGAATCAGCTTTTCAGTTTCTATCAAAAAACCTGCTGGGATTTTTATTAGGATTGCACTGAATCTATAGATCAATTTGGGGAGGATTGACATCTTAATGATATTGAATCTTGTGATTTATGAACATGGTATATTTTCCATTGTGGGGTCTTCTTTAATTTTTTTTAGCAAATAGTTTGTACTTTCTCAGTGTACAGGTCTTGCACATACTTTTATAATGTTTTTGATGTTATTACACATGGTATTTCTAATTTTTTGTAGTTTATAGAAATATGGTTAATTTTTTGTATATTGATCTTGAATCACTTTGCCAAATTCTCTTAATAGTTGCAGTTATGTTTTTTTGTAGACTCCTTAGGAATTTCTACGTAAATGACAATGTCTATAAATCAAGTCAGTTTTATTTCTTCCTTCCCAGTCTGTGTGTCTTTTGTTTTATTTTATTTTCTTTTTTGCCTCAGTTTACAGAATGAACTCTAGTACAATGATGAATAGAGATGAATAGAGGTTGTTAAAAAAACAAAAAAAAGACATCCTTACTTTGTTCCTGATTTTAGAGAGAAGGCATTAGTTTTCACCATTAAGTGTGGTGTTAGCAGTGGGTTTTTCTTGGATGCCTTTTATCAAGTTGAGGAAGTTCTCTGATATTTATTCATTTTGTAAAAAATCATGAGTGTTGAATTTTGTTAAATGCTATTCTGAACCTATTGAAGTGATGGTATTGCTTTTTTCTTTTTGGGCATTTCATTTTTATCTGTTAAGATGGTGAAATACATTGATTATTTTTGAGTATTAAACCAGCCTTGCACTCATGGAATAAATCTCACTTGGTAATTTTTATATATTGCTGCTTTTGATTTCTAAAAATTCTATTAGGATTTGTGCATTTTATGTTCATAAGGATTATTGTTTTCTTGCAGTGCCTTTGGTTTTGTTACGTGGGTAATGTTAGCCTCATAAAATGAGTTGGGAAGTGTTTGCTCTTCTGTTTTCTAGAAGAGTTTGTCTGTATTATATACAGGTTTATTAGAGGTTATTATTTTTTACTTAAACGGTTGGTAAGGATCACCAGTAAAGCCATCTGAGGCTACAGTTTTCTTTGTGGGGACATTTTTAAGTTACAATTTCCATTTTTAAAGAAGATGTAGGACCAATTAGATTATCTGTTTCATCTTAGGTGAGTTTTCATAGTTTGTATCTTTCAAGGAATTTGTCTACTTCACCTAGGTTGTCAAATTTATTAGCAAAAAATAGTTCATAATATTCCCTTATTATACTTTTCATGTCTGTAACATTTCTTTTCTTGATGTAGGTAATTTGTGTCTTCTCTCTTTCCTGGTTAGACTGGCTAGGGGTTAATCTGTTTTATTAATATTTTCAAAGAAAAAGTTTTGGTTTTAGTGATTATTTTTAATCTTTTTTGGTTTTCTTTGTTTCATTGATTTGTGCTTTTATGTTATTTCATTTTGTTTACTGTGCTTAATTTACTGTATTTTTTCTATTAATGCAAAATTTAAATCACTGATTTGCCACTTCTATTTTAATAAGTATTTCATGTTAAAAGTTTCCTTTAAGCATCACTTTACCTGTATTCCACAAATTTTAATTGGATGTTTTTATTTTTCAGTTCAAAATATTTTGTAATAATTTCCCTTATGATTTCTTCTTTGACCCATAGGTTATTTAGAATTGTGTAGTTTAACATCCATATATATAGGGATTTTACTCATATTTGTCAGTTGATGATTTCTAGTTTAATACTCTGTGGTCAGGATACATATTTTATATGATTTCAGGCCTTTTAAATTTATTCAGATTTGTTTTACGGCCCAGAATGTGGTCTGTCTCGGTAAGTACTCTGTGTGCAGTGGAAAAGGATGTGTGTTTTGTTGTTGATGGGTAGAGTGTTTTATAAATGTCAGTTAGACAAGTTGGGTGATAGTGTTGTTCCGATCTTCTGTATATTTACTGATTTTCTGTTTACTTGTTTTATCAGTTACTGAGAGAATAGTGTTAATCTTTGATATTATTGCTGATTTGCTTATTTTTTCTGGCTCTATCAGTTTTGCTATATGTATTTTAAAGCTCTGTTATTAGGTATGTACATATTTAAGATCGTCAGATCTTTGTGATGAATTGTTCCTTTTAACATCATGAAATACCATTCTTTATCCCTGGTAGTATTCATTGTTTTGAAATCTACCTTGCCTCGTATGAATATAGCAATTTCAGCTTTCTTTTGATTAGTGTTAGCGTGGTATATCATTTTCCATCCATTTGTGTTTTATTTTTCTCTGTGTTTATACTTAAAGAGGTTTTTAAAAAAGACTGCATAGAGTTGGGTCTTGAGCATCAATCCAGTCTGACTGTCTCTGTACTCTGGAGAGTTTATATACACACATTTTTAAAAGAAAATGGACAGAGGACTACAATTCCGTAGATAAAGTAGATAGATCTCAGTGCAGGGATGTTTTGCTTGCTGTGATAAAAATTTACCCAATCTATAAACATCAAGTGGGGTTAACTATCTTTAGGAAGCCCCTCCAGAAGCATCTCATCTTGCATTGTGATTGCACAGAGATATTGTTTATAAGGTAGCGTATAGTCTAAAATAGTCAGTAAGCAATCTGCAGTCTTGGAAATGGTCTCCTGTTGCTACATCACATGAAAAAAATTCGAGTTGTTGAAAAAAGATGTGAATAAGAGAGGGAAGTGGTAAAAAAGTCCTTTTAAAAAAGCTTAAAAATTTTCCCTGTTGCAAAAGTAATACATGTGTATTGCTCACAGTTTAAATACCCATAAGCAAGAAGCAAATAAGAGTGTTTTACTCTTTAATTCTACCACCCTGAACAAAAAACATTATTGCCTTGAAATATATCCTTCCAATATTTTTTAAACATCAATGTAATTTTCAAATGGAGTCACACTGTAATACTTTTTTGTAACTTTCTTTTCCACTTAATATGTCATGAATATTTTTCCATGATGATGTTCATACTGATCTATATCAGTCTTTCTAATGGCTGCATATTTCAATTTATAATGTATAATCTCAATTTCTAATTTTTCTCTGTTAGTAGCAATGCAGTGTATAGTATTCCTTTAGGATACATTTGTAGAAATTCGACTGTTGGATCAGGGAACATGCAGAATTCTAAAGCTTCTGGAATATTGTCAAAATGCTTGCCTTAAAGTTTGTACCGATTGGTCGTATACTAACATCAGGTGTCTACTATTTACTTTTTTGGGAGATATAGTTTGGATTTGTATCATAACTTCAATTGTCTGGGCTTTCATTTTTTTCTAAAAGCTAATCAACTTGTGATTGCTATAACTTTGATTTAATCAAAGATAATTTTTACATTTACTACAGTTTAAATGGTGAGTAAAAAATACTTTTAACACAGCCTCTTGGAAAAGAAGCGGGGTGGAAAGTATTTTGTTGTGATTGCATAGTTAAAACATATCAGCATCTCAGTGTATTTTGTGATTTCATATAGAGGGTTTTTTATTCGCTTTTGGGTCATCCATGGGTTTTGGCTGCCTTGCAAGGAGGCCAAAGTTTAAAAATTTGAGCTCTAAGCAGGTAAAGTAGTCCTAGTGTTAAGTTAATATATATATTGCACCCCCCGTTCCTTGGTGCAGGGCTCTTGAAACCCTTGTGAATTTCTAAGTGATGAGAGTACTAGAAGCATCTTTTTTTCTTTTTTTTGCCACGCTGTGCAGCTTGCAGAATCTCAGTTCCCTGACCAGGGATTGAACCCGGGCCCTCGAAATCCTAACCACTAGGCCACCAGGGAATGACCCATCTTTTGTTCTAATGAGGTGACTCTTGTTGGGATCCTGGGTGGGTCCTGGTCACCAGAAAGATCCAGCCATGATTAGAGGCTTGGAATTTTCAGCCCTACCCCCCATTCTCCAGAGGGGAGAGAGGGGCTGGAAATGGAGGTCATAATTGATCACGCCTATGTGAGGAAGCCTCATGTAGTAAAGGAGACATACAGGTCTGTCTTGCAGGGGGAGGGGGCAGGGGCAGGGGCGGTGTGGCAGGGTGGACTGGGCTTTCTTAACAATGTTCTATTTGTATTAGTAAATCCAGTGCAGATTAATTTATTTTCTAAATGGATTGGTCTTGGTTCTGTCACTTCTCTGATTCATGTATCTTTCGAAAATGTTTTAGTTTCTCCATTCCCCCATTAAGGGTGATGATGCTTTGAAATACCCCTGAACTCCTCCAGTGATTTGAAATAACCAGTTTGTTTTCCCCTCCTTATTATGAATTATAGCACCGTAATATGTAATTTTTTTGGCAGTCATTTGAGACATCTTAAAGCCTGACTTTGCATTTTGATACTAGAGACTTTATATATTCATCAGGTGTTCCCCAGCATTTCTTTATTGAGAGACAGTCTTCCTGGAGCTTACACTCCAATTCTTGTAGGTACCCAAGCAGGTGCTCCAGAGCTGTCATTGTACAAAAAGCAAAAGTTTTGTGAAGGAGAAAGCATCCATGGTAACCTGTGAGCTGAACTTTGGGGGACTGTTAATATTTTGTGCTGAGGATTAAGATTCCAGTCTTCTTGGAGGGGTCTTGAATTATCAACTGGTGGACTTGGGCATTTAACTATACAAAGTTATATATGCCACTGTATCACCACTGTAGTGGTCCCTTCTGCTTTTAGGGTTCCCTCTATCAGAGCTGTGAGGTAGCTTTCTAATTTACGATCTTTCTCTATTAAAATCCTTTTACAGCATTAGATTATGCCATAGTTGGCAATTCTGAGTTCCTAAAAATAACTGAGTCACTGCAGCTGATCTTATTCTGACTAGTGAAGTGCTAATGACTCAGAAACACAGTCTTCTCCCTTCCCATTGCCTGTGACAGGCCTCCATATGTTTTAATTGACTTAGTGATTTTGGCTTATTGCATCTAAATGCATACATGGTAAATTTAGATTTATGGCTTTAAAAAATATTCTCAAACATATTTCATAGTGTATAAGTGTTTTCAGGCTTTGTTTGTGAACATTAAAGCCCAATATTAAAGTCACCTGGCCCTGAACTGAGAACTACTACTCTGAATTTTGTCGTAATTAATCTTTCTCTCGGATTCTTTAGTTAAAAAGATTTGGTTTAATGATTGTTTAAACTTGGGCCGTCAAGCATAGGGTCAAGCCAATAAGTGTTTGATATGCTCAGATAACTTAAATGAAGCATCAGCTGCTCAGAGATACTGCCCACAGCGGGAATCCAGCTCTTAGGTTAAACACAATTGTAGTTTGAACATTTGTGGGAAAGCTGTGCCTTTGAATTTTTTATTTTATTTTAATTTAGCCAAGTGGAACAAAGACAGTTTGTGAACACACACAAATAGCAGGAAAAAAAAATGTTACTTTAAAAGTCACACTCTGGGTTTCTAGTTCCAGGCAGGACAGAGTAAGCACATTCCTTCCTGTCGCTTCTACTGAATGCAACAATAAAACCTTGATACAATGCATGGAGCAGCTATTTGAGTACTCTCAAAAGCAAATAATAGCAGGTGGATTGGGACAGAAGACCAGAATGCAAAGTACCACTGAACTGGCAATGAGTTTACCATTTTCCCCCTCTGGTCTTCCTGCCATTTGGCCCAGAGGCAAGCATGGAAGTACAGTATGTAGGCTAAAAAGGGAGCCCCAGGAAACCTGAAAGTATCTGAGAGATCTCAGAGAAGGAGGAGCTTGGGAAAGTAACTCCATATAGTTATCTATGAACTCTTGGGCTCATCCCTGAGCTGTATGTGTGGATCTAATCCTACTTAGCATGTAAGTGACTTTGAGAACTTACCTAATAGACCACCACTCAGGTTCCAGACTGACCACTATGTGGCGCATGCAGGACACAAATCCAAATAGCATGCAAAGGCTTTGAAAAATAAAAGTGTTACCATTCTCCAGAAGATTTAAATAAGACCCACAGTCTTATAATATTCAAAATGTTCATGATACAATCATACTCAGCATATGAAAACCCAGGGAAGTCTCCACTAGCATTGGGGGAGACAACAGATGCTAATGCTGGAATGACATAGATGTTGGGATTATCTGATGAAGACTTTATTTAAAGCAGCTATTGTACAAATGTTCCAACAAACTGGCTCAAACTGTTGTGAAACAAATGGACAAGTGAAATTCTTTGCCAAGAAATAGAGGATATAAAGAAGAACCAATACAATAATCAAAATGAAAAACTCACTGGATGGTTTCAATAGTAGAATGGAGATGACAGAGGAAAGAATCAGTGAAGTTGAACATAAATCAATAGAAATTATGCAAACTGAGTAATAAAGGTTAAAAATATTGAGAAAAAAATTAACAGGATTTCAGGGGCTTGTGGGACAAGAAAGGAAGGTCTAATATTCATGTCAGTCCTAGCAGGAGAAGAAAAAAAATGTGGTGCTGAAAATGATAATGGCCGAAAAATTTCCAAAGTTGGTGAAGGACAAAAATATACAGATTCAAGAAGTCAGTAGACTGAGCAAGATACATCCAAAGAAACGTACACCCAGACAGATCATAATCAAACTTCTAAAAACTAAAGACAAAATACTTGAAAGCAGCCAAAGAAAAACAGCGTATTACCTATAGGGGAATGTGGATTTCACCCCAGAAACTATGGAGGCCATAAGTGGCACAGTGTTTTTAAAGTGCTGAAAGAAAAGAAGTCAACCCAGAATTCTATATTCAGCAAAAACAAACAAACAGGCAAACAAAACAATGCCTTCATAAATGAAGGTAGAACAAAGTCATTTTCAGATGAAGGAAAAAGCAGGAAATTTACAGCCAACAGACCTGTACTAAACAATAGTTAAAGGAAGTTCTTTGGATAGAAGGGACATGATACCAGAAGGAATATTGGAACATCAGTAATGAAGGAAGAGCAACAGAAATAGTAGATATCTGGGTAAATATAATAGACTATTCTCTTCTTGAATTCTTTAAAAATATTTTGATGATTGAAATGAAAAATTATAACATTGTGATAGAGTTTTCAATGTATGCAGATGTAATATTTAAGATTACTATAACTTAAAGGGGAGAAGGGGGTAAAGAGACCTATATCATGGGAAAGTTTCTAAACTCCACTTGAAATGGTAAATTATTGATTCTAATTAGACTTTGAATAGCTAAATATTTATATTGTAATCTCTAGAGCACTCAAGTAACTATGCAAGGAGACATGATAAAAACCACAGTGCATTAAAATGGAAAAGTAGAAAATGTTTAATGCAGAAGAAGGCAGGAATGAGGAAAAAGTGATGAAAAACAGGGAAGAAACAGAAAGCAAATAATAAAAATGTAGATCACGAATCCAAACATATCAATAATTACATTAAATATAAATAGTCCAAACAAAACAATCAATGCAGAGATTATCATATTAGATTTTTAAAATAACCCAACTGTATATAGGAAGGTCAGCTACCCAGTCCTGGGTATTTACTCCAGAGAAATGAAAACTTATTCTCCCACAATAACCTGTACATGAATGTTTATTACATCTCTATTTATAATTGCTTAAAACTGGAAACAGTGCTCTGTGGTACATCCATAATACAATAGAATACTACTCACTAATAAAAAGGAACAAACTTGATACATATGACAACCTGGATGAATCTCAGAGGCATTATATTGAGTGAAAGGATCCAGTTTTAAAAGGTCAGGTACTATATGATTCCATTATGTGACAGTATTGAAAATATAAAACTGTAGTGAGGGCTTCCCTGGTGGCGCAGTGGTTGCGCGTCCGCCTGCCGATGAAGGGGACACGGGTTCGTGCCCCGGTCCGGGAGGATCCCACGTGCCGCGGAGCGGCTGGGCCCGTGAGCCATGGCCGCTGAGCCTGCGCGTCCGGAGCCTGCGCTCCGCAACGGGAGAGGCCGCGACAGTGAGAGGCCCGCGTACCGCAAAAAAAAAAAAAAAAACAAAAAAAACAAAAAAAAACTGTAGTGATAAGCATATCAGTAGTCACCAGGAGTTAGGGATGAGGAGAGAGTGTGACTAAGGGATGACACAAGGGACTTTTCTGGGTTGATGGAAGTGTTCTGTATCTTGATTGTGTCACTGGTTATATGTGCTTAAATTCATAAAATTGTACACTAAAAAAGGTCAATTTTACTGTATGATAATTTAAAAATTTTTTTTAAAAGCTGACACTGATTTGAGTGCTTTGGCTCAAGAACGAGGTAGAGTTCCTTTCATGGAAGTAACTCTCTCTTTTTGTTAATTAGATTTTTAAAAATATATTTATTTATTTACGTGGCTGTGCCACGTCTTAGTTGCGGCATGCAGGGTCTAGTTCCCTGACCAGGGATTGACCAGGGATTGAGTCCCCGGCATTGGGAGTGCGGAGTCTTAACCACTGGACCACCAGGGAAGTCCCGGAAGTAACTCCCTTACGGGAGGGGGTGGTCACTTTAAAGTGAGTTGTGATCCTGCTAGGCATAGTCCAGATCCCCCAAAATGGTTAGATGAAAATAAGAAAGTAGTTGGAATATGGCTTGGGAATAGGACCTTTCAGACACAGAAGCAACGAAAATGAGGGAGAGTCTTGCCAAGTTGTGGGAAGCCAGGGGCCCCAGAGGAAAGTTGGGCACTAGGAAATTCTCTTTTTGGGGATCTGCAGGGAACTTGGGTTATATTCTATCAAAGGTGTTAAAGAAATGCAGGAAGCTGAGCCGGATTACCTAAGGTTTGTCCTGACTCACTTCTACATTTTCATGTTTCTGTGATATTTATATGCCCGTTGACTTTTTCTTTTAAATGTGTGCCCATGTATCCCTGTGTGTGTATATTTTTATAGACAATTTAAAAAATGTAGATAAAAATTATAAGAATAAAGATATATGTTTAGTTAAAAAAAGAGACATCTAAGTGATGAAAGTCTAATCCCTTTTGTCATATTAACTGCTGACACTTAATTTGATTTTAGCTTTGTGAAAAATTTAGTACCACATATTGATCACTGATTTTGTATATGCTGTGTACTTTCCACCCAACTGCTCATGCTGTTAACGGCAAACTATTGGATATATTTCTCATCAGAACAGACAGTAAGAGGAAGGAGCCTATTTCCCAGTATCCATAACTAGACTATGCACTTCGTCGTTACTGTTACCGATTTAAAATCCGCCTAGTCCTTGTCCGTGAGGGAAGATGATACAGACTTGTGGGTGTAATGGGCTTGGGAGTCGGGAAGACCCGGGCTCCAGTCCTAGCGCCACCACTCATTCGCTGTGAACCTTGGCCAGACTACGCGCTTCTTCTCAGCTGGGGCTTATTAGAGAGCCGTCACCTCCCAGGATCGTTGCAAGGGTTTAGTTCATAGCAGCGGCGTCCATCCACCCTCCAGGCTCATATCATCCTTCTCTGTTACCACCCGGTGACGGTTTACTGCCCAGCTTACTGTTAACTTGAAAATACCTTAAAAAATTATCATGGGGCTCAAAAGCCAAGGAGCAGTAATCCTCATAACATAAGCGCAGTTGAACTGCTGCCTTGCTGTAAGCAGCATTCCACATTTGCTGCTCTTCTGCCCTATTACCTTGGCTCGTTCAGAGTTGATAACCTTAAAGACTTCTAAAGACCTTAAAGTGTTTCTGTGAGAGGATCAGAGATAAAATATACTTTTGTCGTCACAAAGTGCCAAGTATTTCCTCAGTGTGTTCAATTATTTTAATGCGTGGGTTGAGGTTCTGCCATGATCTGCAAAATATAGTGTACAGTCTTAACAGAATGAATCAGAAGAGAATACACGTGAAAATGTGCGCTGCAGCCTGAATGTTCCCAACTGGGGCAGGGGTGTGTTCAGGAAGAGGTGTGAATGAAGCATTCCCAATCGACCCTAGGGAGTA
Source organism: Physeter macrocephalus (assembly GCF_002837175.3). Taxonomy (NCBI): domain Eukaryota; kingdom Metazoa; phylum Chordata; class Mammalia; order Artiodactyla; family Physeteridae; genus Physeter; species Physeter macrocephalus. Next base: position 9,408,205 of record NC_041220.1, read on the forward strand.
GATTCTAGAAGAGGGATTAAAGTTTCACTGTAGCAGACCACTAGTATGAATCAGATGAGCTCGGTTTTCTGGCTAGGAGAAATAAAATAAATTGGACTTGATACAACTATTGGTTTAGTTCTCCACAAATCTTTGCATTACTGAACAGTACCTCTGCCTTTGGGGCTGCAAGTTGTGTTGTGATCCTAGTGGGAGTTCCATGTCTGTTTTGGTGGCTGTTATGTGATGGGACAGGAATTGGTTGGCCTAGGGCTTGACCAGACTGGGAGTAAATGGTAATTGGAATCTAGATGTGGCCTTTTGACACTACTCAGCTGTGGTAAAAAAAAAAAAAAAAAAAAAAGATCAAGAGGGATGCTATTGACAGATACCGAGGTAAGGAAATCGGTGGCAGATCAGAGAGTGTCCTGTCAGACCGGGGAGAAACTTATTAGTGTCATGTGAGGTGATGCCCTCACATCCAGGAAGGAAAGGCTAATGGTGGACATAGGAGGTCAGGAATTGGGGGGCAGGTCTCAGTCCTAGCTGAGGTATCAGGCCAGGCGCTCAGGCCCAGAAGAACATAAAAGCTGCCCAAGTCCTAGAACTATGGTACACTTGGAAATTTGGTTAGAGGAGTAAGAATCTGATTCACCTGAGCTATTTTGGTAAGAGTTTCTCAGTTTTTCCAAAGTAAAGACGGGACTGTTCTTAGTGTGTGGGGCAAGGCTGAGCTGGGAGTTAGGGTCTAGTGGTGAGTAGAGGGTAAAGGAGACGTGCATAGGAATGGCGGGAGTTACAGGTTGTTCAGGAGATTTCTCTGATGTGAACATGTTTTCAGCTGCTTAAAAAAAATTTCTTTTTTACAGTAACGTTCATACCAACTCTGTTCAGGTCCAATAGCAACTCCCTACCCCTCCTGTCCCCGACCTTGAGTCTCCCTTGCAGAGGCCATCCCTTTCAATTCTTGAAGCTCTTTTTTTTTTTTTGTATTTACCTTTATATTTCTAAATGACATGCTTATAATGCTATGTCTTGATTTTTTTTCAATATTGGACATAATCTAGAGGCTTCACACTGGGGAAGATTAGCATGCTTTTATATTCTCCAACCACCCTTTCCTCTTTCTCACCCCTAGACGCTTATCTTTTCCTAAATAGGTGATTTTTTTTAAGTCAATTAAATTTTTAACTATGTAAATTATATTTATTTGGTTATTAAGACTTTTTGTACCGTGATTGCTCTTATTTCCTGTAAAACGTTGTGTTTCCTGGAGTTATTTCACTTTTTTCATTTGTGTAGTAATCTCTATTACCTGACAGAAGTGTAAAACTCATAATAATATGAACTCATCAGATTGTGCGCCATTTTTCGCTTTGGAGACATCCCTCCTACTTTGCTTCCTAGGCTGCTGCATAGCTGTCTTGGAATATTCTTCACCTTTTAATATGTAAGATTCCTGTTTCCTGGAACCTCCATCTTCCTTTGTTTTGGAGGCGATGTTCGGTAACTAACTGAGAAAGGCAGCATGGGAGGTAAAAATATTTTGAGAGCCTTACATCCCTGAAAATTGTTCTTTTCCCCTTTCCTCTCATTTGATTCATGGTTGGCTAGATGTGGAATTCTCGGTTGGAAGTCATTTTCCTTCAGAATTGAAGGCATTGCTTTATTGTCTTTCTAGTTTTCAGTATTGCTTCTGAGAATTATGATGCCATTCTGATCCCTGTTCTATTGTATATAAACTGTTTTCCTTTCTAGAAACTTTCAGAATCTTTTTTTGGTGTTCTGAAATTTCAAGCTGAAGTGCTCTAAAGTAGGTTTTTATCCGTCTTCATTCTGAAGTTTTAATAGGTCCTTTCAGTGTGATACTCATGTCCTTCAGTTATGAGCAATCTTCATGTCTTTCTTCTTTGAAATTTTCTACTTTGTGTTTTGTCCATTCTCTTTTTTTAAAAATTCATTCATTTAATTTATTTATTTTTGGCTGCACTGGGTCTTCGTTGCTACACACAGGCTTTCTCTAGTTGCCGCAAGCAGGGGCTACTCTTGCGGTCCGCGGGCTTCTCATTGCGATGGCTTCTCTTCTTGCGGAGCACGGGCTCTAGGTGCACGGGCTCAGTAGTTGTGGCACATGGGCTCAGTAGTTGTGGCTCGTGAGCTCTAGAGTGCAGGCTCAGTAGTTGTGGCGCACGGGCTTAGCTGCTCCGCGGTATGTGGGATCTTCCCGGACCAGCGCTCGAACCCACATCCCCTGCATTGGCAGGTGGATTCTTAACCACTGCACCACCAGGGACGCCCTCCATTCTCTTTTTAAAGTTCTTATTTTTCCGTTGTTGGGCCTCTTGGAATAATCCCGTCATTTCTATCTTTTTTTTTCCTCCTCTGTTGTGTTCTTTGCCTTTTTGTTCTGTTTCTTAGAAAACTTCAGTGCTTACTTCCCATCCTGCTTTTGAAGGTTTTTTCCTTTAAATTTATGCTGCCATGTTTCCATTTTCCAAGATAACTTTATTTTTTGAATGTTGGAACGTTTCTTGTCTTCTTTTACTTTTCTAATGACTTAATTTTTTCTTCTGTTCCCTGAATGATCTTTTTTTCTTCAGAGTTCATTTTCTTCTGTTTCCTTTGCTCTTTAACTTTTATGTTAAAAGTTCCTCGTGTATATGTTGATCCTTGGCCAGTCTTTTATATTTAAGAGTGAGGTACGGGAACGTGAGTGGAGCTGTGTGTGGGCAAGTCTTGTTAACTAGCGGGAAGCTGGACATTTCATTGGGGGACCCACAAATGTCAGTAGCTGTGGGTCTTTTGGGCCAATTTTCTCAGAGAAATCCTTCCATCTTCTGGCTGGATAGGTATATATAGAGAGATTGTGTTCTGGAGCTAAGGGGAGAAAGGTGTTTTTGTGGATGGGGGAGGTCTCATTGTTCCCAGGCAAAATTTCACTCAGTCCCACTGCTTTGAGTAACATGCCTCACTCCCACTCACATTGGGGCCTCGCTGGTTCCACATCTCCGAATGGTTCCACATCTCCGAATGGTTCCACATCTCCGAATAGTGAGCCTTCAGGCATCTTTCTGGGGAGAAGCACCAGGCACAGGAGGGAACATCTGGTGTGTGTGTCGCTCCAGGCGTGTGTGCTACCCAGTATAGCTGGGGTTTCAACGGATACCTTTTAGAAACATATAAAATCTTTATAAATATACAGATGTAGTCGTTCTCTCTGAAAAACACAACTGCCTGGGAAGCTAATTCTGTGTAATTCCTGTTTCTGGGCTTTACATTTTCCTCCTTTGGGTTGTTTTTTTTTTTTTTTTTTTTTTTTCTTCCGAGCAAATTGGAGCTTTGGCAGATCAGCATATTGTCCACGTGGCGTGTGGCGAGTCCCACAGTCTGGCCCTCAGTGACCGCGGCCAGCTGTTTTCTTGGGGTGCGGGGAGCGATGGTCAACTAGGACTCATGACTACTGAGGACTCTGTGGCAGTACCCAGGTAAGAATGTCAGTTGCTGTAAATATTATTTCCTGCTAGTTTCTTTGTTAGATTCCTTGGTTTGGGTTCTGCTTTCTTCTTTTGATTGCTGTTTCCTTTGTGTCACTGTCATGCCTTATACTGTTATAACACTTGTCACAAAAATTGTAATTATTTATAGACGTGTCTGTCTCCAGTTAAAAAAATGTGAGTTGTTCAGGAACTGTACTTTATTTATTCCAGTAGCCTAGTTGCTGGCAGAGTGTTTGGAACTCGATAATGTTTGCATTAAAAAACACCTTTTCACATTGCTGGACTTACTAACCTTTAACTTAAAATTGCAAGCCTAAAACAGTTATTCAATGAGTCGCTTTAAAATAGAATCACAAGGCTGACCTGATACTCTAGTAACAGGCCAAATTACCTTAAGCATTACCAACAGCTAAAATACCAAATATACATAAGTTGTTTAACACAAAAGTACTAATACAATGGTTTTTAGTCCCTTAAGTATTTACTTAATTCTGAATCTTAGATGATTTGGCTAAATACATAACAGATTCTTCACCACTAAGGAAATGTCTAAAATATTGAAGTTCCTTTCAGGTGGACGTTTTGGAGGGGGGCGGGGCATCTCTGTTTGCTGAGGGTTCTTAAAGATCAAAGAGGCCACTGGTTTATTTCCTTCATTTAATTCCTGCTCCTTTATACTGCAAACGTACAACATTCCTTGTATTGCAGTACTCGTCACGTTCTTTGCAATTTTTAATTTAATAACTATTTTTAGTACAAAGCTGGGAGCTCTTGACGCCAGGAGACCTGGATCCTTTATTTTAGCGTCACCGTTGCTAAGGGTGCTCCAGCACCTGCACTGCTCAGAACAAGTGTGTTTATTAAATGCTTCTCCTCCCCTGCCCAATTATTGTCCCTTTTAAAGGACAATACATTCTTCTTCCTCTTCCTTTTTTGCCCTTCTTCGATTTTTGTCTCTTTAACCAAAAGCTGTTTTAGGGAAAAGAGGAACAGGGAGGTGAGAATGATTTGATTCCATTTCCTGATTTAGAACAGGTAATGTCTTGGATTCATTACTTCCGAAGATTAATTTAATTTGGGGGGAAGAGGGAGAGTAGAAATTTAAAAAGGGGGATGCTATATTTTAACGAAATTGTAATATTCAGGAAAAGATTTATAACATTAATGACAAAAGTGTTTCATCCGTTGATGACCAAAGACTCAAGGAAAGCTGTTTAGTGGCATTTCATTTCTAAAAATGGAGTAATCTGTGTTAGAGTAGCAGTTTGTTATTATTTTTATTAGTCATGTCTAAATTATGGATGACTTCTGAGGCTTTAGTTTGTATATAATTTCATATTATAACTTAATTAAATTCATTAATTCATACCTTAGTATTGTGGGAAGTACCATAGTTTTGAGGTCATACGGACTCAGATTCCAGTACTGGCTCTATTATTTATTAGGTGAGTGACCTTGGGCAAATTGTTGAACTTATCTAGGCCTCGATTTCCGAACTTAAGAATGGAGTTACGTAGTACTGTGTACCTTTACAAAGTTATTGGGAGGATGGAGTAAGATGAGTAGGTAAAACACAGTATATGCTTGTGCACGTGTATCCCGCTTTCTCCACCCCAAGGGTATAATTTCTTATTGTTTGTCTTGTCCTTTTGACCTGCTTCCTCTCTGTAACTGTGATTGTGGAGGTTGTATTGAGGGTAATGGTGACCCGTAAAGGGAGGAGTCTGGGGAATTTGAGTGGAAGCTGGCCAGGAAAAAGGGCTGTTGTCGCATAAGGTTCTGAAACACGGGGCCCCAAGGCAGTATTACATTTTCCAATTTTAAAAAATAGTGGGGTTCTACAAGCTATTGATACATGCAGCAATTTGGACAAATGTCCAGGGAATTATTCTGAGTGAAAAAGAAGCCAATCCCCAAAGGCTACCTACTATATGGTTCCATTTATATAACATTCTCAAAATGACAAAATTGTGGAAATGGAGGGTAGATTAGTGGTTGCCAGGGGTTACGAGTGGGGGAGGGGAGGAGTGGTTATAAAAGTACAACAAAAGGAATCCTTGTGGTGTTGGAACCACTGAGTATGGTGCTGGATACAAGAGCCTACACAGGTGACAAAAATACTACAAACTCAGAAATGAGTACAAATAAAACTGGGGAAATATTGGCGTGGCCAAAAAGTTCGTTTGGGTTTTCCTGTAACATCCTATGGGAAAACCTGAATGAACTTTTTGGCCAACCCAAACATAAATGAGATTGGTAGGTTATATTAATGTCAGTATCTTTGTTATGATACTATACTGTAGTTTTGCAAAATGTCATCACTGGGGGAAACTGGACAAAGTGTACAAGGGATCTCTGTATTATTTCTTACAACTGCATGTGAATCTACAATAAAAAATAGTTGGGTTCTATTTGGTACTAAATGCATATGTGAACTCTATTTTATAAATTTTTTTAGATCCGAGAAAATAAACCATTAACAAAAGCAACATCTACCTATCACTCTAAATAACCCCCTCCTTGCCTATTGGATGTCTGTCTTCTAAAATGCCCCTTCCTGGGCTGCCCTGGTGGCGCAGTGGTTGCGAGTCCGCCTGCCGATGCAGGGGACGCCGGTTCGTGCCCTGGTCTGGGAAGATCCCACGTGCCGCGGAGCGGCTGGGCCCATGAGCCGTGGCTGCGGAGCCTGTGCTCTGCAAGGGAGAGGCCACAACAGTGAGAGGCCTGCGTACCGCAAAAAAAAAAAAAAAAGCCCCTTCCTGGGCTGCCCTGGTGGCGCAGTGGTTGCGAGTCCGCCTGCCGATGCAGGGGACGCCGGTTCGTGCCCTGGTCTGGGAAGATCCCACGTGCCGCGGAGCGGCTGGGCCCATGAGCCGTGGCTGCGGAGCCTGTGCTCCGCAAGGGAGAGGCCACAACAGTGAGAGGCCTGCGTACCGCAAAAAAAAAAATAAAATAAAATAAAATGCCCCTTCCCGAAAGTGTGCCCGTCTGATTCCTTTGTTCCCATGGCATACACTTAATGAAGAGGAAGACGACAACTTGTGAATTACTAAAATAGGAAGCAGCAGATATTCTAAGGCTGTCCACCTCTGCTGGGCAGTGCCAAGAATGAATTTTTTCTTTTAATTTTCACCACAACCCTGTGAATGGGTACTGTTCTTATCTCTGTCTTTTTTGCGGTACGCGGGCCTCTCACTGCTGTGGCCTCTCCCGTTGCGGAGCACAGGCTCCGGAAGCGCAGGCTCAGCGGCCATGGCTCACGGGCCCAGCCGCTCCGCGGCACGTGGGATCCTCCCGGACCGGGGCACGAACCCGCGTCCCCTGCATCGGCAGGCAGACTCCCAACCACTGTGCCACCAGGGAAGCCCTTATCTCTGTCTTTGACACGAGCAAGCAGAGGAGCAGGATTTAAAAAGTTATCATATGATATCATATCATATCATATCTTCCTCTTTATCATCCTAGGGAATCAGAGTTTTGGAGGCATTGCCCTTCCTAATTTTTTTAAATTATGGTAAAATACACATAACATAAAATTTACCATCTTAACCATTTTAGAGTGTACAGTTCAGTAGTGTTAAGTATATTCACGTTGCTGTGTGACCAATCCCAGAACATTTTTATCTTGCAGAAATTTAACTCTGTACTCATTAAATGGCAACTCCCCATTTCTCCTCTCCCAGCTACTGGCAGGCACTGTTAGACTTTGAATTGTATGAATTTGACTAGTCTAGATATCTCACGTAAGTGGAGTTATGGAGTATTTGTCTTTTTGTTACTGGCTTATTTCACTTAGCATAATGTCCAAGTTTCATCCATGTTGTAGCATGTGTCAGAGTTTTTGTTCTTAAAGGCTGATGAATATTCTGTTGTATACATATCCCAAATGTGTATACCTCATTTGTTTTTCTAGTCATCTGTTGATGGATACTTGGGTTGCTGCCACCTCTTGGCCATTTTGAATAATGCTGCTATCAGTGTGGGTATACAAATATCTACTTGGTGCCCAGCTTCCAGTTCTTTTGGATAGATACCCAGAAGTGGGATTGCTGTATCATGGCATTGCCCTCATTTGAAAGCCATTTAGATACTAGTCATGTTCTTGGGGATCTTTCTTCTGTAGTTTACTCCTTTTGTCCCTGAACTGGAGATGACCAGGTGGGAATTAGCAGAGGGCTATGGTTATGGGTTTAGGTGCAGAATTTTTTTTTTTTTTTTTTAAACAGTAGCTACCTAAGAGGCAGGAGGTTAGTGAAAGACTTAATAGAATTATATCATGTAAGATTTTATGTTTGATTTTTAAAAGTCTTTTGTAAAAGGTGTTACTTATTACAACTGTTTTATTTAGTTGGGAATATTTCCAATCATTGTTTGTGAATGCCCTTCTTAAGAGGAAAGTCTTTTCTGTTTTAGGTTAATACAGAAGCTGAACCAGCAGACAATATTACAAGTTTCCTGTGGCAACTGGCACTGCTTGGCTCTTGCAGCTGGTAACGTACATCTCTGCTAATGTTATGTTAATTTGAGAACCATTTCCCTTTGCATTTGTGTGTGATGTTATCTAACTGGGTACCTTTAACTAACTCGTTAGGGTCTGTGCATTCCTGCTGGACAGCAGCAATTCTCAGACAGCCTTTTGCAGCTCATACTTTTCTCAGGGTTTGGATGTTGAAGGAGGAGGTGGTCATCATTGCTGCTCCACCTCTCTCTCGGGGGAAGGTGAGGAGGAGACAGTACGTCAGTCGTGTTCTTGAGCAGAAGATTGCTTTTTCTTAGCTACAGCTCACCGGCGTTATATTCCACCATGAAGCGCCCAAATAAATGAAGAAGACGGAGTTAGAAAAACCTAAGCCAGCAAATAATGCTGTATTTTGTTAGGATAAATTTGAGGGGAAGTCAGTACTAACAGGTCCTGCCTGATTCTCTGTGGTGCCGTCCGGGTCATAGCTGGACCCCGTGAAGTCCTGGGTCTCTCATGGTCCTGGTGTGGTCAGAACTCGTTCACCTTGCTTAGTGGATCAAAGCCTGGTAATTGCCTATTCAAAACTGAATTGACTTAAACATTTACTTTTTTCTTTGCCTAACTGTTAATAGCCTTGGAGGGTGATAAGGCTCAGCTTATCTCTGTTGTCATGACAAGTGGGAGTTTGGGTTGCAGCATGAAGCGTGTCTGCTCCCTTGCTCTTGGGTGTGTGTGTGTTGCGGCCGGAGGGCACTCACAGATGAGCCTACCGGGCAACCCTGTTGTTCTAACGAGGTTATTTTTGTGGCTGGCACTTGTATCATTTCTGGTAATACCAGTTATCCTCTTCTTATTTCAGATGGCCAGTTCTTCACGTGGGGGAAGAACAGCCATGGGCAGCTGGGCCTGGGGAGGGAGTTCCCCTCCCAAGCCAGCCCGCAGAGGGTGAGGTCCCTGGAGGGGATCCCGCTGGCACAGGTGACGGCAGGAGGGGCCCACAGCTTTGCCCTCTCTCTCTCGGGAGCCGTGTTTGGCTGGGGGATGAATAACGCGGGGCAGCTGGGGCTCAGTGATGAGAAAGGTAGGTGCAGTCTTCACGTGGGCCTCTTAACCTCATTTGTTTAGTATGTGCTTCCTGCGGAGCTTGTACGTGCGGTCCCCGTGTCAGGCACTAAGGGTGTGGCGGGGACCGAAACAGAGAAAACCCTTGGCTTAGGGGAGATGGCCTGCTGGTGGGCAGACGCAGACCACAAACCGGTAAGTATACAGCAGGTCACAGGGCTTGAGAGGAAAGGTTCCTGGTTCATAGAAGGTGGCCGGGGAGGGCCTCTCGGACAAGGTGTTTGAGCAGAGCCCTGTAGGAAGTCAAGTCGGAGAGGAGACGTGTAGATAGGCTGGGCGGAGACTGTTCCAGTCCGAGGGAACAGGGTGTGCAGAAGCTCTGATGCAGGAGGGTCTGTGGTGTGCTCAGGGGTGGGGTGAGCTGGAGGCGGAAAGCGGAGTGGGAGCTCCGAGAGCTGGGGGGGCCCCGTTATGTACGGCCTGAAGGGCAGGCTCAGGATTTTGGCTTCTCTCAGTGAAATCAGGGAAGACACGGAGGTGTTGAGGAGAAGAGTGATCCAGTTTAACTTTGCCTGGAGCGGGTCCACGGGGGAGGCTGGAAGACCGGTTTGGAAGTAGTGGGAATAAAGATGGATTTTGGGGGCTTCCCTGGGGGCGCAGCGGTTGAGCGTCCGCCCGCCGATGCGGGGGACGCGGGTTCGCGCCCCGGTCCGGGAAGATCCCACGTGCCGCGGAGCGGCTGGGCCCGTGAGCCGTGGCCGCTGAGCCTGCGCGTCCGGAGCCTGTGCTCCGCAACGGGAGAGGCCACGGCAGTGAGAGGCGCGCGTACCGCAAAAAAAAAAAAAAAAAAAAAAAAAAAAAGATGGATTTGAACATATTTTGAAGGTGGGCCAATTGCTTTTGCTCATTGTTGGATGTGTAGTTTGAAATGAAGAGGCAAAGCTGGAAGGGTGAAGCGGCATGTATGAAATGAGGAAAGCTATGTATGGGGAGCGGGGCGGAGCATTGGGAAGAATTGGGGAGCGTAGGGAACCCGTGAGTTAAGTTTTAAATACATTAAATATGAGGCGTCTGTTAGACATCCAAGTGGAGGTTCAGGCAGGAAGCGGAAGACGGGAGTCAGGAGTCCAGGGGGACCCCAAATTCAGGCGAAGACAGCTGTGTACATCTCAAAGGCAAGTGGTAGTGACACTGTGGTATTTCTCTTATTCTAGATCGAGAGTCTCCTTGCCATGTGAAGCTCCTACGAACCCAAAAAGTCGTCTATATCAGTTGCGGAGAAGAGCACACAGCAGTTCTCACAAAAGTAAGGGACTTGGAGTATCCCGGTTTGTTCTGCGGCGCTCTGGTGCTGGGTATGACGTGAATGCTCATTTATCGTGGTTTGGTTGGTTGGATAGGGCCTTTTAGAGAGAGCAGTTGATAGTGTCTGAAAATAGTCCAGTGTTGTCTCCCTTCTCAGCAGCCGTCTGCATTCTCACTCTTCCCTTCCTCCAGTGGTGGTCAGCCTCCAGGCACTCCAGAAAACGGACCCTTGCCCCATTCCAGTTGGCACTAGCTCCCAGGCTAAATGCATATGACCAGTATCCCTGTGAAAGCTCCCCAGTAACAAGGAGTTAGACATTAATTCAGCCATACTTCCCTGAAGAGACCTTTATTAAAAGTAGCACAAAAGTTTTTTTTTTTTTTTAATAAATTTATTTATTTATTTATTTATTTTTGGCTGTGTTGGGTCTTTGTTGCTGCGTGCAGGCTTTCTTTTAGTTGCATTGAGCGGAGGCTACTCTCCATTGTGGTGCGCGGGCTGCTCGTTGCGGTGGCTTCTCTTTGTTGCAGAGCACGGGCTCTAGGCACACAGGCTCCGTAGTTGTGGCGCACGGGCTTAGTTGCTCCGCAGCTTGTGGGATCTTCCCGGACCAGGGCTCAAACCCGTGTCCCCTGCCCTGGCTGCGGGATTCTTAACCACTACGCCACCAGGGAAGTCCAACACAAAAGTATTTTTTTCTTCAAGCTGAGCCACAGTGAGATTTAAGAATTTCTAAAAATATGAGGGACTTCCTTGGTGGTTCAGTGGTTAAGACTCCGCCTGCCAATGCAGGGGACACGGGTTCAAGCCCTGGTCCGGGAAGATCCCACATGCCGCTAAGCCCGTGCTCCACAACTACTGAAGCCCTGCATGCTTAGAGCCCATGCTCTGCAACAAGAGAAGCCACCGCAATGAGAAGCCTGTGCACCGCAATGAAGATTCAACACAGCCAAAAATAAATAATAAATAAATAAATTTTAAAAATAAAAATATGAGGATAATACATTCAAATCAGTTATTATTAAGGGAAGCTAGTGGTGTTTAGGGTATGTCCTTCAACCTCCTGAGACTGATATCAGGGAAAAATACACCCTTTCAGAAAAGATTCTAGAATGCCACTGTGAGAGAGAAAATGCTAAGCTGGCCTGACCCTTTTGGCATTTCTTTGGCATAAATTTGTTCTTAAAGTGATTTTTTTTCTATTATGGAAGTAGTTCCTGTTCATTATGGAATAACTGTAAAATAAAGAAGGATTCTAACTCAAAAAGAATCACTGTTAATATTTTGGTGTTTTCAAAGCAGAAATAGAGACACAGACATAGAGAACAAACGTATGGATACCAAGGGGGAAGGGGGGGGTGTGGGAGGACTTGGGAGATTGGGATTGACATATACACACTATTGATACTATGTATAAAATAGGTAACTAATGAAAACCTGCTGTGTAGCACGGGGAACACTACTCGGTGCTCTGTGGCGACCTAAATGGGAAGGAAATCCAAAAAAGAGGGGATATATGTATACGTATAGCTGATTGACTTTGCTGTATAGTATAAACTAACACAATATTGTAAAGCAACTATACTCCAAAAAAAAAAAAAATATATATATATATGGGTTTTTTTTGGTGTTAAAAAATAGTTCAATGTATATATAACTTTCAAATATATATAGCAATATTCTGTGTTCCTTTAAAACAAGCCATTTAAATATATGTAAAAAAGAAAGAATGTAATTAATGTTTTAAAATTATCTACCTATTTCTTTTGCTTCTAAAACAGTTACATCTAGAGAGAATGAAAAGGTATTTTCATGTCGAACAAATACTGTTATAGATTCACTTTAATAAAATGCGTTCGCATTTGTTCAAGTACAGCTGCTAAAAAGATCTTACTTTCCAAGGAGTCTGTGGAGCATTTAATTTCTTACATATAAATGATCATGCAAAATTATCTCATTTCACCTATCTTTTTCTTCTTTTTTCGTTTTCCTTCTTATCAACACATCGTACTTTTAAACAACTTTCAGAATTTATAGATGGCACACATTCCCTTGAGCAGTACTGTCTTTATTCCACATAGGTGTAGTCTTAAGTTATTTTTAAATTATTTTTCCATTTAATCAACACTCCAAAGAAGTGATTTGGCTAAGTATCAAGCGAGCGTAGCGTTCTTATACAGACCGTTGTGATATGAATTTTGTATACAGAGGCTAAAGGAGTGCACGCAAACTCAGAGACACAGTGCAGTCATGTGGTATTTGCTCCTTGTTAGAGTGGAGGTGTGTTTACCTTTGGTGCTGGTTCCTGCGGGCAACTTGGACACGATTCCATGAATGATGAGGTTAATCCCAGAAGAGTTCTGGAGCTGATGGGCAGTGAAGTCACTCAGATTGCCTGTGGCAGGTGAGTGCTCCTAAGAGCTTCCTCATAGCTATTAAGACCCAGCAGTGGATCTTGTCTTTGCAGTGATGGAGAATGTGGTTAGACCCAGCCACCATCATTTTAAGAAATCTTAACTGCATGCACACCTATGGTGAAAGTTTGGAGAGAGTCCGACCTGAGCAGGGCGTGGCGAGGAAGGGTTTTAGAGAAGCAGAGCTACCTGGGGCCAGTATGCTTCTTTGGGGTAAAGAATAGCACGATGAAAAAAAAAAAGAAAAAAAGAATAGCACGATGTGTGGGAGACATGAAGAAGGGAAAGTGAGAGAGCCTCAAAGAATGTCTTGGAAATTTTGCTGGTCCACCCCGCCTCTTCCCACTCATCCCAGAGGCAGCAGGCCTTCAGCTGTTTCCGAGTCTTGCCATCATCCCGATGACCTAGATTATCAGAGAAGGACGGTGTTACGAAGAGCCAGCACTGCAGAAACAGGCACATGTGAACACAAGGGGCACCCCTAGGAAGTGCAGTGCTCACGTGTGGAAGTGAAAAGTCAGAGCGTGTATTCACCCGTATCAGAAGGGATGCTGATGGGTTAATTTACATTATCTTCCCCCAGACAACACACCCTAGCCTTTGTGCCTTCTTCTGGACTCATCTATGCATTTGGTTGTGGAGCAAGAGGTCAATTAGGAACTGGACACACTTGTAATGTCAAGTGCCCATCTCCCGTGAAAGGTTACTGGGCTGCCCACAGCGGCCAGCTTTCAGCCAGAGCTGGTAAGAGTGATTTTTATTAGAATTTAATGGTGTTTTAAATGCTAAAAACAATTGTTTATAGAGCACATATTTATTTTTTACCTTGAGGTCTTTTGGAAGGAATGAATGTGAGGTATTTTCTTTTAACGTCAATCAACAAGTATTTGAGTACTCACTGGGCGTGAGACTCTGTAGTTGAGATCCTAGAGAATAAAGCAAAACATGTAATTTTGGCCCTAAGGACCCTGATGGTGGTGTACACATTTTATTATTGCTGCTGATAATGAGAGTTCACGTTCATTGAATGCTTAACCAAGTTCCATAACCACGCTAAGCGCTGAAAACAGCCTTAAGAACTAGTGGTTACTATCCCCGCGTTGGAGATGAGGAGAGTGAGTCTTAAGGAGGTTAAGTAACTTGCCCAAGATGATACAGATTCGGGGAACAGGATTTAAAACCAGGTCTGCCTCATTCTGAAGCCTGTGTTCTTCTTTTTAATTTTTAAAAACGTTATACAGTTTTTAAAGATTACACTCCATTTACAGGTATTACAAAATATTGGCTATATTCCCGGTGTTGTACAACACATCCTTGTAGCCTATCCTTGTACCCAGTAGTTTGTACCTCCCACGCCCCAACCCTATATTGCCCGCCCTAGTTCGAACGAACCACTAGTTTGTTCTCTATATCTGTGAGTCTTAAAGCCTGTGCTCTTAATGCTTGTACTGTGTTACCTTTCCTTTGTGATTGCTATTTTGGTCAAAACATGACATGATTTCTTTTCTTGCCATTTTTTTCCTTCTCTTAAAAAATAGTTGAATTTTGTTCCATTTAGTTTCAAAATAGTTCCATTTCATTAGAAATCAAAATAAGGCAGTCACTCAGTAAGAGTGACTTGAAATAATCAATCCAGAAGCTTAAATGCAGCTGGAGAGTCATTAGAAAGAAGTGTGATTTAATAATTAATTTTGATTTTGAAGATTATAAAATGACACACTTCTGGCTTGATCAGAATTTTGTTTTAACAATGACAATCATAAGTTCCCTGCTGGATTGTAAGAAACTTAAGTACAGGGATGGAGTCTTTTCCTCTTTATAAACCTGGCATATACCACAGGGCCTGGCACAAACTTCTCACTCAATAAATATTCATGGAAGGAACATATGAGCATCTAAAAATGTAGTGGAACTTAAAATGTAAAATAAGATTTTGTTTAGGTGATGTTCCCCCAAAGTGAAAGAATGGCTTGGTGTCCTCTTCTCTATCATTTGTAAATTCCTTTTTCTCTAAGGCATTGTACGCATGTTAGGAATGCATATATTTAAGAAATACACCAATGTAAAAAACTCAAACATTTTATAGGTTAATTTGAAACCACAAAGTTTTTGAAGTTTAATTACCGCATAACTTATGTGATCATAAATCTGTGCTTGGATGTTTGCCAAAGTAGGTAAATTTCAATTTGTTATGTAAATGCTGTGGTTTTAGGAACCTTCATGGTATGTGGGAGCACAGAGGAAGGCATCAAGGAGTATTCCGGTTAGAGGAAGTCTGAGCTGTGTCTTAAAGGATGATTTGGAGTTAGCCAGGTAGAGGACTTTGAGTGGGTAGGCAGTGGTGAGTACCTTGGAATTGCACATTCCAGGAGCACCTTTCCAGTTATACTCTGGGAGGCGCCATTTATGGAGAATACCATGTGCACTGGGGGAGACAGAGGAAGAGGCGTGGAGGTACGAGGTAGTGTGTTGTATTAGAAATAAAAGCAAGGTGGTGGTAGGGGTGTGTCAGCACAGGCGCAGCATGATGGGAGGCAGAGCTGGGGTAGGATGTGGAGGTCCCTCAGAGGCAAGCTGCCTCCTGAAGGGGCTGCAGACTGCCACACCCAGGTGCCGCATGATTTCTTAGCAGATGTTATGGTTTATGGTAGTGACTGTTTTAACCTTCAGGGCAGTGGCACGACAGAGTTAGAATGAAAAACAGAAACGAGGTCAGGACTAGCTGGGAGTGGGAGGGAGGGAGGGAGGGTTAGAGTGGAAGATACAGTCTTATATGTTTAGTTTTAACTGAAGTAGAAACAGTCCTGGGAAGAGAGCCAGGGGAGGAGGTTTCTTACTTCTCGGACATAATTAAGTGGATAGGAAACCGTTCTGAAGCATATTTTGGAATATTAGAAAAGGGGAATCAAGGAAAAACGTTAATTGTTGAAAAATATGCTCTTGAAAATTTTTTTGACAGATCGCTTTAAATATCATGTTGTTAAGCAGATCTTCTCTGGAGGAGACCAGACTTTTGTACTTTGCTCCAAATATGAGGTAAAATTTTCTTTTGACTATTATTTTGGGGGTGGAATAATGGTGAACCAATATTTATTTTAATAAATAATTACGTGAGAGCAACGTTACTCTGTTTCTACCAATTTTATTATATTAAAATAAGCCAACTTAAACCTTGAGGTAATCTCCATTTTGCTTCCTTGAAGTGCCAGTAATTTTCTTGGTATTTTAATCACAGAGTTCTAATTTATAATTGAAAATTATTTATTTATATCTGGATTTGTCCCAAAAGAGATTTAAGGAGGCCTTAGACAGTTCATACTTACTTTGGGATTATTTGACTTTGCATTCTTTCCTTCCCTGTGAAGTAGCCACAAATGCTGGGTATTTGAGAACTCTCTGGGTTTGTTTGATGTGATTGAGCCTACACGAAGTATAAGAGATGCCGCGGTACTCAGCTCTCCTTTGTTATTTATCATCTGCTCGTACGGGTGGAATAATGGTGAACCAATATTTATTTTAGTAAATAATTACGTGAGAGCAACGTTACTCTGTTTCTACCAATTTTTTTATATTAAAATAAGCCAACTTAAACCTTGAGGTAATCTCCATTTTGCTTCCTTGAAGTGCCAGTAATTTTCTTGGTATTTTAATCACAGAGTTCTAATTTATAATTGAAAATTATTTATTTATATCTGGATTTGTCCCAAAAGAGATTTAAGGAGGCCTTAGACAGTTCATACTTACTTTGGGATTATTTGACTTTGCATTCTTTCCTTCCCTGTGAAGTAGCCACAAATGCTGGGTATTTGAGAACTCTCTGGGTTTGTTTGTGATTGAGCCTACACGAAGTATAAGAGATGCCGCGGTACTCAGCTCTCCTTTGTTATTTATCATCTGCTCGTACCGCCACACTAAAATTTCCCTCGGGTTGTCTCCTGCATCGCTGTGGTGGGTAAGTCAGGAAGAATGACATTCTTTCAGGGGTGGCGGTCGAAGAGAACGTGGGCCAGGTATCTGTGACAGGGCTTTAATTCACCCCCCTCTCTGGACGAGAAATATCCATCTGAAATCAGCACCACAGATTTGTTTTCTGCCTTCCACGCCCTCCCCTGCTCTTAGGCTTCCTCTCCTCTCTCCCTCCCTACCCGTCTCCTCCCCTGTCCACCTTGCTTTTATTCACCAAGCACTTAGGGAGGACCATGGTATGTAGTGCATTGATCCTTATCTTCCCCTGGAGGAGCAGGGAAGGGCCTGTTGGTGATGACAAAGGAATCAGAATAGGTTGGAAAGAAAATGAGGGTCTGTGGACACAAGGGGCCTTGTCGCTGCTGGAAACTCTCCGCCTTACTCTGATACTTCACCGTCTTTTAATACGCGATGTTCTTGCCTCCTAGTCAGTATCATTCTATGACTTTGGTATTAAAGGTTGTGTTGGAGTCTGAGGCTGCAGGTTGGACAGCTGAAACTGACAATTAGCTATTTTCCAGGTCAGGATCCTGGAGAAAGTTCTGTTGAGTGCAGCCATCTGGGGTGATTTGGAACCTTTGCTTTAGACCTGTTTTAGGACCAGCTTCAGTGCTTCACAGAGAAACCTTGAGAAAAGCTGAGACTATTCTTTGATCCTTTAAGATGCTAATAAAGCGAAATATGAAAAGCCCTGAATCTCTGCAGGATAATAACTTTGTGTCCACAAGTAGTAGAGTTTGAAGTATTCATTTCCCTATGAAACTGGCTTGATTAGCCAACTTCAATTTTCCTGTGAAATTCAACATAAAACTTTGTTTCATTTCTTTGTAAATATGGTATCTGATATTTGTAGTTGGCTTTTAAATTTACTGTAATTAACACTGTTGGGACTGGAGAACAAAACGTTGATGAGAAGGAAGTGAAAGTAGCATATTGTTGGAGAAATTAAATTTTCCAGGTTAAATTTTAAACAGCTGTAGAGTTGTATGCATTAAAAATGTAAGATAACAAAGAAAAAAGAAACTAAAAATAGAATATGACTTAGAAAAGTATTGTTTGTTTGTTTGTTTGATTTTGAAGTATAATTAACCTACAACAGTATTTTAGTTCCTGGTACACAACATAGTGATTTGATATTTCTATAATTTCAAAATGGTCACCACAAGAAGTCTAGTACCATCTGTCACCATACAAAGATATTACATAATTATTGACTAAGACCTAGGAGTCTTAAAAAGATGCTGTTGTCTCTAGAGAGTCTGATTTAACTGGTCTAGACTTGGCTGTCGGGACTTTTGAAAGCTCTGGTGATCCAAGGTGCAGCCACAGTTGGGAAACACCGACCTAGACCAATTTTTTCTTTTGGGGCTGTATGTAATTCTAAGGTATGGAAAATCGACGCTTTTTCTTGAGTCTTTATGTGATTCTGAGGTTGCACTGCATCCAAGGCATCTGTCGTTTATTGGACTTGCAATGAAGACTGACAGAATAGTTCTATGTTTATATTTAATTGTAAGTACGTGTTCGTGTCTGTGTTCAGCTACCCCTTTGAATGGGGGAAGTAATTAAAATTTACATAATGACAGTGGGTTGTAAGACCATGGTGGAGAGGCAGTCTTGTTTGTGTGTTCTCAAGTGTCTGCTTTGTCTTATAGGTTTTCTCTATGTAATCCAAGATGGCTTTTGTTCTCTCACTAGATGTCTGTGGTTATTTTCGTAAAATAATGATCAAGAACAGATGATCATAAACTTTGACGAGCATCTCTGATTTGTTACATGCCTTTCTCCTTTCCCCTTATAATGATATCTAAACTCATAACTCTGAGAAGATAACCAAGAAAATTTACTCAGAAAGTTTTGTTTTTATGTGCAGGTGCAAAGGAGAAAAAGTGATCATCTGGTTAATGCTTTAATATTACTTTCTTCCTCCTTTTTCGTGACAAGTACAGGAGGCATAAAACACTTTCAACTTCTTAGTTCTAGATCAAGAACAGGATTTGGGGAAAAGAAGTTGAAAAAGAGCAATTTTAGAAATAGAAGTGCTTATATTATTATTACTTTTTAATCTCACTGAAGGAAGGACGTACAGTACAGTGCTGGGCAGCGTTTGGGATTTTCAAGGCCGTTACTGACATGTCCTTTTTGTTACCTTTCTTATAAATTTATAGCTCTATACTTTGAGCAAGACATTAAGAGGCGTTACGTTTTCAAGGATTATTTGCAATACAGATTGTAACTGAACTCTGACTTTTTATAATACATTGTGTTGGAGTTTGGTCGACAGTTACGGCAAATGATTAGTAATTTATGAGCCTTGATGTTATGGTGATTCAAAGCAGAGCGGGAAAGAAGCCTGAAGGAGTCACATTGGTTTGGTGTCTCTGGGGAGCGTGCTAACGGGCCGTCCCAACTTCAGAGCTCCCCCTGGGCTTGGCCGAGGCCTCTGTGACACTGAGAGCTGCAGTTCAGCTTCTCCTGTGGCCCAATCCTGCCTCCTTCATCCTTAAGGAAATGTGGTTTTAAAGCCACCCCCGCCCCTGAACATAAATCTCAGGCTCAGAGTCTGTTTCCCAGAGGGATCTTACAGGTTTAAATCCTGCTGGAGGCAATGGGACTGGGTCCTGGTACCACGCCCTCACCTGCTGCTGGGTGGGAAAGGACCGAGGAGCTAGCCCAGGGCAGCAAGCTGGGAGCCCTCAGGGGTGTACGCTCTCGGCAGCTGGGGGCCTGAGCGCCTCCATTCTGAAGTGGGGAGGAGCTGGCAGTGCACCCCAGCTCCTGCGTGTAAGTGAAACACAAAGTGGGGAGTATATGGGGAGAGGGAGATGAGAAAAGATCCATGCTATTACACAGTTTCTCTTTTTTATTGTTATGTTTAATCCTTCAGAGTTCTTCTCCTGCTGTGGACTTCAGGATGATGAACCAAGCACATTACACCAGTTTAATAAATGATGAAACCATAGCAGTCTGGAGACAAAAACTCTCAGAACACAACAATGCAAATACAATCAAGTATGTGGTTGCTTCTTTTCATTTTTTTTCAAAGTGTGTTGGAACTTCCTAGCTTAGTGCTTTTCCCTACTTCCATATTGAGGCTGTGAATATAAATGGAGTTTTACATTCTAGGGAATCATTTCTGGGGCACATGTTTATTCAGGGTTTGGTGCCCTTAGACCCAGATAACGTAACGTAATAGGTTGTTCCCCCATTTTCTCACAGAATGTATTCCTCTGCCTCGCTTGTTTGGATCTTAATCCTGACGGATGAAGGCCTGAGTTGGCCTTTCTGCTACGAAAACTCAGTGTTACTGTTTAACTCCAAGAGTTCCTTTAAATGCACATTCCAAAGCATCCCAAATCTAAGACAGCTTATTTTACCTAATCTGAGCAATTTAGCATTTTCACATTCAGAATGATCAGTTGAGATAGTAATTCGGTGTCAGGTAGAGAAGAAAGTACAGTTAAAGGACTGTGGCCTTTCAGCAAGTTTATTTCATTCTTAAAAGAGAATTTTTTTTTTTTTTTTTTTTTTTACATTTTTACACATTTTATTGGCTTTCCTCAGCTTCCATTTTTCTGCAGAGTCTAATTCTTGGGAAGGAATGAATCCGGCTGAATATTAGGTGGTGACGGTTCCCAGAAATGTGTATAAAGCATCTTGCTTTATGATAGAGATGGTAGTGGAGCAAACGCCCAGGGCCCTAAACTTTGGGCCCGCCAGGTGGCGGCTTTTTGAGTGGAGGATCCTTGGGAACGCTCTAGAGCACCTCCATGGCGGTCCTCTGAATCCCTCTAACTTTGGGTGGCTCTGCTGGGGCGCTCAGGCTGGAAGGTGGCAGGGAAGGGGCTGGGACTCACCGTGGGAGGGGTGGGGGGACTGAGACCTCCTTGGCTGGGACCTGGACACTCTACTAATTCTTAGTTTTCTTATTTACAAAAGGACAGGATGCAAGAAATGGTCTCTAAAGATCTTTCCTGACCCGGATTCTCTGAGTGATAGAAGTTGCTGTGATCCCCTCCTCAGCCGTATATTTGTTTTATTCCCTCCCTTTTCCTTGTATTAAATAAGAGAGTCCGGGGTCCCTGACTGCCGTTTCGCCCTGGGTCCTCAGAAACTATGTAATCTGGGTAATAGGAATAAACACTTATTTCACTTATTTTTAGTTTCTTTCTCAGATGGGTAACAAAATAGAAGGAGGTACTTGTATGGTTATTAATTTGCAAAGATACTTTCTGTGTTTGGTAAATAACAGCTCAGCTTCTCTTTTTCTGGCTTTGTGTTCACTTTTGGAGGTGAGGTGGGGAGAGTCTTAGCTGATTGGTGGGAAAAGAACTTTCAAGATCATTATTATTAGGCCCAAGAGTTTTCTTTTGGTAGCTTTGATACTGTCTTTTTATTTTATTTTAACATGACTTAAGGAAAACTTAAGCTCTTGTCCATTTTGAGACATGACACAATGTTTCTCTAAAGCAATGTTACATTTTCCGAGGCTTCACCTGGGTAAGAAAAAGCGGCTATTAATGAAACCCTGGAATAGAGGACTAACCCTGGAATAGAGGACTAAACCTGTTGTTTAATGCTTAAACAACCATTTATTTGTAATTATTAAAAGCTTCCCTCCCTTTTTCTTCCTGAGCAGTGGTGTCATTCAGATATTATCTTCTGCAGCCTGTTGGAATGGAAGTTTTCTTGAGAAAAAGTAAGTGGTTTAGAGTCTTTAAAAAAAAAAAAAAACAACCCACATGTGATGCAAATACTTAGCAAAGGCTGTGAAAGACTTCTGTTCTCTTTGATGGTGGTTGGCCTTAATTCAGTGGATGAGCCAATGATTTGCACAGAAATTGGGACGCTCAGTGATGATGAGAGAGAGGACAGAGCAATGCTGATTCATGCCTCGCTGGCAGAGAAGCAGGTTACCAGAGAGAGAAAAGGCATCTCAGAAAGGGTTGGTGTAGTCAAAAGTAAGATTTTTCAGGGTATTCCAAAAATGTTAATCATATTTATTCTTAAATTCTTAATTAATAATCTCCTTGGTTTCTTTGGTTTGCTTTCCCATAGTTTTTTCTTTTCTCAAAAAGAGTGAATTTAGGGAAAAAGCTCCAAGGAGGCTTCAGGGACTTCTTGGACTCGGGGCCAGCCCAGCCCACCGGGAAATTACATTTGGCCTGAACTCCCAGGTTGTAAATAATGTTTCTTTGCTAGGCCTTATCCCTTCTGCAAGTATCCCCCTCAGGAACTTGCTGCAGCAGAGGGTCTTGTCATAGGTTTTAATCTTTGGTGATCCCAAGTCCTGACCATCTTTCTATCCTTTTCCTGCCAGTGACAAGGCTAATGAAATCCCACGAAGACTTAGACTTCAGTTCTGTGTGTGAATCTCATCTCCCACTCCATCCCTGCCCCAAATTCTGTCCCTAACTGGGTTGCAAGAGATTGCTTCAGAGACTCTGTTCAGTTACAGTTAAAGATTGCAAAGTCATTTACTTGTATCATTAGGGCAGCTGAAATGAGCTCATCCAGTTCATTTCAGAGTCAATACTTAGGCTTTTCCTCCAGGGAGAAATATTCTGTATTGTGCCAATGTTGGTCTTTTAGAATAGTGGTTCTCAACCAGGCTGATTGGCTTCCCGGGGGACATTCAGCAATCTCTAGTGACATTTTTTGGTTGTTACAGTGGTGGAGGATATACTACTGGCATCTGGTGGGCAAAGGCCAGAGGTGCTGCTAAGCATCTCACAATCCCATCCACCCAGAAAAGAATTATCCGACCCCAAAAATCAACAGTCCCAAGGTTGAGAAATCTTATTCTAGAAGGACAGCTTTTTTTTTTTTTTTTTTTTTTTTTTTTTTGTGGTACGCGGGCCTCCCTCTGCTGGGGCCTCTCCCTTTGCGGAGCACAGGCTCCGGACGCGCAGGCTCAGCGGCCGTGGCTCACGGGCCCAGCCGCCCCGCGGCACGTGGGATCCTCCCAGACCGGGGCGCGAACCCGGTTCCCCTGCCTCGGCAGGCGGACGCGCAACCACCGCGCCACCAGGGAAGCCCTAGAAGGACAGCTTTTATGAAAGTTGGGAATGGCTCTTGGCCGGATTTCTTAGGCTATCCATCCTTAGTATCATGGATTCTGTAGATTTGTGGGTAAAACCTTTTTTTTTTTTAAACTGGACTTTGGTGCTATTTCTGGAGTTCTGCTCCTCCTGCTTTATGTAAAATACATTGTAATAAACCAGTGAAAATGAAGATCCAGTTTAACAAAGCATAAATACATGTAGATAAAATATTTTGTTTTTTCGTAACAGCATAGCAGAAGGTACTTCTAAGCATATGGAAGGTTACATATGGGAGACTGGAATTAATTTCTATGTTTTGGGCAAATTTATTTTTAGAACGGCAGTAACAAAAGATGCAACAAACAATGCCTAAGTAGCTCCTCTTGTTTGAGCACTTAGGTTCCAATACATATAATTATGTTTTTTTTCAAATGTTAGAAACTCTACTTATTTTTTATAGATTAAAACAATGATGTCAGATGGTATTAAAACTATCTGAATGTTTCTGTTATGTTTAAACAGAAGGCTGTTTTGCAAATACACAGTTCTTTTGTAATTAGCAGATGTGGTATGTTCAAGAGTGGGAATTTAAAAGAGACATTCTCCAAGTCTCTGAAAAACTAAGACTTTATTTAAGGTTAGAAAAATGATTAGTTGCTAGGAAGTTAAAAACAGTAGCAGTGAAATTAGTCCTTGAGTGAATGTAATCGTATCCCTCGTGTTAACTGAGCGAGGCATTAACTTTGCATTTATTGTAGATCTGATTTTTTAAAAAATACTTGCTTTAAACTTGGCATTTGTTGATGAGTGGGCCAGTTTGCACAAGGGATGTTTTTTGCACCGAGGCATAGCATCTATGTCTAGTTCAATGTACCACAATGACAGAAAGAGTCAAAAATACAAAAGTAAATCAGGAAAATAACACTGTGCATATAAATTTCAAGACAGCCTCAAATTGAAACGATGATCCTTGTACTTTGACTTGAAGGAAAAAAGACTTGAAAAAAATTTTTTTAAATTAATTTATTTTTGTCTGCATTGGGTCTTTGTTGCTACGCGCGGGCTTTCTCTAGTTGTGGCGAGCAGGGGCTACTCCTCACTGCAGTGGCTTCTCTTGTTGCAGAGCACGGGCTCTAGGCACACGGGCTTCAATAGTTGTGGCTCACGGGCTCAGCAGTTGTGGCTCGCGGGCCCTAGAGCGCAGGCTCAGTAGTTGTGGCGCACGGGCTTAGTTGCTCTGCAGCATGTGGGATCCTCCTGGACCAGGGCTCGAACCTGTGTCCCCTGCATTGGCAGGTGGATTCTTAACCACTGCGCCACCAGGGAAGCCCAAGACTTGAAAATTTTAAGATCATCTTGAAAAAGGGATTCTAGAGAGATTTATTCTGTCAGGTTTCCCCAAAGTTAATGTTTTTGTGCATCTGGTCTGCCAGGTCAAATTTAAATCTGATCATCTGCTCAGTATGTAGAGTATGTATTTTGTTGACAGCTTTGTAATTCCTACCTATCAGAGTGTTTGCTTTGTTTTTCTTTTATTACATATTTTTTAAATTAATTTTTATTAGAGTATAGTTGCTTTACAGTGTTGTGTTAGTTTCTACTGTACAGCAAGATGAATCAGCTTTACATATACATATATCCCGTCTTTTTTGGATTTCCTTTCCATTTAGGTCGCCACAGTGCATTAAGTAGAGTTCCCTGTGCTATACATATTTTTTGTTTTTGTTTGTTTAGAATTGATGAGCATTTTAAAACAAGTCCCAAAATCCCTGGGATTGACCTGAACTCAACTAGAGTGTTATTTGAGAAGTTAATGAACTCTCAGCACTCCATGATTCTAGAACAGGTATGTTTTTTTTTACTTTTACAAAGTGTGTGCTTAAAAATGCATTTTTGCGTTGAAGTAAGTTGACTTTCAAGAGAAAAAGAAAGAGTAGGATGAAAAGGCAGAAGTCTTGTATAAATCATAACTCTGTAAAATATTCATTTTGGGAATTTGACCTGCCTTTAACTTTCTCTCTGGCTTAAGTTTTTCTAAGGAAATGTTCCCCCAGAGTGTAAGGTCTGCATGGGCACAGATCTTTGGCTTTTCTTCTCCCTGATGTATCCTGAGGGCCAGACCAGTGCCTGGCTCATAGAGGGTCTTGAGTACGTACTGGATGAATGAGAGTTGAGAGTCTCTCAAATAGTTTATGAATTGAGAGATCAGGTAACTAGATCTCAGGTGTGTTTGAATTTCTCAATACTCTTTTCTCTCATGCAGATCTTAAATAGCTTTGAAAGTTGCCTGATTCCTCAGTTGTCAAGTTCACCACCAGATGTTGAAGCAATGAGAATCTACTTAATACTCCCCGAGTTTCCCCTGCTCCAGGATTCTAAGTATTACATAACATTGACTATTCCCCTGGCTATGGCCATTCTGCGGCTGGATACCAACCCCAGCAAAGTCTTAGGTGATTTGCTACACTGAATACCAGAGGTTTTGTGCTTTTTATTTTATTCGTGGGACCGTTGGCTCCTGGTGGCTTGACATGCAAGAATCTATTTGTTGCCATTTAATATCCTTAACACTTAAACCTTTTCTTTCTTTGCTGTTAATTTCTAATTTGCAGTTTGAACAAATTGAACCATTATTTAGCTTATTTGAAATGATTTACACCAAACTAATCTTGATTTTTAAATATTCACAAAGTTAGATTATTCGACTTTATTTTTTTCTCCTCCTACACTTGCTAGTGGTTAATAGTGCCTCAGAATTAGTGTCCATCTGTTGTTTTTTATCTTATACCTAATTTAGGGGGTGGGAGTGAAACGAACAGTTGTGGTGTGATACACAGGTCTCCAGAAAAGGAGAGGAGGAAAATGACATAGTGGAGACTTACCAAATGTTTGTTTTGTTTTTCTTTTTTAGGACAGTTGAGTCCACACTGATTTTTGCAGGCTACGGACACTTTGCTGAGATAAGAACCTTCTGTTCCTCAGTGAATTGGAGAGTGTCTCTCATGGGAGTAGAGCCTGAGATGTTTTTATTAATCAAATGCAGAACGCCTGTCACCTGGCTTTTTCCTTTTATTTTATTTTTTCCTGGTAACTTTTTTTTAGGTATTCACTGTAGCTCAGTAACTTCTGCGTTCCATATGGACTAGGATGTTACTTGAGTGTGGTCTCCCCATGAGTAAAGAGACCTGTGTGGCTCAGGATGGAATACTGGCTTTCCCATATTGCTTCCACCTTTTGTAGAAGGTGGAACCATTCTACAGATCATCATGAAAGCACTAGTATAGATGTTAGTCCTTAATTTTTTTTAAGCTCAAAAGCCCTTTGGGGCATATTTTCTCAGGTGTTCTAATAGACTGTGAGGTAGAGATAGCAATCTTTGAAAGAATGTTACCCGACTTTTAAAAGTTTGGGGTTTTTTTTTTTTTTTTTTTTTTTTTACAGGACTTAGGTGGTGGCTGAGAAGAGGGCTAAAAGGACGAGGATATGTGAATATGCTCCTGCCTGAAATATATGCCTGAGCATCTTGTCCACATGTGCCCTCGGAGCTGAACTTTTAGATTAGCCTTCTGGATGAGTCCTTGAGGAAAAAATCAAATAAAGCTTTCTAACAAAGCTCCAGGATTCTCGTACAGCTGCCACTCTCTCCAGAAATGCTTTAATGGATTCTTTTTAAAGTTAGTTTTGGGAAACTCTGTTTTAGACTAATGCTTATCTTCTAGCTGGAGCAGTTTTTAGCTAGTAGGCAGAAGACATACTAGATACTTGATGAAGGTCACATGTTGAAATACGTCTTTCCTTTCTTTCTAAAGATAACTGGTGGTCTCAGGTATGCCCGAAATATTTCACGAAGCTGGTAAACCTCTATAAAGGTGCAGTCGTTTATCTACTGAGAGGAAGAAAGACATTCTTAATTCCTGTACTGTTTAGCAATTATATTACAGCAGCGCTCAAGCTCTTGGAGAAGTTATACAAGGTGAGCATAGAGAAGAGCCATAGGGGAGAGGTGTGAAGAGATAGTAGGGTAAAACGATCTACCGAGATGTTCTATGCGAAGCCATTTACCAGTTGCCTGGGTCTTAGTTGTCCTTGTTTTGTTCTTCATCAGGTAAATCTTAAAGTGAAGCATGTGGAATATGATACATTTTATATCCCTGAGATTTCCGGCCTTGTGGACATTCAGGAGGACTACCTCATGTGGTTCTTACATCAAGCAGGCATGGTGAGAATTCACGTAAAGCCTATCTCAAAGCTTTCATCTTTTCTCAGAGTACAAGTAAGGGCAAGAAAAGCACATCTGAGCTCTAAAATTTGTCCTTGACTTTGATGTTAGTGCTATTCCTGTGTTTTATCAGCTGGCTTTTGCATTTTTGAAACACTGAAGTGCTCTGAGTAATCATAAGCAGTCACAAATGGGGAGTCACCCAGAACGGTATAAATTTTAATTAGTTGCCAGCATGAAAACAATCAAGGTATCTAAAGTAGTCAAACTCATAGAAAGTGGAGTGGTGGTTGCCAGGGTCTGGGGAAGGAGAAAATGGAGGGTTGTTGTTTAATGGGTATAGACTTTGTTTTATTTATTTATTTTTTAAATTGAAGTATAGTTGATTTACGATACTGTGTTAGTTTCAGGTGTACAGCGCAGTGATTCATATATCTGTATCTGTATATGTTCCTTTTCAGATTGTTTTCCCTTATAGGGTCTTACAAAATATTGAGTATAGTTCCCTGTGCTATACAATAGGTCCTTGTTCTTCATCTGTGTTGTATACAGTAGTGTGTGTATGTTAATCCCAAACTCCTCATTTCCCACCCCCCCATCTTTCCCCCTTGGTAACCATGAGTTTGTTTTCTATGTCTGTGAGTCTATTTCTGTTTTGTAAATAAGTTCATTTGTATCATTTTTTTAGATTTCACATATAAGTGATATCGTATGATATTTGTCTTTGTCTGGCTTACTTAGTATGATAATCTCTAGGACTTTCAGTTTTGCATGATGAAAAAGTTCTGGAGATTCATTGCACAATAATGTGAATGTAGTTAACACTAATGAACTGTACACTTAAAGATGTTAAACTTTATATGTCTTTTACCACAATTTTAAAGAGTCGAGACACATAAAATGTATTTCTGGCTTTTCTTGAAACTTGGAAGATCTGGCCACATGACCTGTCTTCCCAGATGGCGCCAGTTGGCTGGAGTTCAGCGGGGGCTCTTTGGATGAGGCTGAGACGTGCCAGAGTCCCCACTGCAGCTTGATTTTGACACTGAGGAAAGGATAATTTACTAATTGTCTTCATCTAACAGCTAGCCTACTTTAGTCATCATATGTCAGCTGCCTGAACCCTACGGGCTACCTCTGACGTGGGATCACGTGTGTGAAAATGTCACGTATCCCTGACCTAGTTCTCGCTGTACGTTAGAACTGCAGGTTGCTGCCTGCCATCCTTGGCTTGGCCTCTCAGTTTGATCGTAGACTGGCTTGGGATATATGCAAGGCTTTTTAGGATCCCCCATCTGTGGATTATGTATAAATTTGAGTGATGTCAGAAAACAGTGATTATTTGGTTATTATATTTAGTGAAGCCATGCATAGCAGACACATTTGAGGTGAGTCCTTACCAATTTAGCAGATTCATCACTGACATTTAGGCAGTATTTCCTTGTACCCTGTAGGGCTTTCGGAGGTCAGTAGTGGTTTCCAAAAGCAAGGCATTTAAATTGGTTTATTTAACTAAGGAAGATTTTTTTCTTTGTTAAATAACAGATGATCAATGCTAGACACAATATTGTGTTTTTAGTAAGACTTCTGATTACTTTAAAAAACCAAAATCCTTTTCAAAAAAGTGGATGAGTCTTCAAAACGGGTTTACATGGAAATTTAACATGGAGGCTAGCAGTGAACTCTGTTTTCATCTGCTGATTTAGAAATTGTAAAAAGGTAAGCCTCTCTGTTTTATCAGTTTGTGAATACTCTTTGAATCATAAAATGTTAAGAGCTGAAGTAAGCCTTATGAATTATTTAGCCAACTGCTTTGTTTCTAGGTGAGAAATTGGAGGCCCAGAGAAGCTAAACAATTTTTCCACCAATTCAATTAGCTTAAAAGCCAATTTTTCTGACTTCTAAACTACCCTTTCTTGCTGCTGAATAAAATAATTCTAATGAGCCCTAATTCTTTTTGACCCTGAAAAAGAAGTTGCTGGTGTTAAAATATAGTTTACCATGTCTGTGGTCTCTGAATGGAGATACTTAAGTGAGCAACTTTTATAGTTCCTTTCTGTTAACATTTGATAAGCAAATATAAGTCTTAAATACCAGCTGCTCATCTCCTCTTCAAAAATGAGTTATTATAGAAAGATAGAAAATTAGGTGAAATGACTGACCTTTTGTGATTTCTGTGGCATTTTTTTCTGTTATACAATGCTATTAGAAATTAAAGTTTATATTTCTTCATATCTTGGGTTTTAACCTAAAATGCTAAAGCTATTTCATATATTGATTCATGTTTTTTTGACTTTTTTTTCGAGGTATAATTGACATGTAACATTATATTAGTTTCAGGTGTATAACATAATGACCCGATACTTACATACACGGAAATGATCATCACAATAAGTCTAGTCACTGTCTGTCACCACACAGTTACAAATTTTGTTTTTCTCGTGTTGAGAACCTTTAAGATTTACTCTCTTAGCAGCTTTAGCAACTAAAATATGCAATGCGGTTTTACTGTCTGTAGTCTCTGTGCTGTGCATTAATCACTGTGACTTATTTATTTTATAACTGGAAGTTTGTACCTTTGACCCTCTTCACGCATTTTACCCACCCGCTATCCCCTCTCGCCTCTGGCAACCACTAAACTGTCTCTTTATCTATGAGCTTGTTGTTGTTTTGCTTTGCTTTGCTTTGTTTGTTTAGATTCCAAGTATACGTGAGATAATACAGCATTTGTCTTTCTCTGTCTGACGTACTTCACTTAGCAATAGTGCCTTCAAGGCCATCCAGGGTGTTGAAAATGGCAAGATTCCGTTTTTTTTAATGTCTGAGTGTTACCGAACCAAACTTGGGTCCGTTTGCCTGCACTCAGTAAAGCCAATTTCTGACGCCGGTTGTGAGAAGGAAAGTGCAGCATTCACTGCAGGGTACCAGGCAAGGAGCCCAGGGAAGCTAGTGTTCAAAACACCTGAACTCCCCGGTGGGTTTCAGGAAAGCGTTTTTGAAGGCCAGGTGAGGGAGGGGAGTCGCAGAGTATGTAATCTGCCTGCGCACAAGTCTCTGGTTGATGGTGAGGTAACAGGGCAGTGTCACGTTATCCATCCTCAGGCTCCGGTAGGTCTGGGGGCTGTGTGCTCCTGGTCATCAGGTAGTTAGTTTCTTCCATTTGGTGGTGGTTTTAGTATCTGCGAGACAACTCAGGAATGTGCATCAGGTACTGTTGTTACCTAGGTCCTTCAGAGAGGAGCTACAGCAGAGGGTATGGGGGGGGGTCCGTCCTGGGAAGGCCCCCATGGCGTCCTGCTCGGTTACAGGAGTACTGTTCCACTGTGTGTGTATATACCCCATCTTCTTTATCCATTCATCCATCTGTGGACGCTTCGGTGGTTTCCATATCTTGGCTAATGTAAATAAGGCTGCTAGGTATGTGGGGGGGGGGTCCGTCCTGGGAAGGCCCCCATGGCGTCCTGCTCGGTTACAGGAGTACTGTTCCACTGTGTGTGTATATACCCCATCTTCTTTATCCATTCATCCATCTGTGGACGCTTCGGTGGTTTCCATATCTTGGCTAATGTAAATAAGGCTGCTATGGATATGGGGGTACATAAATCTTTTTGAATTAGTGTTTGTGTATTCTTTGGATAAATACCCAGAAGTGGAACTGCTGGATCATATGGTAGTTCTATTTTCAATTTTTTGAGGAACCTCCGTACAGTTTTCCGTACTGGCTGCACCAGTTCAAATTCCCACCAACAGTGCACGAGGGTTCCCCGTTTCTCCACATCCTTGCCCACCCTTGTTATTTTTTGTCTTTTTGATAATAGACATTCTGACAGGTGTGAGGTGAAACCTCACTGTGGTTTGGATTTGCATTTCCCTGATGATTAACGATGTTGAGCATCTTTTCATGTGCCTGTTGGCCATCTGTATGTCATCTTTGGAAAAATGTCTATTGAAGTCCTCTGCCCATTTTTTAATTGGGTTGGTGGTTTTGTTTTTGTTTTTTTGATATTGAGTTGTATGAGTTCTTTGTATGTTTTGGACATTAACCCCTTATCAGATATATTGTCTGCAAATAGCTCTCCCATTCTGTAGGCTGCCTTTTCATTTTGTTGATGGTTTCCTTTGCTCTGCAGAAGCTTTTTAGTTTGATGTAGTTCCATTTGTTTATTTTTGCTTTTGTTGCCTTTGATTTTGAAGTTGGATCCAAAAAATCATTGCCAAGACTGATGTCAAGTTGCTTACTACTACCTACGTTTTCTTCTATGAGTTTTATGGTTTTAGATCTTACATTCAGGTCTTTAATCCATTTTTAGTTAATTTTTATGTATGATAAGTAAGATAGTGGTCCAGTTTTATCCTTTTGTATGTGCCCGTCCAGTTTTCTCAACACCATTTATTGAAGAGACTGTCCTTTTCCCATTGTGTGATCTTGCCTCCTTTACATAAATTAATTGGCCATATATGCGTGGGTTTATTTCTGAGCTTAACCACTTTTAAATGATAGTAATGAACAAAAAGTGGATTTTCCCCCAGCTTTACTGAGGGATAATAGACACTATTGTATATATTTAAAGTGTACAATATGATGATTTGATATACATTGTGAAATGATTACAAAGATCAAGTTAATTAACACATCCATTACCTCACATAGTTAACTTCTTTTTTGTGTGCTTTGAGAATGCTTAAGATGTACTTTCATCAAGTTCCCAGTATTTAATACTGTTATTAACTATAGTCGCCATGCTGTGGTTTAGCTCCTTAGAACTTACTTATAACTGAAAAGATTGTACCCTTTGACCTATATCTCCCCATCTCTTCCCCTGTTCCTGCCCTAGCCCCTGGCAACCACCATTATTCTGTTTCTGTGAGATTGGCTTTCTTGTTTTTTTTAGATTCCACATATAAATGATACCATACAGTATTTGTCTCTCTCTGTCTGGCTTATTTCACTCAGTGTAAAATGCCCTTTAGTTTCACCCATGTTATTGCAAATGGCAGGATGGCCTTCTTTTTTATGGGTGAATAATATTCCTGTGTGTGTGTGTGTCTGTCTGTGTGTCTATCTGTCTCACACTATATGAGTTTTTATGTGTTAAATTTTTTGCCTTGGCAGTAGCCGAGGCAGTATAGCATACAGTTCAGAGCACGTGCTTTAGTCAAAAAGAACTGGGTTCAAGTCTCAACTCTGGCCTACTACCTATGTGACCTTAGGCAAATTACTTAATTGCTATAAGCCTAGCATCCTCATTTATAAATGTGAATTATAACAGTACTGTGAGAATTAAATGGGAGAAACCATGGAAAGGCCTTACTTGTCAGAGTACCTAGTGCCTGGCATATCATAAGCCCTAATAACTGTTTTTCAGTACGCAGTCTTGGGCACCTAGTGTATGTCGTGTGCCTGCTACCACTGTGGATGGAGACACGTACAGGACAAGGTGGCTGCCTCTGTGGGGTGTTCAGTGTAGTGCAAAAGCAATTACAAAGGGACATAATATGTATGGGCAAAGGGCTATGGTGTATAAAAGCAACATTCTAAAGTGGCTGCTTTTTGCTTATTTTATTTTGTTATTATTATTTTTTAACATCTTTACCGGAGTATAATTGCTTTACAATGGTGTGTTAGTTTCTGCTGTTTAACAAAGTGAATCAGTTATACATATACATATATCCCCGTATCTCCTCCCTCTTGCGTCTACCTCCCACCCTCCCTATCCCACCCCTCTAGGTGGTCACAAAACACCGAGCTGATCTCCCTGTGCTATGCGGCTGCTTCCCACTAGCTATCTATTTTACATTTGGTAGTGTACATATGTCCATGCCACTCTCTCACTTTGTCCCAGCTTACCCTTCCCCCTCCCCATGCCCTCTAGTCCATTCTCTATGTCTCTTTAGTCCTGTCCTGCCACTAGGTTCTTCAGAACCATTTTATTTTAGATTCCATATATATGTGTTAGCATATGGTATTTGTTTTTCCCTTTATGATTTACTTCACTTTGTATGACAGACTCTAGGTCCATCCACCTCACTACAAATAACTCAATTTTGTTTTTTTTTATGGCTGAGTAATATTCCATTGTATATATGTGCCATTTCTTTATCCATTCATCCGTCAACAGACACTTAGGTTGCTTCCATGTCCTGGCTATTGTAAATAGAGCTGCGATGCACGTTGTGGTACATGACTCTTTTTGAATGATGGTTTTCTCAGGGGATATGCCCAGTAGTGGGATTGCTGGGTCGTATGGTAGTTCCATTTTTAGTTTTTTGAGGAACCTCCAAACTGTTCTCCACAGTGGCTGTATCAATTTACATTCCCACCAACAGTTCAAGAGGGTTCCCTTTTCTCCACACCCTCTCCAGCATTTATTGTTTGTACATTTTTTGATGATGGCCATTCTGACCGGTATGAGG
>NC_041220.1:9442540-9467925 GCF_002837175.3 Physeter macrocephalus
AGATAAGGTGACCATATGTGTGTGGGTTTATCTCTGGGCTTTCTATCCTGTTCCATTCATCTATATTTCTGTTTTTATGCCAGTACCATACTGTCTTGATTACTGTAGCTTTGTAGTTTAGTCTGAAGTCAGGGAGCCTGCTTCCTCCAGCTCCGTTTTTCTTTCTCAAGATTGCTTTGGCTATTCGGGGTCTTTTGTGTTTCCATACAAACTGTGAAATTTTTTGTTCTAGTTCTGTGAAAAATGCTGTTGGTAGTTTGATAGGGATTGCATTGAATCTGTAGATTGCTTTGGGTAGTATAGTCATTCTCACAATGTTGATTCTTCCAATCTGAGAACATGGTATATCTCCCCATCTGTTTGTATCATCTTTAATTTCTTTCATCAGTGTCGTATAGTGTTCTGCATGCAGGTCTTTTGTCTCCTTAGGTAGGTTTATTCCTAGGTATTTTATTCTTTTTGTTGCAGTGGTAAATGGGAGTGTTTCCGTAATTTCGCTTTCAGATTTTTCATCATTACTATATAGGAATGCAAGAGATTTATTTCTATGCATGAATTTTGTATCATGCTACTTTACCAAATTCATTGATTAGCTCTAGTAGTTGTTGAGGATTTTTGCATCTATGTTCATCAGTGATATTGGCCTGTAGTTTTCTTTCTTTGTGACATCTTTGTCTGGTTTTGGTATCAGGGTGATGGTGGCCTTGTAGAATGAGTTTGGGAGTGTTCCTCCCTCTGCTATGTTTTGGAAGAGTTTGCGAAGGAAAGGTGTTAGCTCTTCTCTAAAGTTTGATAGATTTCGTCTGTGAAGCCACCTGGTCCGGGGCTTTTGTTTGCTGGAAGATTTTTAATCACAGTTTCAATTTCAGTGCTTGTGATTGGTCTGTTTATATTTTCTATTTCTTCCTGGTTCAGTCTCTGAAAGTTGTGCTTGTCTAAGCATTTGTCCATTTCTTCCAGGTTGTCCATTTTATAGGCATATAGTTATTTGTAGTAGTCTCTCATGATCCTTTGTATTTCTGCAGTGTCAGTTGTTACTTCTCCTTTTTCATTTCTAATTCTATTGATTTGAGTCTTTTCCCTTTTTTTCTTGATGAGTCTGGCTAATGGTTTATCAATTTTGTTTATCTTCTCAAAGAACCAGCTTTTAATTTTATTGATCGTTGCTATTGTTTCCTTCATTTCTTTTTCATTTATTTCTGATCTGATCTTTATGATTTCGTTCCTTCTGCTAACTTTGGGGGGTTTTTTATGCTTCTTTCTGTAATTGCTTTAGGTGTAAGTTTAGGTTGTTCATTTGAGATGTTTCTTGTTTCTTGAGGAAGGATTGTGTTGCAATAAACTTCCCTCTTGGAACTGCTTTTGCTACATCCCATAGGTTTTGGGTTGTTGTGTTTTCATTGTTATTTTTTTCTAGGTAGTTTTTTATTTCCTCTTTGATTTCTTCAGTGATCTCTTGGTTATTTAGTAGTGTATTGTTTAGCCTCCATGTGTTTGTATTTTTTACAGATTTTTTTCCTGTAATTGATATCTAGTCTCATAGCATTGTGGTCGGAAAACATGCTTCATAAGTTTTCAATTTTCTTAAATTTACTAAGGCTTGATTTGTGACCCAAGATATGATCTATCCTGGCAAATGTTCCATGAACACTTGAGAGGAAGGTGTATTCTGTTGTTTTGGCTTGGAATGTCCTATAAATATCAATTAAGTCCATCTTGTTTAATGTATTATGTAAAGCTAGTGTTTCCTTTTTTCTTTTCATTTTGTATCATCTGTCCTTGGAAAGTGGGGTGTTAAAGTCCCCTACTATGATTGTATTATTGTCAATTTCCCCTTTTATGCCTGTTAGCATTTGCCGTATGTTTTGAGGTGCTCTATGTTGGGTTCATAAATATTTACACTTGTTATATCTTCTTGGACTGATCCCTTAATCATTATGTAGTGTCCTTCTTTGTCTCTTGTAACAGTCTTTATTTTAAAGTATATTTTGTCTGATATGACAATTGCTGCTCCAGCTTTCTTTTGATTTCCATTTACGTGGAATATCTTTTTCCATCCCCTGACTTTCAGTCTATATATGTCCCTAAGTCTGAAGTGGGTCTCATGTAGACAGCACGTATGTGGATCTTGTTTTTGTATCCTTCAGCCAGTCTGTGTCTTTTGGTTGGACCATTTAATCCATTTACATTTAATGTAATTATAGATATGTATGTTCCTATTACCATTTTCTTAATTGTTTTTGGTTTGTTATTGTAGGTCTTTTCCTTCTCTTGTGTTTCCTGTGTAGAGAAATTCCATCAGCATTTGTTGTAAAGCTCGTTTGTTGGTGCTGAATTCTCTTAGCTGTTGCTTGTCTGTAAAGGTTTTAATGTCTCCACTGAATCTGAATGAGATCCTTGCTGGGTAGAGTAATCTTGGTTGTAGGTTTTTCCCTTTCATCACTTTAAATATGTCCTGCCACTTCCTTCTGGCTTGCAGAGTTTCTGCTGAAAGATCAGCTCTTTATCTTATGGGGATTCCCTTGTAGGTTATTTGTTGTTTTTCCCTTGCTGCTTTTAATATGTTTTCTTTGTATTTAATTTTTGACAGTTTGATTAATGTGTCTTGGTGTGTTTCTCCTTGGATTTGTCCTGTTTGGGACTCTCTGTGCTTCCTCGACTTGATTGACTATTTCCTTTCCCATATTAGGGAAGTTTTCAACTATAATCTCTTCAAATATTTTCTCAGTCCCTTTCTTTTTCTCTTCTTCTTGGGACCCCTATAATTCAAATGTTGGTGCATTTAATGTTGAACCAGTGGTCTCTGAGACTGGCCTCAATTCTTTTCATTCTTTTTCTTTATTCTGCTCTGTGGTAGTTACTTCCACTATTTTATCTTCGAGGTCACTTACCCGTTCTTCTGCCTCAGTTATTCTGCTATTGATCCCTTCTAGAGAATTTTAAATTTCATTTAATGTGTTGTTCATCATTGTTTGTTTGCTCTTTAGTTCTTGTAGGTCCTTGTTAAACGTTTCTTGTATTTTCTACATTCTGTTTCCAAGATTTTGGATCATCTTTACTATCATTACTCTGAATTCTTTTTCAGAAAGACTGCCTGTTTCCTCTTCATTTGTTTGGTCTGGTGGGTTTTTACCTTGCTCTTCATCTGCTGTGTGTTTCTCTGTCTTCTCACTTTGCTTAACTTACTGTGTTTGGGATCTCCTTTTCACAGGCTGCAGGTTCGTAGTTCCCATAGTTTTTGGTGTCTACCCCCGGTGGCCAGGGTTGGTTCAGTGGGTTGTGTAGGCTTCCTGGTGGAGGACAGTGGTGCCTGTGTTCTGGTGGATGAGGCTGGATCTTGTCTTTCTGTTGGGCAAGACCACATCTGGTGGTGTGTTTTGGGGTGTCTTTGACCTTATTATGATTTTAGGCAGCCTCTCTGCTAATGGGTGGGGTTGTGTTCCTGTCTTGCTAGTTGTTTGGCATGGAGTGTCCAGCACTGGAGCTTGCTGGTCGTTGAGTGAAGCTGGGTCTTGGTGTTGAGATGGAGATCTCTGGGAGATTTTCGCTGTTTGTTATTACGTGGAGCTGGGAGGTCTCTTGTGGACCAGTGTCCTCAACTTGGCTCTCCCACCTCAGAGGCTCAGGCCTGACACCCGGCCGGAGCACCAAGACTCTGTCAGCCACACAGCCAGGTACTTGGGGAGTTTCTTGCCTTTTGGGAGGTCTGAGGTCTTCTGCCATAGTTCAGTAGGTGTTCTGTAGGAGCTGTTCCACATGTAGATGTATTTCTTAAGTATTTGTAGGGAGGAAGGTGATCTCCACGTCTTACTCCTCCGCCATCTTGATGGTCTCCCTCAGCTTATTTTAAAGAAGAGGTGATAGTGGCTTATTTATTTCCGTTTATTAACTGCCATCATCTACACTTGAAAAACAGATAGCACACAGAGTGAGTGACTTGTGGGCCCCATAGAGGGCCTCACAAGTGAGAAAGTGAGTGGTACAAAGAAAATGCTTCCTTGTAAAGCAACCATACTCCAATAAAAATTAATTTAGAAAAAAACAGAGAAAAAAGAAAAGAAAATGCTTCAAAAATAAAGACTGGAGTCAACCTGACGTCAGCTGTCTGTGTCGTCCGGGGCAGTGTCTGGTTCCGGGTAGCAGCTTTGTGCGTGGTGAGACGAGGCAGCTGTGTGTGCCTCAGCATTCAGCGATGCTGGGAGCCAGATTTGCCAACGGAGGGTACAGGAACCCGTGGTGGCAGGCAGGCCCGAAGGCAGGGGCTCCTGGGTGTGCTCCTTGGTGCTTGTGTGACGCCTCTTGTCCGCAGTCACAGCCCCATTTAGGAAATGTTGACTTGGAATTGAAAGAAAGAAAAGAAAAGAAAGAGATATTCCCAGTTCCCCAGTTCTCTGGTTCTGTACCGCGTACTTATTCATTGCTTCTGTGTCATATACTTTAAAAAAATGAACGAAGGTTACAGGGCAGCCCCGTTTCAAGCAGGAACACTTGAAATGTGATCCATCAGTAGTACTTTGCTAGTTATGGGTTGTGAGACTGACTTCTGGGGCATGGATGGCCCAGGACAAACAGCCTCTCAGGAGGGGATCGCATATCTCACCAGTTCATATACAGCCTTCTGGGTTAGGGAAAGCAGTCAGGAAGCAGAATCATAATACTGCTGTTTCAGTATTTCGTTCACGTAGTATGGAAATGCCAGCACTAATACCGTTTCTAAAATGTTCAGCATCTGCAAAATAAAAATCAGTGAAATTATTATATTTCAAATACAAAAACTCATGGACTTGTAAACAATTTGTAGACGTGTAAGTAGACTTTCATATAGGTCTGCTGCTGCTTTTGACTGAATAGCCTTCCCTTCTTCACCTTCCATAGAGCTGGCACCTCAGCCCTCCCCCAGGGTGAGGGTCTTCTGGACCCACCAACTCTCTGACCTTGGCTCTGGTTCCCAGCAATAGCTTATTTCCAGCCAACTTACCCAGCTGCAAGCACGGAGACCCTGCCCTCCAGAAGGGAGATCAGCCTACCTCCAAAACTGGGCTCTTTCAGGGGGCAGGCAGGGGGCAGTGGGAGGGACTAGAAGCTGCAGAAGGTGGGCATTAAAGGGGTCTGGGAGGGCTTGTGGTGGGGATTGCAGGGAGAGGGTGGTAGGAGAGAGTTGGAGGACTGGAGTGGGACTGGAGAGAGTCAAGACATAAAAAAAACCTGCTGATTGAGGTCTGAAATAACTCTATTGCACCAATAAAAATACTAGTATTTAAAAATACTAGATATGGGCTTCCCTGGTGGCGCAGTGGTTAAGAATCCACCTGCCAATGTAGGGGATATGGGTGCGATCCCTAGCCCGGGAGGATCCCACATGCTGCGGAGCAGCTAAGCCCGTGCGCCACAACTACTGAGCCTGCGCTCTAGAGTCTGCAAGCCACAACTACTGAGCCCACGCGCCACAACTGCTGACACCTGCATGCTCTAGGGTCTGTGTGCCGCAACTACTGAGCCCGTGAGCCACAACTACTGAAGCCTGAGCCCGTGCTCCACAACAAGAGAAGCCACCGCAATGAGAAGCCCGCACACTGCAATGAAGTGTAGCCCCTGCTCGCCGCAGCTAGAGAGAGCCTGCCCGCAGCAACAAAGACCCAACGCAGCCAAAAATAACAAATACATAAATAATAAATAAATGTATAAAAAAGTAAGAATACTGGATATAGTTGTCCCTCAGTATCAACAGGGGATTGGTTCCAGGAGCCCCCATCCCCGTACCATGCTCAAGTCCCTCATATAAAATGTTGTATTATTTGCATATAACCTAAGCACATCCTGCCATAGACTTTAAATCATCTCTCGATTACTTATACTACATAATACAGTGTAGATGCTATGTAAATAGTTGCCGGTGTGTGGCAAATTTAAGTTTTGCTTTCTGGAACCTTCTGGAATTGTCTTTTTCCCCCCGCCCCCCCGCATATTTTCCATCTGAGGTTGGTTGAATCTGCAGATGTGGAACCGTGGATAAGGAGGGCTGACTGTATACTGCCAATGCTGTAAAGCCAACAACTGTTTTTATAGTGACTGTTTTCACTTCTCCCATAGTCACTTTTAATTTGAAGTGTTCAAAACTTTATCTTGCTTTATAGACCAACGCACATGGTAAAGATCTTTCTTTTGCCTTGAGAATAGGCAAATAACGCTTAGAATAAAATCTCTTCTGAGAGGGAGGTTAGAAATTCTGAATATTGGCACCAGTTTTAAACACACTTATCCCAAGAGATACTTGTACCCGCTGTAGGTACCTAGTGCTGTTTTATGGTGTGTGTGTGTTTAAGTGATTTCAATTCCAAGATTCAAAGCACTTAGAGAAGCAGGCATGAGAATGAACCCAGTCACTCTGGGCTCCGTGTGCAGGAATTCCATACCTTGTCTCCCTGCGCTGGAACCCTTTCTCTGATTAGTGTTTCTCAGGCTAGGGAAATGTTCCAAGATCCCTGAAGGAACATGTTTCTAAAGAATAAACAAGGGGAATTTTAATTAAAACTGCTTTTCAATGATTTCATTGAAATATACACAAATGCAAAAGGAGGTAGATAGACACTTCTTATTCGTATAGCATTTAAATGTTATAAAACCACAGCAAATTTACAGATTAGATATTAGCAAAACTCTAAAATCAATAAAACACAAATTAGCCGCATGGATTTAACGTGATGAGCAAGAATGCCTTACTGGAGCCAAACCCCACTTGCATTGTGATCAGGACTAGGCCTGGAGACTTGAGTTCTGCAGCTTGTTCTATACACCCAGGGATGACTCAGCTCTCTTTTGTCCTTTCAGCTGCTATTAAACCTTCATTCATGCAGGGAGCCAGCACTGCAGTGGCCTTTTCCTGGGCACAAATGCATCACTTACAAAGGAAGACTGCTTTTCTTCTTTCTTGTTACCCTTGGACAATTCAGTATAACATGGCACCAGTGCAAAAATCATTAAAATAAATGCAAATTATATGGTAACACATCATTATGAAGAGGTCATTCAGAATGTGTTTTTATTTTGTTTAGGATATCATTAAAAAAAACCCACAAAATTTAAAAAATGCATAGCCTACTTTTAGATCTCTGGGAATAAATCCATGGTTTTCTGTTTGAGAAATACTGCTACAGGTCAACATGATCTGTCCTGTTGATTTTTTTTGTTTCTTTCTGTTAGGTTATGTAGCAAACATTATTCATTAACTTAACAAAACCTTTCAGGAGAGAGTTCCTTTTTTCTCCTGATAAATGAAACTTACATACCTCTTAGATATGTGTGTGGTTGTATTTATTTATAGGCATACCTTGGAGAAATTGTGGGTTTGGTTCCAGACCACTGCAATAAAGCGAATATCACAATAAAGCAAGTCACACAAATTTTTTGGCTTCCCAGTGCATATGTTATATTTATATTATACTGTAGTCTATTAAGTGTGCAATAGTATTATGTTTAAAAAGCAATGAATGTACAAACCTTAATTAAAAAATCCTTTATTGCTAAAACATGTTAGCTGTCATTTTAGCGTTCAGCCAGTCGCAATCTTTTTGCAATGGTAACATCAGAGATCACTGATCACAGGTCACCATAACACATAAGAATGAGAAACTTTGAAATGTTGTGAGAATTACCAAAATGTGACACAGAGACATGAAGTGAGCAAATGCTGTTGGAAATATGGCGGCCATAGTCTTGAGAGACTCAGGGTTGCCACAAAATTCAATTTGCAGGGAGTGGGGGATGGTGGGAGGAATTGGGAGATTACGTTTGACATAAATATACTGACTACCACGTGTGAAACAGACAGCTAGTGGGAACCTGCCGCATAGCACAGGGAGCTCAGCTCGGTGCTCTGTGACGACCTAGATGTTGGTGGAAGGGGAGGAGGGAGGTCCAAGAGGGAGGGGGGATATATGTATACATAGAGCTGATTCACTTCCCTGTACAGCAGAAACTAACACAACATTGTAAAGCAATTACACTCCAATAAAAAAATAAATAAATAAT
This sequence comes from Physeter macrocephalus, assembly GCF_002837175.3. Classification (NCBI taxonomy): domain Eukaryota; kingdom Metazoa; phylum Chordata; class Mammalia; order Artiodactyla; family Physeteridae; genus Physeter; species Physeter macrocephalus. Next base: position 9,450,569 of record NC_041220.1, read on the forward strand.
GTAAAAAACCCCCCAATTTTTTAAAAAGCAGTATCTGTGAAACCCAATAAAGTGAAACACAATAAAACAAGGTATGTCTGTATTGTTATTCCCCTCCTCAAAAGTTTATTCAGATTTATTCACATATTGATGGAGTGTCTTCTGTAGGCCAGGTATTGGTCTAAGTGCCTAGTCAGGGACAGCTTTCTAAATATCTTTTTTTTTTTTTTTTTTTTTTTTATTTATTTATTTTTGGCTGCATTGGGTCTTCGTTGCTGCGCGGGGGCTTTCTCTAGTTGCGGCGAGCGGGGGCTACTCTTCGTTGTGGTGCACGGGCTTCTCATTGTGGTGGCTTCTCTTGTTGCGGAGCACGGACTCTAGGCACACGGGCTTCAGTAGTTGTGGCACGCGGGCTCTGTAGTTGTGGCTCGCGGGCTCTAGAGCGCAGGCTCAGTAGTTGTGGCATACGGGCTTAGTTGCTCCGCGGCATGTGGGATCTTCCCAGACCAGGGCTCGAACCCGTGTCCTCTGCATTGGCAGGTGGATTCTTAAACCACTGCACCACCCAGGAAGCCCCCCAGGAACAGCTTTGTAAATATTTGGTTTCTTCCAAGAGGAACTCTGTGTGTGTGTGTTTGTGTGTGTGTGTGTGTGTGTGTAAAAGGGAGACTTAACATGTTGACAAATGAAATTTGCATTATCCACTTTACCCAACAAAATTAACCTCTGAAGTCATGGTTGTAAAGCTCCTGTTTTGGAATTAGATTTCTTATAAATGAGAGTTCTATGAATACTGTGAATTATGGGGTTAGTGAAATGGTTTGTAAAGGTCCTTAAAAAATTTTTTTTAATTGTTTTTAGTGTTTTTCTCAGTCTGTATTCATCAAAACAACTAATCTGTTCCGTCAGAACTCCAGTCAGCTGTTCAAATGGTGTTAGTTCCATGGCCAAAGGGTCAGATAGGTTATCTGTTTTGTTATTTGTTTTATTTGTGGGAGGTAGAAAGTTCAAGTTTCGTAATCCAGCTAAGAGACTTTTTATTTTTCTTTACGCAGAAGGCTAGACCATCTATAATGCAGGTAAATGACTCTGTAAAATTTATTTATGTATTTTTCCAGCAGTATTCTCTGTGGGATACTATAACATTACCAATAATATGTCTTATTCTAGGATGCAGTAACACTTTGTTCCTACCCTTTCATCTTTGATGCCCAAGCCAAGACCAAAATGTTACAGACGGATGCGGAACTGCAGATGCAGGTAACATATTTTAAACCTTACTTTCTCTTCTTACGGGTTTCTTTCATCTTATACATTAAGTTGTAATTTTTCCTAATAGGAGACAGTTGATTTGGATGAAGTTCCATTGTAACTTTTAGAACTGTTAGAAAAATTTTCAGCAGTTTTATATTGAATATAACGTGTATACATGAATGCACATCTACATAAACAGGGGTGTGGCAAGTGTCTTCATAAAGGGCCATATAGTAAATATGTGTCTTTGTGGGCCACACAGTTGTCTCAAGTATTCAGCTCTGTCGTAGCATGAAATTTGAATTTTATATAATTTTCACATGTAGTGAAATATTTTTCTTCTGATTTTTTTAAAAATTATTTAAAAATGTAAAAACTACAGTTAGCTCAAGAGCTGTACAAAAGCAGGCAGCAGGCTGGATTCGGTCCTTGGGCCATTGTTTACTGACCCCTGATAGATAATTAAATGGAGCTTGGCAGTTCTTTATTGAGCAAAAACTCAAGTTATAGAGGTTTGTTTAATTTATTTTAAACACCCATTTTTATTGTAAAATATAATTGGTTTTGACAAGCCTACAAAGACATCTGTGAATTAGCAATCCAAATCTACCAATTCCCATTGTTGGTGGATATATAACTTCATTCATCTCCCTCTCCCTTTCCGCATCTGTCTGTCTCTCTCTAGCTCTTATCTCTCTCTCTCTCTCTCTCTCTGTCTTTCTATATATATATATATATATATATATATATATTCACAGTGATATATCCATGATATTGACAATTTAAAGGTTTTCCAGAGAAAACGGACATTTTTCAAAGAATAAACACCATTTAGCAAGGGGTTATTAGGTTTCTTTTCCTGCTACTTTGAAAGTCATAGTTTCTACCCCCTGTCCATCATCACTTTCTTCTGCTAAGCTATTATTTCAGTCTTAATCAGTTTAGTCTAAATCATTTTCCTGGAATGAGTTATGGATCATATGGTTTATAAAGTGTTTCAGTTAATCTCTTTGGGTTCAGATTAGAAAGATTTGTGTGTTTTGTAAACATGAGCAAGTGAGAAAATCTACTGGCAAAGTTAGGAGGAAAATAAAGACCAAAATGGAGCTGCAGTCAGCCTGGCCCCGACCTACCCCCGGTCCAAAGGCAGGGCTGGCTGCTGTCCCCACTCACAGGTGCGCTCTGAGTTGGTAACCGTGCTCTTGGATGTGCTGTTCCAGGTGGCGGTCAACGGGGCCAACCTGCAGAACGTCTTCATGCTTCTCACCTTGGAGCCTCTGCTGGCCAGAAGCCCCTTCCTGGTCCTTCACGTTCGCAGGAGCAACCTTGTTGGAGATGCCCTGAGAGAGCTGAGCATTCATTCTGATATTGATTTGAAAAAGCCTCTCAAAGTGAGCCCTTGCGTATATTCCTCTAAATACCTTCCTGGGTTTTCTTTAAACAGTGTTGATGAAGCAGCGAAGATTTTATTAAAATCGTGGAGCACAGCCATTCATTATTTCTTTCATTCATTTCACAAGAATCCACTCACTTCCTTCTGTCCAACCACCAAACAGAACACCTCAACGTGACATCAGATAAAAATGCCAGTGGATTACTTGAGGGGAATATAGGGCCTTTTTTGTCTGCTCTCTTCGGTTTACCTGCTCCAGCTCTACCAAAACCAAGCAAACAACAGCACTACTAAAGCTTCAACTAGGTAAAACTACCAAGCCAGCATCTAGGAAGTCTTTGGATGTCAAAGATTTAAGAGAAAGAAGGTTAAAAAAAAAAAAAAAAACGGAAAGGTAGTGAAATTGTCTGGGCAGCTGGTGGCCTGTTATGATAGACCCTCTCAGTACTTGGAAATGATTAAATTAAGAAATTCTCTTTCCTCATAGATTAGGCATGTTTGTGTCACCACTTAGTGTATTCCCAGGGCTTAGCACAATGCTTGGTATGCAGTAGCTGGTCAGTAAATATTTAGTGAATTATTGAAGTTTTAAGTGATTTACCTTTCCCTTCAGAAGACTTTCCTAACTATTTCCAATCCTGTTGTAAATTCCAGTTTCTGAAATGTAATAGGCAAGAAACTGATGGTCTCCATGGTACTGTCACCCTTTTAAACATTTTCAGTAAGTAGTATCAGGCCCATCAATCTGCCTGGGAGTTCTCCCTAGAACTTCTGGGTTAGGTTTTTGATATTGCAAAGAGAGGGCGCTTTCTTTGCCCCTTGTTTTCAATCAGTAATTCAGATGGGACAGTTCTTGCTTGGTAGCATGTTTGAGTTAAGTCTTCTGCGGGCATCCATATAATCGGAGACCTTTACTCTCCTCCTCCTCTAGGCAACCTTGACCACAGGCACCGGGATAAGCTTGCTTTTTCCTTTTTGGCTGCGCCATGCAGCATGCGGGATCTTAGGTCCCTGTCCCCTGATCAAACCCGTGGCCCCAGCACTGGAAGCGCGGAGTCTTAACCACCGGACCACCAGGGAAACCTGAGCCCTTACCAGTAGAGTGGGGATGATAATAGTAATTCCAGTGTGTAAGACTGTTCTGAGGATTAGGTTAATAGAGTTTACCTGCTGGCTGGCATGTAGAAAACTCTCAATAAATCTCGTCCTTTGGTTTTGCTGTAGCTGTTGTTGTGATGGGTCTCTTTATGGCCCCTCACAGAGCCCAGGTCTGTGTCTGCTCAGAATGCTGTCCTCCCTTTCATATACATCAGTTAGTTCAAGAACCCCACTGAGAGAGATTTCTTCCTTTATTCAAGTTAGTCACTGCTTTTCTCTACGTGCCAGACCATTTACCTCTCAGTGTATCTGACTCTTTGAAAATAAATTGTATTCTTGAATTGGTTCTTTTATGTTTGCCTCCCTGCCCCAAATAGATGGTCAATTTTCTGTGGACATATGGTAAACTTCTGACTTTCTCTGTATCCCATGAGGTGCCTGGTAAAATTTTGTGTGTTTTTAAGTGCCTTGTTAATAATCAGCAGATACACTTTGCAGTTTTCATCGCGTCACTGTATTCTCTGTTACATCTTCCTTTCTTTGTCCTGACTTCGGAAAGAATTTGCTAAAACAACAACAACAACAAAAAAAAACAAACAAACATAAAATGCCAATGATTTCCCTGAAATACTAATTCTACTTTCATTATTTCAAGGTCATTTTTGATGGTGAAGAAGCAGTGGATGCTGGTGGTGTCACAAAGGAGTTCTTTCTTTTACTGTTAAAAGAATTGTTGAATCCTATCTATGGAATGTTTACCTACTATCAGGATTCAAGTCTCTTGTGGTTCTCAGATGTGGTAAGTTAGTGATGTCACCATCCAACAGATGGATGGGATTAAACTGCCTTTTCTGTTGTCAGACCAGTCCCTAGCCTTCTGATGTTTACAAAGGGGGGCACAGCAGAGGTAATCATGTAACATGATTATCTTCAGGCTTCACCTGTTGCTAAGACCTCGTAGTGTGTTTTGTCACCCATTAGCCCCATTTCCATTTCTAGTAGGTAAGCTCCAAGTTTTGTAATCCTCGGAGGGTAGAAAGAGTATGGTGTGATAAAGAAATTGGTTTTATGACATATAAAAGGTAGTTGTCAAATGTATCCTATTTTAATAACAGTGATAGTATGTGTATGAATACTCATACAAATACACACATACTCACACTTTTTGAAAATTCAGTTGGAGAGCTAAGTTTTAAAAGGCATTCTCATTTCAAGCAGACTGTAGTTTAGCTCTTTTTCTACCAGAGTTTTCTCCCTAGATCTGCACTGTCTTGAAAGGTAGCCATTAGCTTCCTGTGGCTCTTTAAGTTTAAATTTTATTTAATTACAATTAAGTCATACTAAAGTCATTCCCTCAGTTGTACTGACCACCGTTCAGGTGCTCAGTAGACACATGTAGTTAGTAGCTGCCGTCTGGGACAGCACAGAATAGAATGTTTCCATCATCGCAGAAAGTTCTGTTGGACAGCATTGCTCTAAATGAGGGCAAGCTGTTCTCTGTATCACAGATGAGCTGTAAATGCTTAACGTACAGCATTGCATCTTTGGGGGACAGCTGAACTTTTGTTAGGGGGTACTTCTCTGCTTCAGAAGGTAACGAAATATTAATGAGATCTTCATTCTTTCATACTGAAAATATTTTAAGGTAAATGGCAGATTGTTTTGAGGGCTGCAGACACTGCTTTTCTTTTCTTTTTTTTTAAAAAAAATGTTTGTTTATTTATTTTTGGCTGTGTCGGGTCTTGGTTGCGGCACAGGCTCTCAGTTGTGGCGTGCGGGCTCCGGAGCGCGTGGGCTCTGTAGTTGCGGCGCGCGGGCTTAGTTGCCCTGTGGCATGTGGGATCTTAGTTCCCCTACCACGGATCAAACCCACGTCCCCTGCATTGGAAGGCGGATTCTTAACCACTGGCCCCCCAGGGAAGTCCCTGCTTTTCTTTTTAACACATTTGCACATGTGGTGAAAGTGTTTTGTAGAGCACAACTGGTTTCACTTGATTGGCATAACCTGCGGACTCGCCATCTACAACTCCACCGTGGTGGACCTGCGCTTCCCGCTGGCTCTCTATAAGAAGCTGCTGAACGTGAAGCCTGGCCTGGAAGACCTGAAGGAGCTGTCACCCACGGAAGGGAGGTATGGAGCTGCAAGGCGGGAGCCTGCTGTGGAGAACTGCTCTGGCGCTGGCATCAAAGGTTGACGGCACCACGTGTACAAGTTAAGAGTTTATCATTAGACTGTGCTGTGTGTGCTTTGTCTTAAGACGTGGCTCCACAGCCGCTGGCTTGAAGCAGTGCCTGTGTCACTCTAGGGACGGAAGGAGAGAGGGGAAAAGGGAAGTCGTAGCTGCCCAGAAATCCAGCTGTCTGCTTTTCTTATCCTGAACAAAAAATTAGGACTTCGAGCTTTGTCATGGTCCATAAGTACAGGGGAGAAAGTATTGAAAAGGGAGTCCGTATTTTGAAAAAACCTACAGGTCTCCCTGTCCTTCTGCGTTTCTCTTTTCTGTGTCACCTTGACTGTCACACCGCAGCCACACTCACAGCACTTCTGGTCACCAAACGCGTGGCAGTTTCCCCCTACCACCGAGTAACTCTCCACGACGCCAGCTGGTGTCCTACAATTCATCTCAGTTCTGACACCGTCTACCTAGAGATGGCATCGGACCCCACAAGCTCAGTGCTCAGGCCCTCCGGACTACTCTCGCCCACTTCGGGTGCTGCAAGCAGTAGGTCCTCAGGTTACCCACAACTTCTGTCTGATCTGGTTACAAATCAGAGGTTCTCGTGACCCCTCCTCAGGTCCGATTAATTTCCTAGAGCGGCCTGAAGAATTCAGGGAAACACTGAGGTTTACCAGTTTATTCAAGGTTTACGATAAAGGATACAGATGAACAGCCAGTTGAAGAGATACGTAGGGTGAGGCCTGGAGGGGTCCTGAGTGTAGTAGGAGCTTCTGACCCCATGGAGTTGGGGTACACTACCCTCCCCGTGTGTGGGTGTGTTCACCAACCTGGAAGCTCCCTGAACCCCCTGCTATTGGGATTTTAAGGAGGCTTCCTTACGGGGTGATCAATTATGACCTTCATTTCCAGCCCCTCTCCCCTCTCTGGAGAATGGGGGGCGTGGAGCTGAAAATCATGGCTGGGTCCTTCTGGTGACCAGCCCCCTCCCAGGAGCCCACCCAGAATCACCCCATGAGAACAAAAGATGCTCCTAATACTCTCATCATGTAGGGTTTGGGGAGCCCTGTGCCAGGAACTGGGGACGAGACCAATATATGCATTTTCTCTTCTGTCACAGAGGCTTTTTAAGAAAGTGGTTTGAGGTATAATTCGCATACTGCACAATTCACCCAGCTAAAGTATATAATTCAGTGACTTTTAGGACGTTCAGAGTTGTACAGCCTTTATTACAGTCAATTTTGGAATATTTTCATCACCTGCAAAAGAGACCTGGTACTCCTCAGTCGACACATCTCCAACTTCCTCATCCCCCAAGCCCTAGGCACCCACTAAGCTACTTTCTGTCTCTATTGGTTGCCTATTCTGGATATTCCACATAAACAGAATCATACCATGTGTGTTTTTTTGTGACTGGCTTCTTTCGCACAGCACGTTTTCAAGGTTCATCTAAGTTGTAACTTGTGTCGGTATTTTATTTCTTTTTATTGCCAACTAATATTTCGTTATATGGATATATACCACATTTTGTTTATGCATTCATCAGTTGATGGACGTTTGGCTTTCTCCTACCTTCTGGCTATTACTAATAGTGCTGCTGTGGATATTCTTACAGACTTTTTGTGTTGATGTAAGTTTTCATTTTTCTTGGGTATGTACCTAGGAGTGGAATTGCTAGGTCAAATGGTAACTCTATGTTTAGCCTTTTGAGAAACCTCCAGACGGTTTTCCAGCATAGTGGAGCCATGTTTTTATGTTAGTGTTCTTTCTGGCTCTTAAAAACTCCTTTTATTCTGAGTTTCTCTGTATTGATTTTAGGTAGCATAAGGCGAAGTATATAAAAAGACACCATATCTGTGACTTTCTCTAAGCAGTACAATTCTTCTGACTTCAACAGGAAGGAACATCCCTTTTTTTATGGAGAAAGAATACTGATTTTAAGATGGAGATAGAGGAAGCGTGGTCTCTAAGGTGCCCTCTGGAAATGAGACTGTCACACCACCAGTATAGGACACCAATACAGAGAAATCATAAAGGATGTGGGCAGAGGGTGCACAGAGAGAGGAAAAGAAAATTTAGAAGGAATATAAAAAAATGGCAGAGGAGACCCAGGCAGGGTTGCTTTTTTTGGTAACTGAGAGTGACAGAAATGTATGCTATTTTCTTTGCCAACCTGGCTGAGAATGATACGTTTCAAGTAATCTTCTTGGCTGGTTAACTGGAAACAGATTTAAATTCCACACTAAGAATTTTCTTTCTGGGCAATTTTCTTTCTTTATGGAACTGCCAGACTCCGCGATCACTAAAGGAGAAAGTGTGAATGAGGTCTAGTAATAAGAACGTATTCTCGTGAGAGTATACGATACGATCATTGTTGGCAGAAACATGTTTCGGTGTTCTTTAATATGGCAGTTCTTTACCATACAGAGCCCCTTGCATTAACAAGTAAGCCATTAAGATTCCTAAGTGTATACAGTGACTTTGTAGCTTTTTTTTTTATGGTAAGAGGATTTTTCTACTAATGCGTATGTAAAGCAAGCCTGTAGCACCACTGCAAGACCATCTCCTCATGTATCTACTTCTGAGGAATACCAGAGTTAACACATGTGTCAGATATGACTCCATCTGAATTTCTTCATAAATTCAGTAAGACTTGTCAGTAGGAACAGAGAATGATTAATGAGTGTCTTACAAGTCAGCTGCCATATTTCTTTTCAAGATACAGTTAACATGATTTTCTGTCAGTCTGGATTTATGTTCATTCTAGAATCTTCTTTTATAGCGTTTCCTTGCAGACAGTCTGGTGGGCATGTGACTGAGATAGAAACACTATTGCCATGTCTGATTTGCCTCATTTCCTTTCTCTGTCAATCTGTGATTAGGAGTCTTCAAGAACTTTTAGATTACCCTGGGGAAGATATTGAGGAGACTTTCTGCCTCAACTTCACGGTAAGGATTTCCACAGTTTACTCATGATTGTAGCTGTCTCTTTCATCATGCTTACAAGTCACAATTAACATTAATTTTTCTCCAAATCAAAGAGCAAATTCAGAGACTTCTCTGAACCAAATTATTTTAGTCATGGTGTCTTTTTTTATTTTTATTTTTAAAAATTTATTTGTTTATTTATTGGCTGCATTGGGTCTTCGTTGCTGTGCATGCACAGGCTTTCTCTAGTTGCAGCGAGCGGGGGCTGCTCTTCGTTGCGGTGCACGGGCTTCTCATTGCGGTGGCTTCTCTTGTTGCGGAGCACGGGCTCTAGGCACGTGGGCTCAGTAGTTGTGGCACACGGGCTTAGTTGCTCCGCGGCATGTGGGATCTTCCCGGAGCAGGGCTCGAACCTGTGTTCCCTGCATTGGCAGGCGGATTCTTAGACACTGCGCCACCAGGGAAGTCCCTTTAGTGGCTTTTTTAAAATCAAAGTATAGTTGCTGTACAATATTATATCAGTTACAGGTGTACAATATAGTGATTCACAATTTTTAAAGGTTATACTCCATTTATATTTATTATAAAGTATTTGCTATATTCCTCATGTTGTACAGTATGTCTTTGTAGCTTATTTTATACCTAATAGTTTGTACGCCTTATTCCCCTACCGCTATACTGTCCCTACCCTCTTCCCTCTCCGCACTGGTAACCGCTGGTTTGTTCTCTAAATCTGTGAGTCTGCTTCTCTTTTGTTATATTTACTAATTTGTTGTGTTTTTTAGATTCTATGTACAAGTGACATCGTACAGTATTTGTCTTTCTCAGTCTGACTTATTTCACTTAGCGTAAAACCCTCCAAGTTCATCCATGTTGCTGCAAATGGCACAATTTCCTTCTTCTTTTTATGGCTGAGTAGTATTCCATTGTGTACATGTGTCACATCTTATTTACCCATTCATCTGCTGATGGACACTTAGGTTGCTTCCATATCTTGGCTATTGTAAATAATGTTGCTGTAAACATTGGGGTGCATGTATCTTTTCAAATTACTGTTTTTGTTTTTTTCAGATATATACTCAGGAGTAGAATTGGTGGGTCATATGGTAGTCAGAGTGTCTTGAATGTTACAGTTCAGTAAATGTGTTGAATAAATGAATGAATGATCTATGCAATTAAAATTACTGAAGCATTATTCCTCTTTACTCCTATACATATAATTTCTTTTCTAGAGTTCATATCATTTTCTCTTTGATTGCATTTATTGGCAACTCCATGTCTTGGCATATATACACTACCAAATGTAAAATAGATAGCTAGTGGGAAGCAGCCGCATAGCACAGGGAGATCTGCTTGGTGCTTTGTGACCAGCTAGAAGGGTGGGATGGGGGGGGGGGAGGGAGGGAGATGCAAGAGGGAGGAGATATGGGGATATATGCATATGTATAGCTGATTCACTTTGTTATACAGCAGAAACTAACACACCATTGTAAAGCAATTACACTCCAATAAAGATGTTAAAAAAAAAACAGTAATGAAGAAAAAATAAAAGATATCTTTTAAGGTGTCAGTGTTCTCTGTCTCAGGTTCCCTTTCTCCTCCTGAGAATGTTCTGTGGTAATAAGTAGTCATTAGGCTACATTTGTTCCTAAAGCTTCTCTCAGTCATCTGGGGTCTAGAAAGATAAATGGTCAACAAAATTGAAATGTTTCTTTCTTCCCCCTTAAATATAGATTTGTCGAGAAAGCTATGGCGTGATTGAACAGAAGAAGCTGATACCTGGGGGAGACAAAGTGGCTGTGTGCAAGGAGAACAGGTTAGTCCTGACCCTGGACTGTGCACCCGTTACTTCATTTCTCTGCACTTCTCCTTTTAAGACCAAGACTGAAGTTAAATTTTCATCCCTTCTTCAGAGGGAGTAAGGGTGCTAAGGCAACTTTAGGGGTTTAATAGTAGAGGAAGCAGCGGACCTGGGTTCAGGAGATAACTGTTGTAGTTCTACATCTCTGTCTTACTGGCTTTGACCCTGAGCAAATCACGTAAACTCTTTGATCTCAGTTTCTCATCTGTCAAATGGGGGTTATAATAACTGTCCTGCCTCCCTCATGGAATGGTTGAGACTAAAGTGAGATAATTTATAGGAGAACATTTTGGAATGAATGAACTCCCAGCATTTAGCACAGAGTTTCCAGTATCCGGCAGAATGACTGGCATAAAAATGCTCCAAAAATGTGTTGAATAAGCGAATGTTGTAAAGATGCTTACTATTATTGTGGTTTTATTGCTGAAGAATTTGTAATACAGGTTTTAAATTAAATTCTTTCTGCCTCATGAAAATTAATTCAAGTATATCTGATTTTTCAGGGTGATTTTCTCTGTGTTATCCCTTTGGAGGAGAAAAAAATTCAATTTTGTTTGCTTTTGAATTAAATTATGAGTGAGGTTGTTGGCCATCTGCATATTAATTAATTCAGTTTACAAGCACTGAGTGTCTGCTGTATGCCAGGCGTGTTGCTGGGTACAGGAAATAAGTAACTTTTATCCTCTAGACTAGCTGGGAAGGGGCAGCGTAATGCATGATTGCAGTAGATTATGGTGCGTGTGATAGGAAAGTGATAGGCCAAGTGCCAAGGAACCAGGAGGAGAGGCCCTAACACTCTGACCAGACACTGAAGAGGGAAAACATTTTAAACACAGGGGATAACATGAGTCAGACTCTCAAGTTTAGCGCATGCCAGAGAATGGTGAGTACTTGTGGGGCGGGCGTTAGGGTGTGGATGCAGGGTGGGTGCAGTAGTATTGGGGTGGAGCTTGTCAAGACCCGAAACGGGTTTGCAGTGGGACATGGCTGACCTCTGTTTGAGTGATGACTGGTGGCCACATGGAAGTCAGCCACGTGTGGAGAGGCCCATTAGGAGGCTGTTGAGGTAGCTCAGGGGCAGGGTGGTAAGGGCCAAAGTGAACGTAGCAGGGGCACAGAGCCGGCTCTGCGTTTGTGTAATCAGCAGGAGCTAGTGTCTCATTATATACATATGGTACTAGAGAGGCATGTAATTTTTTTAAAATCTATTTATTTATTTATTTATGGCCGTGTTGGGTCTTCGTTGCTGCGCGTGGGCTTTCTCTAGTTGCGACGAGAGGGGGCTGCTCTTTGTTGCGGTGCGTGGGCTTCTCATTCCAGTGGCTTCTCTTGTTGCGGAGCACGGGCTCTAGGTGCGCGGGCTCAGTAGTTGTGGCTCGCGGGCTCTAGAGCGCAGGCTCAGTAGTTGTGGCGCACGTGCTTAGTTGCTCCGCGGCATGTGGGATCCTCCTGGACCAGGGCTCGAACACCCATGTCCCCTGCATTGGCAGGCGGATTCTTAACCACTGCGCCACCAGGGCAAGTCCCGAGAGGCACGTACTGATAACAACTCTGAGGCTTCTAATTTGGAGAGCTGACCAACAGGAAACAGAATCTGTAGTGCAGGGTGGAGGGGAAAGAGTTCTATTTTGTATATGTTGATTTTGACATGTCTGTGTGATACCTAGGTGATTTTGTTTAGAGCTGAAAATTTATGTCTATCATCAAGAGAGGTCTTTTGTTAAAATCAATTCATAGTTCTTTTTTTTAAGTAGGATGTTTTCTTTTTTGCATTTAAAATTTTAATACAGTCTTTAAAAGTTACTTTCCATTTACAATTATTACAAAATATTGGCTGTATTCCCATATTGTACAACACATCCTTGAACCTATCTTACACCAGATAGTTTGTACCTCCCACCCCCACCCCATGTTGCCCCTCCCCGCCGACAGGTAACCATAGTTTGTTTTCTATGTTTGTGAGTCTGCTTCTTTTTTGTTATATTCACTAGTTTGTTGTATTAGAAGAGAAGTCTTTTATCAGTAGTTTATTTGTTTACTTATGCCAGTCTTAATCACCAGTGAATTTGAGGTTGCCTACGCAAGGAAAAAAGTGGTGAAATAAATAAAAAACAAGGACAGGGAAAATGTATGTTCTTAGCTGAGTTGTATGTATTAGAATAGAAAGTAGACTCTTGAGATGAGGATTTAGGGACTGTTAGCACATTAGCTAGAGACAAAACTTCTTGGCTTAAAGAAGTGGTAGGGGTGAGGAAAGATGAGGGGGTGGCAGTCTCCACTTGGGAGGGTTGTGAGCGAGGGAAGCCTTCGGGAAGCAAGGGCTCATTGAAGCTGTGGAAAAAGTTACAGATGAAGAGAAGCTGTATGCTGTTTTAAGCATGTTGGGATATTAAAGCTAATTCACTCTGGGTGTTAGTTGGCCTCTTACTGTAAATAGTTGCAAAGATGCAGACAGAGATCCTATGAAATTCACTCTATCCAAGTGATGTATGTTGGCTTCCTCCCATAAGTTTTCCCTTTGGAAAACAGGAATGATAGAAAAACTGACAGGCCTCTTCTTCCATCCTTTTACATTTTTAAAGATAGCTAGAAGCCAAAATGGTCTAATGTAACATTCCGTAATCTTTTTTGTCATGTAAACCTTCCAGACTATCCAGGAAGCCTCAGCTTTGGGGAAAGTGTGAGCTATAATACCAGAATTAAATAAAATAATCCAGAAGTTGCTAAGTACCCAACAAAATGGCTTCAGATGATGAAATTATCTTGACTCTGGGAATCTAATATAGAGGCTAGTCTTGTCTCAAGTAGGTGTTTCAGTTGAAACTCTAACTTGATAAGAATCTTTTGGAGCTGAAAGCACTGTCCTTTCTTTATCTACATAATGTTGGTATTTTTGTTAACAGCAAATGATTTGTTTAATAAGAACAGTCTCATTATTCCGTAGAGTTTGGTAATGTTTTTATTTTTTATTTTATTTATTTTTAATTTTTAATATTTATTTATTTGGCTGCGATGGGTCTTTGTTGAGGCACGTGGGATCTTTAGTTGAGGCATGCGGGATCTTTAGTTGCGGCATGTGAACTCTTAGTTGCCACATGTGGGATCTAGTTCCCTGACCAGGGATCGAACCCGGGCTCCCTGCCTCGGGATCGCGGAGTCTCAGCCACTGCACCACCAGGGAAGTCCTTGATACTGTTTTTAGAATTGGGGAATTTATGGCAGATCATAAAGTGGCTTTGTGGGCCCAGGTGATTTCTCTTCCCTCCTGGTTTTGATGATTGCTTTATTACATATGTATGTATGTACGTACATAGATGCATCTATAGCCTTTAGTCTTTCAGAGGATGTCTGAGCTTTTGCGTCAGATTTCAGACACGACAGTGTGTGCATCGTTTGTTAGGCGCCAACAGTGGGCTGGGCAGGCAGCCTGAGGAAGGGCGTATTCAGAATTTCTTCACCTTCTGGTGAGTCATCCTAATGCGCTGTGTGTTGGATACACCGGGTGGGGAAAGGAGAGATGTCGTGTGGGCATAGGTGATTTGTGATGTAGTCTGCAGAAGAGGCAGTTGTTGGGACGTTTCCTTTTCATATCTTTATAAAATTATTGCTCTTGGAGTACTTTTTGTCTCTGCCTTTTTTGCTCTCTGTCTCTTTCCGGGTCTGAGTTTTTCTCTTTCTGTCTCTCTGCTTCTCTCTCACTCTCACTGTCTCTCCTTATTCAGTAGGTGTTTCTTTGAATCAGCAATTGAATTCACTTAATAGTTGCGAGGCAGTTTGTGCAGGAACACTGAAGTAGACCACAGTTTGTTTAGGGTGATGAGCTGTTCTCATATGTAACCGTAAATGAAATATGAAGACACAATTGATTAATTGGATCGGAAGGGGTTTGGAGAAACCCACGTGGACAGATGCATCTGGGAGGGTGGATACGGGGTGAGAGCTGTTGAGAGGACTCCTAATATCTGGATACTAGAAAGTAGAGATGAGGACATAATCAAAAGGGAAAGGTTCTCTGTAAAGTTTGTGAGCAAAGGAGTTTCATGATAGATGTGGGTCCGCGGCACACTTTCTTTCTTCGCCTTCTTTTTTTCCTTCTCCGTCGTGTATATCTGTTGCTGACTCTTGGGCTGCACCCCGCAGTCCTACAAGCTCTGTACTTGCCCAGCCTTAAGACCGAAGAAAGAGCCCGGAGTCGGCAGCAGAGGCGTCAGTGGTTTACTGGACGGGGGCTCTTACGTGTCTGAAGCAAGGTTTTGGAGCGACACCCCACTGAGTGCATCCGAGGTCAGGCAGGATGTGGTGGCAGTCTTTGCTACCGGGGGCATGGGGGAGGTTACCAGTTATAGAGGGAATTAACGTCAGGTTGGCTCTCAGTTATCAGGGAAACCAGTAGGGGGCATGGCCCTCAACACCCCTTTGATAAGCTGTCTTCGCTGAGATGTTCTGATCTCAAATTAGAACGGTCATTAGCTAGGGCCTGGGGCAAGTATGTGGGAAGGTCAGTCATGTGAGTAGGTGTAGGTGAAGCAGGCACTGGTCGGGCAGGGGACGTACAGAGAGCAAGAGGACAGCCATCTTGAATATCCTGACCATACACTGACACATATGCACTCCTGGACATTGCTGATCCCATGAGGGGTCCTCAGAATCAGTGTGGAGAGCATGCTTTTGTTTACAGCCGTGTGGGTTCCTTTTCTCTGTCTTTGCATTTATTTACCCCTAATTGACCTCAGGGCTGCTTCTACCAAACATTTTCCGTAAGGATGTTCTGATGACATACAGGTTCCTTAAAAGAAAGACAGTACATAATTTCAAGGGAGTAATAAGGGATCTTACATTATTATTATTATTTTTTTTTTGCGGTACACGGGCCTCTCACTGTTGTGGCCTCTCACGTTGCGGAGCACAGGCTCCGGACGCGCAGGCTCAGCGGCCATGGCTCGCGGGCCCAGCCGCTCCGCGGCACGTGGGATCTTCCCGGACCGGGGCGTGAACCCGTGTCTCCTGCATCGGCAGGCAGACTCTCAACCACTGCGCCGCCAGGGAAGCCCTATTCTTTTACTTGTATTACAAAACTCCATTGTTCTGTTACTATGACTTTCTAAAATATAGCTTCTCTCTTTCTAAAAAAGTTTTCAAATCTTTGTGCAATAAAATGTGCTGTCGTTTTAAATATTGCCAGGCAGAGGGGGATTCTTATTTTTATTGCCGGTACGCGGTGCTTGAAATTTAAACATGGAATGGCTTCTGTGTTAGGTGCAAGTTTGGGGGTTTTGGCTTTTCTGGGCTGCTAGCACTCACCGAACACACGGTGGTGAGCTCACCCACTGCTTTAGGTACTGTTGTTCATGACTCTGTACTCGGTGACAGGAGCAGACCCCCTTGCTGACACAGTTACCTGTTGGGAAGGCTTCTGAGAACCTAGTGTGGTTACCGCCTCATTACACAGTATTGCTGTCAGAGTTAGGGACAGCCAGAAGAAGACAAGCAGATGTTTTTTCCTTTATCTTTAATGTTGCAAAAAGCAGAAATCTTAACATTAAAGCATGTTGAGATCCTGGTAAGAAAACTTGTATATGACGGTAAAAGATTAATCATTGCAGCTGTTGTTTCCTTTTGACTGTTATATGCCATAACCTCATCACTGGGGGTCCTTTTTGGGTATTTCATAGATTAGTCTAAGAAAATTAAATGAAAGAACCAAAAGAACACCTGCTGGATTTTTAACTTGAGCACAGTTGTGTATACAGATACTACTGGCATTGAAGCTGTTTCTGTTAACAGTAAGATATTTGCTGTCACCACTGCCCTGGAGGGAAATGTCAGAAGGGTACCAATTCTGTATCCATAATTTATTACATTACATTTGGACTTAAAATTGCTTTCTTTCCTTGGACAAGAGCTGCAGACAGACAATTGAATTATAAGCATCCAGGTAAAAGAACATCCGTGGGTGACTGCTGGTGGCCACATCTTAGCTAAATCTTGGACCAACTGGCAGTCCCATCCGAATAATACTGCGTTACATGACTATTTGTGGTTAAGTGGTTAAGTATTTCTCACACTCTGTGGCATGGTGTTACTACCATTAATTAAAAAACCCACATATCATTCTAGATTTCCCCCCAGTTTAGCTCAGTTTAATCAAATCAAATGCAATCAATATCTTCCCCCATTTCTTCCATATTAAAAAAGGGGTGGGGGGGGGCTTCCCTGGTGGCGCAGTGGTTGGGAGTCCGCCCGCCGATGCAGGGGACACGGGTTCGTGCCCTGGTCCGGGAAGATCCCACATGCCGTGGAGCAGCTGGGCCCGTGAGCCATGGCCACTGAGCCTGCGCGTCCGGAGCCTGTGCTCTGCAACGGGAGAGGCCACAGCAGTGGGAGGCCCGCATACCGAAAAAAAAAAAAAAGGGGGTGTGGAGAGGGAATAGTGAAAAGGAAATGCCAGGCTTAAGGTAGGTGCTCCAAAGGGCACCTAGATTCCATAGAGAGAGCCTGAGAATAAAACCCACGCATGACAAATACTTCTAGCGCCTTAAGATCTACTGAAGTTAGGACTAACGAAAGACTTCACTTGATCTCTTTTTTTTTTTAACATCTTTATAATTGCTTTACAGTGGTGTGTTAGTTTCTGCTTTATAGCAAAGTGAATCAGCTATACATATCC